>NC_132803.1:4280000-4607500 GCF_048594095.1 Paramormyrops kingsleyae | reverse complement strand
TGGTACGCAGGGCGAAAAAATCCTGCTCTGTCAGAAGATTGTTGGCCCTTTTAATGTCTGCAACCTGTGAGATATTCAAGAGCAACATATCATTTAGTCAAATATGCATTTTAACATAGCATTTCGATAAACACACTCCTAAAGGAAATGCACTCGGCACTTACACACAAAGTAACATTTTTGCTCTACAAAATGCTGATGTATCAAGAAGTGCGCATTTGAACAGCAGGAGTACAGGGAGTAATTCCTTCCCATCTGATTTACGACTTAAGTACAAGATAGAAGATCTGCCACATTGTTTACACAGAGGCTACGCTTGCCTATCCCTGACCCATTTCCAGCTCTGCAGCAGAAATATTGACAGTAACAACAAAAAAAATAATATCAATATCAAATGTTTAATTAAAAATGTATGGCGATCAGTTTCTCTTTCCAGAGGCACATCAGTGACACATGCTGCATTGACGTCACTGTTATGATGTCTATTGAGTTCATTTACTTGATTTAACAGACATTTAATGATGGACAGAGTGTGAGCGACTATTACCGAGCAGAAATACTGTAGAGATATGGCATTCAAAGTGTCGCCCTCCTTGATGTCACGAACTAGGTAAACAATGTCATCCATCCTGTCTCTCGATGTGCTCCGCTTCAACCTCTCCTTCCCCCTGGGCCTGAGCTCGAAGGATTCCCCATCTTCTTCAGAAAACTCATTTTCTGAGACAAGACTGTTCCCAAAAGTGTACGTATGCCCTCCGTTGGAAGACTGTGCCATTGTGGCTGCATGGTAACCTGTATGTTGGCTTTTTCCTGTCATTTTCTGCCACTCTACGGAGGGAAAACATACATCTTTATACACACACACACACACACACACACACACACACACAATGTAAGGTATTGTAACTATAAAAAATATGGAGTTAGTTTAAAGAGGTGTAAATCTCATTAATAGAACTTTCACAACTCCAAGTTAAAAATCAGCAGATCCACTTTGTGTTCTCCTTGTCATGTGCACACCTGGTGTATCATATTGTTAGATGCACCTGTTTATCCAGTTCAAGAGAATAAAATATGAACTTTAATGATACCTGGGAGAAATACTACTGCATACAGCAGCAAGGTTCATGAAGTGCAAACAAACATGCAGCACAACAAAAGACAAACTTACAAGGACACATAGTGCAAAAGAATTTAAAAGACTACGGGGAACACAAACAGAACACCCTAAATAATATTAAAGGAATTAGTATAAAAAAACAAAACGTATGCCATTGTGCATGTGTGTGTAATATGCACAATATGCAAACAGACGGCACTGCATTCCTGGCATCTTATAGGTGAATGCGAGGGAGAAGCTGGAAGGAGTATTTTACTGAAACAATTAAAATATACAACTAAAAATAGGTTATAGGTCATTCACGAAAATTTACCTTGAATAAAAGTGAACAGACCAAAAACAACCAAGAAAAGTATCATCTTTGAGAAATCATATTTTTAAACCAACTTTCTTGATGTGTTTTTGCGATACAAGGTATGACTTACCTGGCTATGGCAGCCGACGACTGAAGAGAATATATAGCATTTAGAAACCTTTAAGAAAGCAATTAAAACCACGTTTAGTTTATTTAAAAATGAGCTTCACTGACAGATGATGGAGACGCCACAAAATACCTGACCTCAGACGTAATACACTACACTACTTTTGAAAAAAACCATGACTGTCCAAGTACAATAGTTCAATACTATGAAACAGCTAAAAAATACACCATGGCGATCAACTGACGCCTGGTTTTAACCCATCGTCCTGTCCCACATTCTGCGATCCAGCGACTTGTCGCAGGGTGACCCAACTCATCCAGCTACCGGTTTCTGTCATCGGTACTCGGGTGTGCTACATATATGTCTCTGCCACACATTTATTAGCATTTCTCTGAATTTTCAAACAACTTGGAAACACCGGAGTTGCGTCACACGAAACTCAACTCAAGCGTTTTGGACAGGAACGGTAACCTGACAACAGACACAAAAGTCCTGAAACAAATTTCCCTCAGAGAACCCTTACGACCTTTCTACTCCCAGCACAGAAACAAGAAACACCTACAACCGAGTCAGACACTAACTCGTCAGGTGAAGCTATTTACCTGAAACACACAAAAACGTCGGCTGCTCCTCGTACCGGACCCGCGTATGTTTGTTTAGCTACGCCACGTCGGCACTCTGCTGGCGTCATGACGTCACTTCCCGTGGTGCCGCAGTCGCTTCGGCAGCGTTGTTTTTTTAAAGGGTATTTTCGCGCCGTTTGTTCTCTATTTCCCCGGCTATCATGCCTACGGAACTGCGACAACCGATAGACGTTCACTATAGTCGCCAGGGGGAGCCATTGCACAATTTATATGTTCAAAAGCACTGAGTGCTTTACAAATTTTGTGTACACGATGAAAAGTTACAAGAAAACCATTAGGGCATTTATGTAGAATTATAAAATAAGCTAAAACACGTTATTAAATAGTAATACAATATGGTAGTTTATGGTATATCAACAGCTATTTTGAGTGTAATAATACAGGAACTTCTTGATTAAAGAAGCTATAGGCCTATACGAGTTTGTACACTATGTACAAGTAATTTGAAAGCATGCAAGTTATTTTTGTCTCTGGGTTTGGTCCAAGATCTTGTGCCTTGGCAGCAGTTGATAGTATTTGCCCTTTAAATGGCCACACTAATCGAACAAAAGATTTGCAGCGTGCTGAGTGTGTAGATGGGTCCCCTGAGATGGCTGAAAGGTATGGACAGGCCAGAAAGGCTGCAACCGAGGCATGCAGTTGTGGAGAGGAAAGGTTGTGCATGGAAGAAGTTTGGAGAGGCCATGGGGAGAGGCTATTGGGTGGCCCCAAGGCTGATTTAGCAAGCCATTCAAGGTCTCAGGAGAGGGAGCCAGGACCTTACTCAGCCAGGATGTGGAAGTGTAAACCAAATCTGAAGATATGGTCAAACAACAGGAGGAACTTCTTAACTTTTACATGTGTTCAGAAGAACACAATGAAATTCTTATGCCTCAGTTGCAGATAAGTGGTAAGAGGGCTAAAGGTAACATCGCTTTGGATCAAGACAAGCCAGCTGAGGTGGATCCGGCATTTTACCGGGTCAGCTGTTCTGGATACTTCCTCCTGAGCGGAGGCTCATGCCACAGACCTGGAGGGTCTCCCAGCTGGCTTTGGAATTTGTGGGGATTCCTTCTGTGGCCTCAGACTGGGAGGTCTGGTCTGATCTGCTTGGTGCACAATAACCACAACCCTCACCAGGGAATTGAAGGACGTGGAGTAGACGAAGAAGAAAATTGGATAGATTGATGAGGGTGCTAACAGTTTTCCTCAGCAACAGGCAAAGTGTTTTTCCCTCTGATCCTCTTAGATGGGCAGTGCATCAGAGTTCTGTCCAAACACCACAAACACTAATAAATGAAATGAAATGAAATGGTTTTAACCAATGGCGATGTGATTAACTAGCTTCTGGAGGTCTGAAAAGTCTGGGTCTGCTCCTCTGTCTTCCAGAAATGGCATCCGATTTATTTATGACACTTATTTTCACAGCTGTTAACTATTAATTATGTTGGATGAGAGCAGCATAGTTAATGCAGGTGGCTAGTGGCAGGACAGACACATTTGTTTATATTAACCAGTCCTTCTGTAGGACATTCTCTGCTTAAACCCCAAGCAGGAGGTCTGATTATGATGGATACATAGTAGCAGCCTAGAGAAACTTTGGTTTGTTAGATGATAGTTGTTAGATGATTAGTTGTTAGAATCAGTTGCAGCTCAACATCTGCAAGACAAAAGAAATGGTGGTGGACCAGAGAAGATCACAGCCTCCTGTCACTTCTCTGTCCATCAGGGGGGAAGATGTGGAGATTGTTCAGGAATATCTGGGTCTTCACATAGACAGTAAACTGGACTGGTTCTAAGCTCTCACTGGCCACCTACAGGAAAGGTCAAAGTAGGATGTATTTCCTACGGAGTCTGTAACACCATGTTGCGGATGTTCTACGAGTCTGTGGTCGCCAGTGTCATTTTCTACGCTGTAGTGTGTTGGGGAGGCAGCATGAAAGTGGCTGATGCTAAAAGACTGAACAAGCTGATCAGGAAGGCAGGCTCTGTGGTGGGTGGGGAACTTGATTCTTTAGAGACTGTAACCGAAAGTAAACAAACTTTGTCCAGACTTAGGGCCATCATAGAGAACACCGGCCACCCGCTGCACAGCGTGGCGACTGAGCTGAAGAGCACCTTCAATCTCAGGCTCACCAGGGTGAAGTGCTCCACCGAACGCCACAGAAAATCCTTCCTCCCCACCCAACCAGACTCTACAACTCCTCCCTCCGTCACTCGTCCTCGCAATTATGTGCTTAATAACTTACTGCTGCTACAATTACAAACAGTCCAATAACCGAGGTGCATATACTTCAATAACCGAGGTGCAATGCCTTAGCTGATGACAATTTACAGATTCAACAGAACTATCTATGATACAGTGCAATATATGTTAATCTTATTTTATACAAACGTCTACCTACTGGCGTCTACCCACATGTGCAATAGAACAACGATTATACAGTGCAATATACTTATACTTCACATACTGCTCATTCTACTCAACTATTAACATGTGCAATAGAATCATTCACTACAATGTGCAATATAGTCAAGTTACATTTACAATAACTCTTTACAGAGTCACTTATTTACGAGGTAACATAGTACTTTATCCTACTCTACTTATAGAATTTTTATTATAGTGCTTAATTTAATTCAGCTATACCAATCTTTGTACTTCATTGTATTGTTCTGCAGTCGTAATGTAAGCAATTTCCTTCGGGATTAATAAAGTTTTCCGATTCCGATTCTTACTGTCATCATACAGGTAGCAAGTTCAATGAGTACAATTTGCATGTTGCATTTTCCTTCCCCATAAAATCCTGCACACCTATACAGGTGAGAGCAGAGGTTGGGGTCACGGGGCAGGGCCTGCCTTTTGTCCAACAGGCCCATAGGGCCCCGTTTGGGGTTAAGGGCCTTGCTCAAGGGTGATATTTTTGGTTGCTGCTGGATTCGATATGGCCAATAGGCGTAGGAACTGAGGCAGGACCGGGGAGACATTTACCCCCCGATATTTAATTTGGCTTAATTTTCTCCCCTATAAATAGACCTTATTCCCATCTCCCAGGCAAGGACTGGCTATCAGGTAGATCCAAAATGTCCTTCCCCAACCCATGGGGTTATATAGCCTATATACTGGGGCACCCAACTCACTGGCTTGTTTTCGGGTGAATCCAGATGATCAATCGATGGTTAACTGGTTCACAATACCACACCCCCCCCCCCCCACACACACACACACACACACAGAACCCCCCTCCCCGGTCAGCGGCAAATTCCTGAGCTGCTATTTGTTGCCAGTCCACCCCTACACCGTTGGATATAGCAACATCCCGGATACAGCGACGGTCCCCTAACACTGACCCCGGTAGGTGGTTAAAAGAAGCATATGTTTACGGGCTCATATCCTTTCAAAGATAGCTACTGTTACATAAATAAAGCATGGGACGTGAATAGATTCAGTAAACACCTAAGAATAAGACATACCCTAAAATGGGTCAGAGTGCCGAAAGGTCCAAAGGTGTAAAGCAATGTAAACATGCAAATTATGAAATGTCAAAACCTGCTGGATAAGGAGAGCAATGCTAGGAATTGTTCTTCTGTCCTATTTGGTCACCCTGGGTTAGACAGCTGCTGTGTCAGAGGGAGTAAAAAGGGACGTGAGCAGTGTTATCAGGACCTGACCTGGGATTTCGGTTACAAAATAACATCCAGAATCCCCGTCTGTCTCCTGCTGAGATTTATGGCAAACCCTGTTCTTCCAGCATTGAGCAATATCCAGTGCCAGGTAAACACAGCAAAATGTACACTGTTAAAATGACTTTCGATTTCACAACCTGTGGAATCACCGGCGCAAATGACATCCTGTCCCACAATAAAGCTGTTTATTTCACTTTCTTCGGTATTTGACTTTGTGACACCATGACTCCTTGCCAACTTTAAGCGAAACCCTCTGTTGTTTGTAGCGCCTTGGGCTGTGTCCTGCTATCGCCTCCCTTCTAAGGGGAGATTATATACAGGTGGGTTGATATGTAAGAACGGACTTCTGATGAATTTTCATTCCCAGCGAGTGAGGAAGCTGGCTGGGACGGGGTCATTATGAAGCAACAATCATCTAGCTTTTACCTTTGTTATTACAAATGCCAAATAAGGGAAGTATTGTGTTCTGAGCAGTATATACAGTATGTCTGCCATCCAGTTTGCAGGCCTTGCATCTCAGTTCAAAGAGTGAAGCACTTCGTTCTATTTTTAGCATAATTACATTTTTTAAAGGTCCCCTAACAGCCAGACCCTTTTGTAGTTAAGAACAGTGGTAGAGTTTCTGTTTAAAGTTCCTGCAACTCAACAAGCAATGTTTCATTATGCTGAAAATACAAAGGTTGTGAGTTTAAATCCCCGTAAGCATGTATAAATAGCAACCTTTCCCTCTAGTATAAGTTGAATTGCATAAAAGCATCAGAGAAAATGATTAATTGTGAAGATGTCTTTTTAATTGATGTTCATTGAATCCAGCATAAATAGGAAATGTGGCATTTATCTGTAGTTGTAAGGCTACCAGTTCAGGTCAATGTTAAGTTTAAAAGTTTCAAGAAAAAGTGTTTAACTGGTTATGGGTAATATTTGTATGTTTCTTCAGATAAAGGTATGATAGATAGCCACAAATATAGACAGGGATTTGCTCTGATGATTTAGCACTTTATTTAAAACCTGAATCTTGAAACTGATGATGCACTTTGCTTTGTGTGACAATATGCACTTGTTGGGCTCTGCTGTCTAAACGTTCTTGTTGGACTTGGTCACTGGGGCGCATCTGAATTGTTCCTTACTTTACTTATGTGGATTTATAATAATGAGGCTTCAAACCCATGCGGTGAGTTAAAGTACAACTAGGCGCGTTGTACTATCGTCTCATATTGAGCATATTAAGGGAGCACCGCGAATCCGTCTGGAAGCTCTGTTGTTCCCAGATTCCATGTCAGAAACCGCTGCTCTAACCCAAACCCTAGCAACACATGGCAACCCACGCCTCGCCTTTGGCCTCAGGTGCTTCCACACAGGAGCAGTGAGAGAGCGCCAAAGTAAACAGCGCCTCGCAGGGCAAGCCGTCCTCGCACGAACCCATTGTGAAATCTAAAAATATCGCAGGCTGGGAAAGGTCAGCCTCGTCGCCAGCGCCCTCAGTGGGTCCCGCCGGCTTTCTCGGAGGAGACTAATTCGGCGCGTGAATCAGATGTCCCCCGCGCGACGGGAACGTGCAGCGCCGCGAGCGTGGCCCGCAGGTGCCAGAGCGGACGCCGAACGCCGCGACATCTGGCTCAGGTGATCTATTGTGCAATTATGGAAGCGAAAATATTTGCCAGTTATTTTTAGCCGTATTATGGGAAATGTTTTTTTTTTCTTAGTTGAATGACTTGCTTAACTCACATGAATAGAGCTGTTTCGCCTGTAAGCTATGTTGAGTGCTACTCTTGTTCCGCGCAGCATCTGTGAGCGTGTTCGAACGAACACACGTGCGCACGCAGGCACGCGACCCCCAGCCCCATCAGCGTCACTTCACATACATAGAGGGGGTTCATACATAGGGGGGTCCGGACGGAGCTGCTGGGGCACACTGCTGCCTGTAGATCTGCCTTTCCTGCAGTGACTCACAAAGTCCACATTCACTCCAGCCAGACTCGTTTGTTATGGCAAAGTACATCATTAGTCATCAGACTGTCATGCTTAGGAACAGTCAACAACACGTAAGCATCAGGTGTTTCAACTTTTAATAATTTATTACTTAGAAGTCCTTAAATTGTAAGACGAATTTTAACGTGAAATCTTATGAAATCTTTATGCAGAATCAATAACGGAAATTGACAGTAGGGGGCAGTGTATTCCTACTGTACAGTATTTTGGCGTCACACAGAATCCAGTGTCTCCTGTTTTCCCCGAAGTCTCCCGTCCGCCCCGTAACAATAATGAGGTAATCTATCGCTCACCATCCCCCTCGGTCCAAACTGCCCCCCCCCGCTCCCCAGCAGTCACTGGATCTCAGCAAAAGGATGCAGTTGTTTATGACATTTAACGCCCCGTAACAGGCAGTGCGCATTCCTGTCAATGACATTTGGATCTTTAAATTTACTGTAAATTTCATAATGATCCCTTAAATGGTCCCAACGACATGAGTTCTAAAGGTGGATATAACATGTAAATGCGTCATAATAGTTTGCGCAAACATTAACATTGGCAAGCACGCATTACAAGCGATTGCATACTTCCTCTGAAAAGGGGCCAGGCTGTTTGAGGATAAACTCGGGAAAAGCAGGGGAAAACCTTGTCTGGAAATGTATCAGTTTACTGCGATTATCGTGTGCTGGCCACATTAACAAACAGCAGATTACCCAGATTTCCTCAGGCATATCGCCAGTGAGCTCTAATCGGCTGTTTCCAGTTATGGTTTGTGATGAACTTGCTACAGTGCCGGATTGTGTTTGGTCAACTGTGGTTCGGTACTCTTTCAAGTTTACTGCAGTTTTACTTTTTAAATAGTTAATAATAATAATAATAATAATAATAATAATAATAATAATAATAAAATAGCATTTTTCATTAAGTTGAAATACAGTTTAAAAATACTGGTTTTGTTTTATTTATTTTACTTTTGTATTTTATTTTGAGAAAAAAAAATCATTAATAAATATTAATATAGAGTCTAGACTGGAGACTTCCAATCAGACAGTTTCAAAGAAAGCTGAAAAATGTGACACATCCCACCAAAAAAAGCATATTTCAAGGAAAGAAATGAGACAGTTATCAATTCGCATTGGCCGTTTTATAAAATATTAGTAAAGTAATACTTTGTTTACTAGCACGGTGATATTGTCAACATGACCAGTGTTTTTAAGCAAACAAAGAAGACAAAGTTAGAGAAAGATGGAAGAGAATGGAAGAGAACATCAAAAATGTTGGGAAAAAACACAGAGAAGCTAAAGCATTAGCACTGTCTGCAGCCACCGCCCCCCCCCCCCCCCCCCCCCCCCCCAAGCCCCCAGCTGGCACAGGTGCTCCCACGTTGGAGGGGGTCCTGGTAATAGCTACAGACACATTTGGGAGACTCAGCAGGGATGTACTGTTTCTTCGTACCTCTTCTAAAAGACAAAACGTGCATTTTATTATAATTGCTAAATTCTTTAAAAGATAACCTTTTTCTCACTATAAAGTGATCTAGTCCTTTCAATGAGTTTTTCAATGCAACTAATTAGTGCTTTTATTAGTAGGAATATAGGCTTGCTCTACATTCAGAGCAAATGATCGCAAGAAGCAGAAGCTCTTTGTCTTTCACTAATCGATTTACCTTTTGAGTTACTGTGATATAGGGCTCCAGGTGAGAAGCACATGAACAGCAAAGCATGCCAGTGTTTAGCTGGTGATGTGCAGTAACGTTTTAATGAAATGCAAAAATAACAGCATTTTTTCATAAATATGAAGAGATACACAAATATTCTTCTTAAAAGATTTGTAAATAATTGTCTAATTTCATCTTTTATATTTATTTATATTTATAAGCATGTATATTAATATGAAAAAATTGCATACGAAAACCTTAAATAAGCTGTACATACAGAGCTGTTTCTCCAGTAGGATGGATCCTTTACTGCAGGTTGCTTCTTCATCTGCTTATTTGCTGATGAGGTTCGAGGAGTTAAACTGTTTTCGAGAAGAACCATCTGGACAGCAGCTTGATGCTGAAATGGTGGAGATAACCCAACCATATGGCTGAAACCTCAAGATCAATGGTCCCCACGCCCGTGCCTTTCTTCCTGAAAGGTCTTTAATAATGATAACAGTAATAATGCATTTTTATCAATGAGACGAGAATAGCTTTGTGTATGAAACAAGATCCATGCATGGAAATAACTGTTTCTGCGCTTCTACTTTTTATCGTAAAAGGGTCTTTAAACATGGTGCAAGGAAAAAAAAAATCATGCAAAGACCTACAGATATGGATGATTCCCAGGCTCCAGCCTGGCAACAAAATAATCCTTTCTCATAAAATGCAAAGGGGGGGAGGGTGGGGGTGTTGGATTTGTGACTTTTAAGCTGGAGAAGGAGAAATGCAGCCACTCTGCGATGGAGCGCTCATGCGGCGAGAGCGGCCGGGCGCTAACAGGCCCGCTCCTTGTGCTGGGGATTTTCCATCGGCGTCGGTGTTGATCATGGAGTAGAAGCAAGGCAAACAGGGGCTTCGGCCAGCCAGGCGGAGGCCAGGAAAACTCAGCTGTCTCAACATCCCTCTGTGTTCTTCGAGGAAAAAAGTATAACCTGCGACTGAATAAACAATGGATTTTGTTTTTGGAAAATTCTTGGCGTCTGAGACCTTTTGAGTCTTGATTCTCTTTGGTTCCATCAGTAGGTCTTTCCACATTAATCTTAAATGTTCCTTATAAAGGTATCTTTGTAAAATAAGCTGTATGAAAGTGTGTAGCTGTAGTTATTAAAAGTCAGTTGAAGGGATTATACCTGAAATCAGCACATATATGACCTCAGCTAATGTCAGTACTTATTACAATTAACACTTGCTGCAAATACCACGAAGTTCAAAGAAGGGCTTTTAATAGATCAAAGGTCACTTCCAGTCATGTGAACATCTGCTAGAAATGGTGGCGTTACAAAAACTACAAAAAAAGTACTGTAGTTCCAATGAGAACCAAGGCCTGGAAATACAATAAATAGTTCTTCCTGTCTTCTTTGCCATTTCAGTGTCTTGCCAATATCAGGAGAGGCTATCTCCTTATTCGGGTCTCGAGGTCTGTGACTGTTCATTTCTGTCGTTAACTCTGATTACTTTCTTACTCCTTATTTTACACTTTCCCTTGAATAGATACAGAAATACCGTATAAATAAACATTTTTTTTTAATAGTTTAAGCCTTAAAATATCCCTCCCACATGCTTTAAACACATGAAAACATTAAAACACACTTTGTAAACACATATGATATATGAGTAACATAATAATAATAATTATATGTAATGTATGTATATATATGCACACATCGCAGAGAACTGTGATGTGTCAGGGAAAAATCTGCGATATAGCAGGGGCGCGATATAGCGGGGGCGCAGTAGCTGAACCGCGATATAGCGGGGGCACGGTAGCTGAACCGCGATATAGCAGGGGCGCGGTAGCTGAACCGCGATATAGCGGGGGCGCGGTAGCTGAACCGCGATATAGCGGGGGCGCGATATAGCGGGGGATCACTGTAGCAGGGCATGGTGTGTGACTGGGAGCCATCGAAGAAGGCACCCTAAATTGTATGCCTTTCTATCGCAGGATGCACACTCACACATTAAAGGAACACTAATTTACACATAATCAGTTATTTTTGGTTGTGAAAGGAAACTGGAGTAGCTAAAGGGTGTCTCTTTACACATGGGAAGAGCACACATCCCCACACACACAGAGCCAACAGCAATATCCGAACCACCAGTCTTGGCAGTATGAGGAAAAAATGCTCTTCAATTTAGCCATTAGGCTGCTGGCTGGAGACACGAGCTGTATGTAGTGATATCAGTATATGCTGAATATTCACCAATCTTACTACAATGTTACAATGTACAGTAGATACTCTGGTAAGAAATGTAGATATTTTTTCAGACTTTGTTAACAATGCATTCAGCTGATGGGTTAACCAGAAAATTCTCTATACATTAAATTGAAATGTGTTCAGAGTTACTCGTCTGGAACTTCCTGTACAATTATGTTACTCCAACTGGAAGAAACAGAGGTTGTTGTATTTGTTTTTATTTATGTTCTCTTGTCCCCCAGTAAAATTCGGCATGTTTCAATCCCTTGAGTGTTATTTCAAACCTAATATAGATAAATTGATGGCACATTTTCTCAGAGGCGATATCCCAAAATCCATCCATGCATGCAAACATTTTATTCTGCATTGCGAGCATAACGCAAACCTGTGCTGTGTACCGGAATCACGGAAGGCATGTTATGTGCTTTATTAATGTCAGCAATCATTTATCTGAAGGATATGAAGAAGACTATAGACATTTTAAATGCAATTTTCATTTTTTTGGAGGAGCTGCTCCCCGGATTTTTGCAGATGCCGGTCAAAGAATACTTTCAACTTAGAGGGAAGGATATGTTGGATAAAATATGGAGGTTAAAACAATACGCCAGAATGAATGAAGATAAAATCCATGGTGCTGGTAACCTTGGTTCTTTCGATTGACAAGACTTTGTGTTCTGTGGGCTGCTTGAATGTGGGAATGGAAGTCTCTGAGCGAGACGACTAAAGATCGCCGAGTACAATGGAAATTTCCTCTGCCCTCCACCTCGGGCTGCGTGTGTCAGATACGTTTAATGTTCGTCATACAGATGGCAATAAAGCAGGTTTACCCAGTGCAATCAGACAGTGCTGGCTGTAAAAGATTTTAAAAAGTTTACACTTTGGCAGCACAGCGAAAATGCAAGGTGAATTTAACCTTGTGTCTCTGCGTGGATGGTACTGTAGAGACCGAGGTGTTTTACGGAGAAATGTTTTACCTAGAACTCAAAAGGCTTAGCTAATTCAGTTAAATAGAGCAGCATATTTTAAGCATTTGTTATTAAATTTCACTCATGATTCCACATGTTGAGGCGCCTGTGTGTGTTTGTTCATGTGAACATTGTAGTACTGATTATAAACAAACATCACAGTATCTTAATTGGAAAGTCTTGTGTGTACATTGGATTTTTCGTCTTGGACTGTGAGCTTTTCTGATAATGAAGGTGTTCAAAGACTTCCCAGAAATTACTTATTTTTTCTTTTAAATCCCCAGTGCTGGAAGAATGATCCAAATTTACACATGTTTACTGTAAAGATTATGCATATGTTTTCTAAATTAGCGACACAGCTTCAATTCATATCGAGGCCCCTTGCAATAGACTTTGTGTCCGTCTTTTCCAAGTACAGGAGTTAAACTTTAGCTGTAGAGGATGATGCGTTATGTTATATAACCTTCCATTTATTGTGTAGGGCGGTACCACATTCAACTGACCATTGTAAGACTAAGAAATTGCTCTCGTATAGCATTAGAAGCTTATCTACAGTGCATCTGCAGTTAAAAATTACTGCATGTTCCATCCCTTTCATACATCAGTCCCCTGTATTTATTTATTTTAGGACTTCTTATCTAGATGATCACAAACTGAAGACTCTTAAAACACAAGGGACAGTATGATCACTCTTCTCTTTTAGTCGTTTTTGTCTTGTTTTGTTTGCTTAAACGAATTAGCCTTCTAGATAGAGTATGGCGTATACACACATGTTGGGACATGATGTTCAAATGAACATTGCTGGTGACAGTGAAAATTGGATTTGTGCATTGAATTTCTATGTTTATGACTCTGTACTAGATAAGAGATGGGTTGATGGATGGATGTATTTATTTATTGTGGAACACTAGGCTACTCTGAAAGGAGTGGTCTAGATTTACATGTGCTAGGTAATATGCAACTCAGTGTTTAATGCTAAAGTTGTGCCAATTACTGCACCACCACAATCCATATCCACTCAAGGCTTATGTTTAATTTTAAATACAGAATACAGATAAGGAGGTCATACAAGATGGGGGGGATTTGAAGCCTAAGTAAGAGACAAACAGTTATGCCTGTCAAGAGAAGCCAGTATTTCTCCCGAGTCCTGCTGCACCAGGAGTTCTGGAGTCACGCCGTACAACATGAAGCCATTCCAAGGCGGAAAGTGATGATCTGGGAGAAGAAGAAATATGGAAAAATGAGTCAGGGATTAGCAGAGCTGGTGAAAAGGACCAGAAACCCTACAGAAAACACCGCCAGCCCTTCACAGAAACAGTCATTTTTCTTATTTACATTGGCGGCCAGTTTCATGTCTTGGTTAAAGTAATCCATGAATCCATCCATCTTCCGAAAGCTTATCCGGTACAGGGACATGGAGAAGGCCTGGAGCCAGCCTCAGGAAGAGTAGGGCACAGGGCAGGGGTACACCCTGGACAGGATGCCAGTTCACTTACAAACACTTCCCCTAAGTATTTATTTCAAGGCAGAAAAAGTTGCCTAAAAAGTTGGCTAACGATGATATATTAGTAGGCCTGACGTCAGCAGGCCCTCTTGTGTGAACCTTTGGCTAGCAGTCCTGGCCAGGCGCGCACCCAGATTTGACTTATTGTGAGAGCGTGTGAGAACGTGGAGAGAGGAAGTCCTGCAGCACACTTCCAGTGCGAGCTGCCTGGGGGAAGAGGGGGGGGCGTCTCCTCTGCATCCAGGACCCCCACCTCGCTGAGCATGAGAACTGGATAAAAGCCCTTGCTGTGTGTAAGTTGACAAGGACAGCTGTCCAGAACTATTCAGATCACAGTTGCACGATACTTTATATTTCCATTTAACGCCAGTGAAACATTTTAGCAATTTTTCTGTTATTCTGCCCGCGGTTATGAAGAACTGGAACTACAGATTAAATACTGTTACATATCCAAAGGAGCTTTTTATTTTAGGATTTTCAACAATATATATTGAAATATCTGTGATATCCTTGACTTGTTGGGTTGCCAGATTGCCGCTTGTGCCTCCACCATATGGAGCCTTTGTGGAATTTATTATTTACGTTCTATGCAAACAGTAGAACCTGGTAGTTCTCCTCTGGAATCTCGGGATCGGCCACCTTGTCATGGAAGGGCTCCAGCCATCAGAGCAGCTGGATGACGGCTTGATACTAATCCCCGTGGGGGAGCTTGTGATTCAGCGCCTGTACTTCGGACGGTGGGGGGGAGGGAATGGGAACCAAACCATTCCTCCTTCTACCAGTCTGGGCCTCTAGAGAAGTGACTTGTTCTCCTCTTCCAGTGATGTCATATCCAGAGGAAAACAGATAGGGAGCGAGGGAGAGGGAGGAGAAACAGAGAAGCAGCATTTTGGGCTTAGCTACCTCCAATCTAGCCTCCCCAGAGGCAGATAGAGTAACACGTGCTGGAGCCCTAGGCTCCCTCAAGTGCATGACGTCTTTGGGTGTACATTCCTTGCCACGATGGTCCTGAGGCTGAGTTGTAAGGACAGCCAGGTTTGAGTGACCTGTTTGGGGTGACACACTAGGCACGTGGCTTGCAGTACATCCCCGAGCCACAGGGGGCAGGGCTTCTGTCTGCCCCCCTTGTTTATTCACTCCAAAACAAAGAGGTTCGACAAATAGATGTTTCTAGATTTTCCTTAGGTGTGTTTTCCCTGTGAATTTCACCCACTGCATTGTTTCCTGTGCATCATTGTGACCCAGTACTGGATACGCTTTTATAAGACATGAATAGAGAATTACTTATGTTTTCCACCAGGAATTTACTTCACAGCAGCTTGCATATATGTCAGTGTTTTGTATCCATACACCTGGCGATGACTGAAGCCTTGTGCTTATCTTACTGCCCCCTTGTCTACAGACAGTGACAAGATGAAAGGGAGAGAGCATATCACTCACTCAGTCTCTCAGACTGCAGTTACCCCTGCCAGGATGTATAAGTCTCTACTGGAAATTGCTGATGGCATTGTTTTGAGAGGTGTAACAAACCTTTCAAATAGATTCGGAGATTGTATTAATAGTTCATGAATGATCTCAGGCAATGGTTAGCATCATACAGGTGTCTTCAGTTGCTTGTTGTGACAGTCATTCAGTCAAAGAAACAAGGAATAAAGACACTGAATGCAGGGGAAAGTGAGTCACACGCTGAACTGAACACAAAAAGCCCCAGATAGCTACTAATGGGAAAAATGAAAGATTAAGTCATCTTCATAGAGGGTGCTTGAATACTGCAGAGACGGCGGTGCATGGATTGGCTCTTCTGCTGCTTTGTGGCTTAGAGGGTTAGGACATTATACCCCTGATCAGAAGGTCGCTGGCTCAAATCCCAAAGTTGTGAGAGTGGTTTTACAGTTGGGCCCTTGAGCAAGACTTTAAATCCCCAATAGGCCGAGGGACTGACCCTGCTTTGGATGAAAGCATATGCCAAATAAATAAGTTGTAATTTGACATTAATTGGGAAAAAGCCAGTATTTCGTGATCAAAGCAGTTGAACCTGAGTGTATGTGGACATGGGTGGTGTGGACTGTGGGTGGTGCTGTGGTCCTATACCACCAAGGTGGGTGCTTCAGATCAAACCCCAGCACTGTGTTTGCCTGGAGGCTGAATACTTCCCCTGTTTCCTCCAGGTGCACCAGAACCCTTCTGCAGTCCACAGACACGCAGTTGGGTCTCTACATTTCCTGTAGTGAGTAAGTATTTTCCCTGAATTGTGCCCTGTGCTTCCTGGAATAGACCCTGTGTGACCCTTTACTGGATAAGTGCTTGTGGAATAATGGCGGAGGTGTAGAAAAAAGCTGCAGCTACCACAGAGGGGTCAGATCTGAGCGCATAGGAGAAGCTCGGCCTGCAGATCGCTGCTGGAGCAGCCGCAGGAAACCCAGACATGCCGCGTTTGTTTGTGTATATACGCATGAAACCGTGTGTTTATGTGAACCATACTCACCCCCCGAGGCAAGCCAGCATGCGGCTGTATTGGGGGGGGGGCTCCAGGGGGTCCCGCACGCTGTCCCGCTGCCCAACTTTCCCCCCTCACCCCTGCTGAGTGCAGATTGGCTGCCGTGCGCTTCTGCGCTCGCTGCCGCTGACTTTGAGCCAAAGCAAACACGACCCGGACAGGAAAAGCGAGGGGGGGGGGGAGCAGCCGTGTGCCGTGTGCTCTGACGCAGCGCCCATGTGGCTCTGCGGTCGCCGCCGCACGCATCGTACCCGTAGGAGCCGCTCTCTTCCCAGAAGTCTTTCTGTTACCAGCAATAGTGTCATTCTGCAGGGTGCGGGTTCATCCGAGGAGACTCCATTTTAACCCGTTGCCCCCGGCGATCTGCATTTTAATACTCTGCTACTTTAATCAGATTTAATCCGCAATTAAGCAACTTTTGTACAGTTTTCACATTCAATGGTTCTAGGTCACGCTGAACTTGTCGTTGATTAACTTTAATCCTTATTTAATATTTATTTGTATTGATCAAGCATTAATTTGTATTCGATGTTATCATTATTTATTTATTTGTTTTGTGGCGCTGCCTAGTCAGTGTCTGTTCCTGCTTAGCATGTAGTCGGCATTTTACTCAGAATGTCCTGTTTTCTCTCTCAGGCTTCAGGCTTCCAAATGGCGTGTTTGTCGTTTTCACGATTACGTCCATCCGCCTTGCCACTGGTCGTCCTTCTCTTTCTCTTATCTCAAGCATTATTGTTTCCAGTAAGCTGTGTTTCTCATCATCTGTCCAAAACAAGACATCACATATAAATTTGTATTTTCTTGCCTGAAATATCACTTTGACAGGTGAACCTACATGCAGGCTGTAGACTCTGAACTTGTATTAGTTCCTGTCAGATTAAACTCTCTGAGCCGCTCGCAAAGGCCGGTTCCCCAGTTTGCTCCTGTGTAGGTCAGGGCGTCAAGTGATCGTAACAGATCTGCAGCCCCAAAGGGACATTTCCATCGTCCCAGAGGCCATTATCAACTGTCCCAACAGAAAGTAACATATCTTGTGAGTTAGGTCACAAAGCTCTCAGTATTTTGTGGTTCCGAATATAATTCTGTAGCCAGTATCCTTATACCTGATCCAAAAAGGATATTACCAGAGTGCTACCATTAGCCTATATAGTGCCCGCATGGCAGACTGTAATCTGAAGTGAAACGCTGTGTCAGTCTGCCCTGCACCTGCATCAAATCCTTGTTTAAAGTGTGCGAGCGTCTCGGTATTCTTAATTTTCCTTTGCAGGCCTGGTTTTGCCCTTGTGGAAGACAGTCACCTGCCACGGAAAAATATCAACGTTTGTGCTGAAAAGAACCGATTTGTCACCAGGCCTCGAAGCTTCCAAATGAAGGGGCCGTGGTCAACTGAGGAAGGCATAGGGAATTAAGGAAAGAGGAGCGGCACGTTAACTATTCTAATCTAGAGCTTTCCCAACCGAAGGTGGTAATAGAGACGGGAGAATGGTTAACCTGAGCCTGACTGTTTGTTTATTTCGAAACTGAAAATTGACAGCAACACGGCGCCCTCGTTCAACAGATTCCTCGCCACAGATGAGCATCACGGTAGACGATGCAGATTCCCTGCAGATAGGCTGGAGTTTGCCAGTCGAATACATGGTGGGCAGATTTAATTCTGGATAAGGTAAATAATAGGATCATAATAAAATTGAAGTATAATCAATTAGACTTGAGAGGGCTTCTATGATGCTTTTCAGGGCAGCATCTACCACAGGCCGCAATAATAAAACAAATATGCAGCATCCTAATGCAAGAGAATGCTTTGCATCTAACAGTGGATGCATTTTTACACTCGCCTTGAAATTAAGTGACTTTTCACAGATGAATGTCCCATTGCTGACCAGCCAAAGCTGTGTTTCTCTTTCGGCAAAGCCTCAGAAGATTGACGGAAAAGAGGGACACAAACACAGGAAGATTGTATTGCAGGGCCGTGCTTGGAAAGTCTAGAGATCGGCCTTCTCGCAGAGGATGAGGATTTTTAAGAAAGTCACAGGGGAGGAAAGAGGCACAAAGAGGTACTTCCTGGGAAGAGCGGTTTATATTTAGGGGCTTGTTTTTTTACCTCTTATGTGGCAACAGGGACAGTCACAGTCAATTTGGGGCTGTGTACATTTCTGGGCTGTGTTCATTACTCTTCTTATTTCAAACTTGCTTTAGAGACCACAAATATGAGATTACCTTAGCTGTAGCTATTCTTTGGAAATTCCACAGATATTTATATACCTTCATGCCCATCCATCCATCCATGCCCTTTTAAATGTTCATCCTTAAGGTTATAAAGTGTCCATTATTATTATAATAATTATTATTATTGCGACATGGTGGGTTGGGGTAGCTAGGGATGGTGAATATCCACCACTACCCTGCGTATGTGTGTGTAATAAATGTAATAATGTTTTTTGATGTTGTGGGGACCATTTCTCTGGTCCCCACAAAGATCTGTGAATGTAACCAAAAAGTAAAAATTCCAAATGTCTCGTTTTTTGTTTGGTTACTTATGGTTGAGGTTAGGGCTGGGTAGGGGGTAAGGTTGTTATGTTGGTATTAGAGTTTTCCCCATAGAAATGAATGGAGAGTCCCCACAGAGATATAATTACAAACCTGTGTGTGTGTGTGTGTGTGTCTTCATATCTTTGTGTGGACCGTTCATTCATGTATTTGGGAAAAGCCCATCTCAACAATGACAAGCTTAACCCCTTCCCTTCCTAGCCCTAACCTTTAACCATAATCAACTAAACAAAATATAAATCTTTTGACCCTTTTGGTTTTTTGACTGCAGTCACAAATTTGAATATGAAAATGAAGTTGATTTTCCCCCTGTGGGGACCAAAATAATCACATTGTGGTGTAAATACATTACCCAAATATGTGTGTGTGTGGGGTTGGGAGGTTTGTATAGATCACATTTGGGGACCAATAGTGTGGTAAAACCTGAAATTTCCTCACTTTTGGGGACATTTTTCAGGTCCCCATTTAGATAATCCCAATTTTATAGAAATCTGTGAATTAAATCGAAAAAGTAAAAATGCCAAAAGTCTTGTATTTTGCAGGGTTCCTTATAGCTAAGGTGTGGTGGCACAGTGGTTAGTACTGCTGTGTGGGTTTCCGTTAGGGGCTCCGATTTCCTCCCACAGTCGAAAAGTGTGCGCGATATGTTAATTGGTGATTCTAAGTCGGCTGTGTGCGTGTGAGTGTGTGTGCCCTGTGATGTGTTGGCGACTGCCCAGGGTTGGTTCCTACCTGCACCCGTTGTTCCCGGGATAGGCTCTGTGACCCCGGTTAGGATTAAGCAGTTACAGTGATGGATGGATGGACTTATGGCTACGGTTAGGGGTTAAGAGTGTCATGACTGGGATTCAAATTTTTCCCATAGAAATGAATGGAAGGTCCCCATTTAGTTAGGAATGCCAGCGTGTGTGTTTCTCCCCTGTGATGCACTGGCATCTCGCCCACGGTGTCCCCCAGGGTGTCCCCCAGAGTGCACCTTTGATGCTGAGGATCGGCTTCTGGGTAAGCAGGGGGAAGATTTAATTTATGCAGTACTTCAGAAAATCCCTTTTCTGAGATATATGAAGTACTAATAGGTCATGTTGTCCTGTTTTCATATCTTAATATTTTAAATATTTGAGCATGTATTCTGCGAACTGCACATATTTTGCATATTTGCTGACTGGACAGAATGAATGAAAACAACAGTTCATTTTCTGCAGTAACGAATCCTGGCCAGTAGGGGGCAACATTGACCACAACCTTAGTAGGCGTCAATCCAAACTTAGATTCTGTATGTAGACACCCTGTTCTGTATCTAATGTACCTGCCAGGTCATCGAAAAAAGATGCAGATCAATTGTACAGAATTAAACTGGTCTTAAACTGGACGGTACCTTGTAGACATATGAATGCCTTGTAGATAGAGGCACACTCTGCTGTAATTGCCATCCTTCCAGCAGATGAAGACTAAGCCTTAGATGCACCGAGAGGTTGTCTTACCACATTAAATATGTTGCTGAGCAGAGCTTTGCATCAGCCTTATCTGACAGAACCTCCTTAATAGCTTGCAGTTCTGTACAGCTTGGGACAGCTAAACTAGACATAGCTGGCAAAAGTTGTGTATCGATTTATCCATTGATGTGCCGAGATGTTTCACTCCTCTTCGATACGTGTTCTTTGCTTTCGGCTTGAGGAACCCGTAGACTGAAGTCAGAAATCCCGCACACCACCCGTCTGACTTATTTATCTCGTGTTGCTGATGCCGTATTATGATGCCATGAAACCGTGCATTTCTGTTAAGCAGTTTGTAAGACTGAGTTCCCACTGTCCCTCAGTCATGTCTGTTCCCACATCAGGCCACTGGCATTTCTTCTCTTTTCCAAGTGCAGCCACATGCAGGGCCAGTTGGAAATGGTTCAGCTGCCAAAGTATGAATAAGCTCACTTGCTTCTAGCACTGCAGTTGAGTCTACTTGCGCCTATTTTGTTTCCTGGTTGGTAATAAGATACTAACCTGGGTTGTACTGAACCAGTATCAGAATCTATTCACTGATGAGACTTCTAAGCACTTATGTAAGTCGCTCTAGCTAAAGGCGTCTGCCAAATGCCGTGAATGTAAGGTTCTCTCTTTGTCCGGAAGACGTTGTGTAGCTCCTGCTCCAGTGCTGCTTACCCTTGAACCTGGCCATTCTTTGGATGCTTAGCCTAGCTGCACTTATGTCGAGGCGACTCCTTGACAGCACATATATTTGCAATGTGCTGTTTGACGCTTCAGACAAAAGCTTCTGCTAGATAAAGAAAATGCAGATGAAACTATGAACTTTGATTCTGTGTACAGCAAGAGGGGGTGTTAACCTGGGATCTTGGATTACTTCCCTGAGCACTGAGACTGCAGCTTCCTGTAGGGTTTCTGTGAAGTGCTCCTCCTCACTGCACTCACTGCATGTACCTACCTGCCGGGTCCCCGTCCTGCCCGAAATCTCAGACTCAGTATCAGCAGGTGGGCTCAAGCCACTGCGATCCTGCATCAGCCGGGGCCTGCTCCGGGGCCCGCTCCGGGCAGAGGCTCGCGAGCCGTGCCATTAAAGGGGCGGCTGTTCCTCTGGAAGCGCTCACGGTCAGCGGCACTCACTCCATCTGTCCTGCATATGGTCGGTACCAGGAGCACAACAGAACCAGCCTTTAATTCCACATGAGTTCAAGCTATGCTTAAGCCATGCACATCCAGGATACTGCAATTGATGGATTTGGTGCTTTTAGATGTAACAGTCTCAAGGGATCTGTTTTGTTGTTCTTATACATGTGCTCTAGAACCAAAATGGCCGCCTTGTGTTTTCATTCCCCTTTTTGTTTAAGCCCGTCTCCACACAAATCAAGTGCCTGTTCCTTCTCCCCGCCCATGTGCCACTCGGTTCTGTTTGCACTCCCACCCAAGAGAAGGTCAAACACTGTATCATGGGGGAGGCAGTGACGCAGTGGGTAGCTCTCCAGATCTGCGGGTTTGATCCCCACCCCTGGCACCGAGTTCCCCCACCCCCACCCTCAAAGAGATTGAGTCTCTGAATTACTCTTGGTGTGTGACTGAATTTGTGCCCTATCATGGACTGGCAGCAATTACATGCCAAGTGTTCTCCTCTCGGATGGGGTCTAGCTCTGCCACAACTTGTTGGGTAGGTGTTCTTGGAAAAATGCAGGGAGCAATATTTGACATGATGCATATTTTTTTACATCCCTCCAACCTTTGGCAGATGCAATCCATTCTAACTGCATTTCCCTCTGTCCACAGGAGGAGGAACTGTATGCTACCATGGGAAGTAAAGCAGACCAGGTAGGATACGCTCTACTTACAGTACCATCCAGGTAGGAAAGTACAGAAAGGTGGAACCGCTAGCTCTTCTGGTTTGTACCTGTCTTGCACTGTTTGAGAAATCCGAAGGTTGTGTCAGCTGCCTCAGGCCAGCTTAAATTGTTAACGGCTGAAAGGGAAAAAAAATAATAATGTGTTTGACATTGCTAACTACTCTGATTACATCAGCTTAGACGTAGACATTTTTTGACTGTGTCTGAGCATTGCAGCAATACGGGAGGCTCGAAAGAGCAGGAGTTCTGCGGTGCCAAAAGCAGTTACTGAAATGGGTCCCCTCCCTGACCCCACCCAGCGGGCGCAGTGATGATGCAGCCAATGACCTCGCGGTCTGTAACTGCGACAAGCAGTGGCGTCGTATGTCAGAATACTGCGATTGGACCATAGCATGCGGTGCTTATCTGATAACGAGCGGTCTTTGGGGTCTTAGACAAAGACAGCAGATAACAGGAAAACTGTAATTAACATCAATGCCATGACCTTTGACCTTTATACAAAGAAAATACTGCGTTGTCTTTAACTTATTTCTATCATGAATGAATTTTCATGGTTAAACAGGCATGTTTTTTTTTTTTTTAATTGATTTTCCAACCAGTGCTGCATCCCAGTAAGCCTGTAGCATGGGGTGTCAGTCCATCACTGGGCACGCACACTCAAACAGTAAGAGCAACTTAGAAATACCAGTTTGCAGCAGAAACTCCAGAAGAACATGTACTGCACATGCCAAGAGAAGGGGCTAAGAGTCAAACCTCCAGCCCTGAACATTCAGGATCTTTTGTATAAATTTATGTATCATAATTTTTGCTGTTTTGCTGTTTGGCTTTTGTTTGTCTGTTGTTTTGTTGTCTGGCTATTGTAGGAATTCAGAAGCAGGACTATGAATGGTGGCCTGTGATCTTCTGTAGTGTTTTTTCAGTAGGAATCCCAAATTTCTCATTTCAAGAAAATGATGAGGTTTAAAACCCGCAGCGGGGTTATTATGTGTTTATTGTTGTATTATTAATATGTGCTGCCAGGTACCTACTGGTTACAGCCGCAGTCTGGTGTATACTTCATTGGTCCAGTTAAAGTGGGCAGTAGAGACAGATGTTTGTGCTAATGCTAATGCTAATATTTCTTAATTAGCATATTTTCAGAGTCGATGTTCCTCCTGCCACTTTTAATTAAAAAAGCCGACGTGAGACAAAAAGGAACGAGCCTCATACTGACTTCTCATCATTGCAGCAAACCCTCAAGTCACACATGGGACAATGTGGCTCTTTTTTCCTGCACGGCCGCCCTTTGGGGAGAACAGGAGTTCTGTGTGCATGTGTCTGCGTGCGGCCTTGTATTTGTGCGAGGGCGCCCAGTGCATCTGAGGGAAAAGCACTGCAGCACACACTGACTCTGTCTGACAAAGAAAAAAAGCCCAGCCAAGGAAGAGAGTGTGATGCTGCTGAATCTGGAACTATCTAGTTCAGACCGGTAGCTGTTAGCGGAGGAGGGGTGGGGGGAGGGCGTGATGGGAAAGTCTTTCTAATGGCAGTTTTGGGGCCTTCGTCAGGAGGAAGGAGGTTCGACTCATGCACCACACGCAGTCCCTCGCTGAATTTTTAGCGCATCCCTGCGTTCATCACATTATTTGTCAGGCTTTTCACCCTGAGGCTGAACGGTCACTAGCTGGAATTTAAGCAGGTAGTCATGGGTTTGGCCTCATTTGACCTTTTTCTATAGCAGCTTCACAGAGAACAATGCTGGAAGGATGGATTTTGAATATAAAAAGAAGAAATTCTATATGTAAATTTGACAATGTAAAAATGTGAGACACTGAAGTGGTGTATATAGGCTATTTATAATCTGTGAGGTTTGTGTGGGTTACTTTTCGATAAGCTGGTTTCATTTCATCACTTTCAAACGGCACTTATTCGCTACCACCACGAACCGAGCCGTACCGGACCTGTACTGCGGAGAGACGATTTTCCATTGAAATACCCGTGTTCATTTGTTCCTGCTTACCAGCAGGGCTGAAAGTGCGACCAAACCGACCTGGTTGTATCACCACCATCTGAATGGTTGAAATGCATGGAGATACCGGTGATCTGCAAATGGATTATCTGAAAGAGAAAGCATATATTATTCATTATTAGTAGTATCGCACATCACGACGTACCGGTGCATTTCCGGAACTGGGAACTTGAAAATTTCCAACCTCCTGCTTAAAAAAAGTACTATAAAAAAGTACTGAATGGAATGGATTCATAATGCAAATGTACGCATACGAATGCTAATTCCACTAACTTTTGACACTTGCATAACAGCGATTCGCACAGACCACATAGTAAACAAAGTAATAATAATAATAATTGCACATCGTAAATCATGATGAATAGTAAATAATTGTCTCCTCGGTTTTACGTCCCTGTCCTCCGAACCCTGCCTTTTTTCCGAGTCAACCCTTCTGCAGTGGAAGACTGAAGCAAGCTGGAACTGCCCTGTAAATAGTCTCTCTTCGTGGTACGGCTCGGTTACGGGCCGGTTCCTGTATGCCAGTGGAAAAGCGCCAAAAGATACCTCTTTTCCAGCCGGTTACCGCTGAGGGGATTATGGCACTGTTTCATAACCATTGTGCAGAACTATCCAGAAAATGCACATAACTCTGATCTCCTCCCCTTAAATAACAAAAGATGCTGATTGGAGGATGTGGTGTACAAATAGCGATTCCAAAGGAAATCCTTGAATTGTAATTAGGGAACATGCAATGGCTTATTTCATCCATGGCTGTTGTTTTATAGTTTCCATGGGGAGCCTGGCTTTGCTGGTTCCTTCACCCGTTTGTGTCCCCTGTTGTCTTTTTTCCTTGTTTAACAGCTCCCCACCCCCACTCGCTCTGCGACATTCCCTGCACCTCGCAGTCCTTAATGGCTCCTACATGGAGACGCCACATGATTTGCTGGGGCGGTATAACAGTTCTCAGGGGCCGTGACCACAGAGGTCGCCCATTGTATTTGCTTGGGGCCCTTGTTAGTGCCGGCTGTCTGAAGCAGGCTTGTGTTGGATGTGTCGAAGGTGCATTGCTTGCTTTTTTTCCGTCGCTGTGGGTCTGGTAAAGCACTGGGACAGACTGGGACAGCTGCGGCGTTGCTGTGCCTCTGATTAGATGCTTCTGGTGTGATCTTTGCCTTCAACAAAATCTGTTACGTCCTAAAGTTACCATTTCTTCATGATCATTCTGACACTTGTTCCTCCTTCTTCTCATTCTTCCTCTCTCACCTTTTCATCCTCTTGCCTCCTCCTCCTACTTCTTCTCCTTCCTTCTCCCCCTCCTTTTCCTTTTTCTTTTCTCTCCTTCTTCTTCCTTCTCCTCCTTTTCCCCCCCATCCTTCCTCCTCCTATTTCTTCTGGTTTCTCCTCCTTCTTGTCCTACTTTCTCCTTCTAATCCCCTCCTTTTCATTTCCTATCCTTCCTTCTCTTCCTTTCATCCTATCCCTCCATCCATCGCCCATTCTTCCTTCCTCCTCTGCCTTCTTCCTCTTTCCTCCTCCTCCCCACCTTCTTTTTCTTTCCCCATCCTTCCACCTCATTCTTCCACCCCCTTCTCCTCCATCTTCTTCCTCCTCCCCCACCTTCCTTTTCTTGCCTGTCCTTCCTCTTCCTCCTCCTCCTCTTCTTCCATCTATTTCCTCTTCACTCACCTTCTTTTTCTTTCCCCATCCTTTACCTTCTCCTCCATCTTCTTCCTCCTCCACCCACCATCCTTTTCTTTTGCTGTCCTTCCTTGTCTTCCTCCCCCTCCTCCTCCTGCAGATCTGTCAGCCAAAGACACAGATTTCCCTACACTTTCAGACATGGCAGTGGGGCCTGCTTTGTCGCTCGTCATCTAACACGTTAACGCAGAAGCAAGGACCTGCTTTCTGTCCTGGTGAGATCTCAGATATGCTGCGTTCATCCATATATGTGAATACAGTCATAATAACATTCCGGTCAGCAGACTGAGTGCCGTGGTGGCTCTGTGGGTAGCAGAGTTGGGTGTTTGAACCTGACCTCTGCTCAGTGTGTATACAGTTTGTGGGGAGCTTTCAGGATCTTCCCCGCATCGCTCTGGGTTCCATCCACAATATAAGAGACTATATCATTTAGGTGAGTTGGAGGCTATTGATTGCATGTTATGTGCCCTGTGATAGACTGGCACCCCTTCAAGAACATACGTCTGCCTAATTCCCTACGCTGCGCATTACTGTGTCCAAAATAAGTGGCTGATAGATGAATGAAAGGCAGAAGACCTCATGACGCATTCTGACCGACCTCAGCACAGGCTTCCTGTCATGATGCATGGTGTTCCGTGCCCCACTGGTACTCAGAAAGCCTCGAATATTAATCTGCATAATTTGTCTTGAATGGGAGCCCGCAAAGTTTTTCAGCAGCAGGCTGTACCCGGCCCACAGCGTTTTCGGTTTCGCAGAAAAACACAAAGTACCCGCAAGGTCCTGAAAGTTATCATATTTCACTGAAAACATCTGGACACCCGTCCAGTGTCCTAAAGGTAATTTTAGCGTGTATTACGAATAAGTAACGACTATATGAAAATATCAGCACTGAAGTGAAAGTCATGCAGATCACGGTGTATATGGTTGGGATGCCTCTTGTACCCTAGAGTTCGTGGCACTGACACCATTTACAGCAACATTTTGCAGCCGAGAGACGATGAGTTAAATACCGTCCTCATTCCAGTCTACGCACAAAGACTGGCGGACAAAGACTGGGGATAAGCAACATTTTTAGGAAGAACATTCTGTAGCATAGCTTGATCTTTTACAGGTGGATGGAAACCCACTGTGTTTATAGAATTGGATGTATAATTATCCCCTCCTTTCCAAGGAAGAGGTGTTATGCAAGTGTTTTAATGCAGTCACAGTTAAAAATAGACTGATGCATGCTTCCATCCATCGTCCTGGTCAGGGTAACAGGGGGCCTGGAGCCTATCCCAGGCAGCAGCGGGGCAGCGGGCAGGAGTTCACCCTGGATGGTGCGTCAGTGAGACGTGGACCAGAAAGCAAAAGAAGTGTGCAAATATCCGTAGCAGTTATAGGGAGAAAATCATCAGTGTATGTTTGTGTGGAGTGAGAAATGAAAGTGAACGTGTCAAAATGAAGCCGTCCACATTTGAGTAGCGGAGAAGCCTCGTTCTCGCTTAGGATGCGAATCGTGCCGGCGGAGTGTTTTCACAGCTTGGGTGTGCGAGGCGTGCTCTCCACTTGGCCAGGTCAGATGTTTTGGTTTTTTTTTCTTTCCACCAGGGAAATTCTACCCAGAATTACACTTCCCAGCATGCACCTGGTCCTAGCTTTCACATTTTTTTTCTTTTTTTGACCTTTTGGGTTGTGTAATCCAGTCTAGGGTGGACCAGGATTTATGAAACAAAAAAAGAAAAAAAAACTGGAAGCTTTTTATTTGCTGCTTGACTTCTATTTTGACTTTCCTGCAGTAAGGTACAGGTACCGTACAGCCATTCCGACTTCTCAGATTTTGTGTAAGATCAGAGGCAGTGGGACCTTGCCTTCTGTGCTAGATATGCAGCACAAGATTTTTTTATCAATACACTTGTCTTCATCCCTGCTATTTTCATGATAAGACAGATTAAGAAATGCAACCCATATAAAAATTTCTTGAGGCAGCCCTGTTATGCAAGTGGTATGACATGAGAATTCTGCATTTTCTATTTTATGTCGACTTTGTTCCTAAGGTGAAGACATTGTTGCATGTGAAGAAAGCATCATCAATTATATGGTTGAGGAGAACCTTGAGTGACTGTCGATTCTTATGTAACCCAAGGCTACTGCTTTAGCACGGTTTGTTAATTATCGACTCCCAAAACATATCATATAATATTACCATATATTGTGGATTTTTTTAAATAAAAGATTACTTATCATGTTAATAATACCTTCTTTACTGAAATGTCCCATCATAAGCCTGATTACAGCCCATTACATAACCTCACCTGGCATATAAAGATTAAAAACAAACTTACAGTACTTTTATTCTGACAGCAAAGTATGTTTGCACAGCTACAGATGAAAGTAAAAGTGACGAACAACAGCTGACTGGGCTGTTTAATGTTTTACGCCATTTATGACATTATCTGTATATGACGATGAATGTCTTAAGGACTTGTGACCCTGTACTGTGGTTCTGCATTTTATACGTTCAGTTCCCTCTGCCGCAGCCTGGCCTCCTGTCCAGTATGTCCCCCTGCTCACTGTTCTTTGTTCCAGTGACCCGTCAGTGCTAGATGCCCAGGGCCCGGGTAAACATTATGGGCCCCGCCCCGCCACATCAGGGGCCCCGCCCTGCCACATCAGGGGCCCCGCCCCGCTTCGGGATTAAAGGAACAGTTAGGAACACCTGAACGTCCATGCTGGTGTCAGCTGAGGGCCACAAAGGGTTAATCTGCTCCTGAACCGTGTACTTGATAAGGGATTGAAACATGGATGGATGGATGGATTGATAGATGTATTATTAAATGGATTCATTGATGGATGGATTAATGGATGGATGGATGTCATAATGTGGTCATGTTTATAAGTTTGTTATGTTAGTGCAAAATTCAAATTGAAATAGTATTGTTCGTGACAGTGTGTCCCTAACAATCCTAAAATCATATTTAATTCTCATAACTGTTGAGAATTTTAAATCTTTGATTGCTACATCAAATTTTTAGCAGGGTGATGTTTTACAAAATGTGCTTATAAACTCAACTCTTCACTATTAAAACATGCAAATTAATGCAAATTATGATTTGTGAGAATTAGGCCCTTAACCAGCAGCTCCAGGGACGGTGGCTGACGCTGCTCTTAGATTGTCACCTGTATCGTGCTTTGGACAAAAAAAAGCATCTGTTAACTATGATGTAATGTCCAAATATACACGGGGAGTTATTTAATAAAAACCCACTTAAGCTCATGCTGAAATGAACAGACATTGTACAGTTTTATTTATAGCCCAGTTTCAAGAGGGTTACTGCAATAATGCTGAAAAGAGGAGAAAGCCCGTCTGTCACATTGCGTAAGAGCACAGAAGGTTCCGGTGCGTGCTCCCCCACCCTGTTTGACCGCCTGTTTAACCGTGAAAGATTATCCCCTTGGTGGGATTTCGATTATTTCCCCGGGAATGACTCAGCCTTCACTCTGAGGTGTGTAATTTGACGATTGAGCAGGAGGGAGTCAAACCCGGAGCGGTGAGTCAGAAAGGGGCCCAAAGCGTGGTGACTTCACTCATAATGGCAGCTCTGGCACGGAGTGGGGGGGCCTGACTGGGGAGCGGGCAGCCGCCCAAGCGCCGCGGGACCCGGAGATTCCCTGGAGAAATACGGCCTCTCCCGTCCGCAGTGGCTGGCACGGCTCCAGCGCACGGACGCTGTCGGCTGACTGGGGGCGGCGTCCTCTTCCAGCCTCCCCCCCTTGGGTTAAAGAGCAGGCGCCGCGCTGATGTCGCCGCGCTGATGTCGCCGCGCTGATGTCGCCGCGCTGATGTCGCCGCGCTGATGTCGCCGCGCTGATGTCGCTGCCCTTTTCATCTCCGTCAAGGTTTTCGCAGGAATCGGACACCGTCGCGTCACGCCGAACGCGGCTCGGCCGGGGAATAGGGCGGGGGGGCTTCTGCCCTTTTGCGAGATCTTTTACTAATCGGCTGCTGGCCCTGTCTGGGGACCCAGGCGGTGTCCTCTCTCAGAGAAAGAGGTCCAAGGTCTGTGGCGACTTTCAGGGGGACGTGACCCAGAACAAACGATACGCCACAGAGAATGTTCCCTCACGTTCCCCAGGAAACTGCGCAAAGCAGGCAGGACACTGGTCTGTATCAGTCTGTGAGGTTAAACACCCCCACTCTAACATCTGAGGTGCAGTTTGAGAAACTTTGGATGCAAGCAGCCCTCGGTTTCTCGACAGAGGAAGCAAGACCTCAGAAGGTGTTTAAGAAATAGAATGTTTTGACATGACATGTTGCTGTGAATGAGTGTGTATGAATAAGTATAAAATAAAGGTAGCTGATTTTGAGAAAGAGGAATGTCTTATGAGGAGAGGTTAGCTGAGCTGAATCTGTTTACCCTTGAGCAAAGGAGACTAAGGGGGGACATGATCCATGTATATAAGATTCTAACAGGTCTGGATGCTGTTCAGCCAAATGGCTACTTTAATATTAGTTTAAATACTAGAACTCGTAGCCATAGGTGGAAATTTGCAGGAGAACATTTTAAACTGAACTTGAGAAAGCACTTCTTTACACAGCGTGTAGTTAGAGTATGGAATAGTCTTCCTGCTAGTGTAGCACAAGCTAAAACCCTGGGTTCCTTTAAATCAGAGCTAAATAAGATTTTAACAACTCTGAGCTATCAGTTAAATTCTCCCCAAACGAGCTTGATGGGCCGAATGGTCTCCTCTCGTTTGTAAATTTCTTATATTCTTATGTTCTTATAATTCCTTCATTATATATATATTTTGCAAAAGTCTTAGGCAGTCAAAGAAAATGTTTAAGGCTATTTATCTGGGTAGTAAGTTTATATTTTCTCCAAAAAAAATACAGTAGTAGTAGAATATATGCAAATTAATAGTGACACATTTAAAAATAAACAAGTTTCTTCTGGAAAAAGTTACTGATATCTAGTTGGATGGCTACCGCTTCTGTTTCCAAACCTCTCCTCAGGGGTACTCCAGCCATTCCATATATTTATTAAATTTCTCCGCCAGCTCAGTAAATTGATTAACTTAATTCGTTAAGTAACACAATGAAGTATTGATTAGCCAGTCGCAGTGGGATAGTGGTCCAGTCAAAAAACACAGGGCTGTATTGGGTACATGGTCACTCCAAATACTGGGGTGACTTTAGGAGTGGTTTTGAAATGGCTAAGCTGACACACTTTGACAGACATAATTGTGTAATTTCACACCAGGATGAAGATCATTTAAACATCATTTTCTGTGACTGCCTGACCTGTACCGGCAACATTCCGGTCACCGGAACTGGCTGAGCATCACATCACCGCAGGAACTTCATGAACTAGATGGAAATGTACACTTTCATATTTCGCTTTATAAGGATCTCAAATGTGGAGTAATGAGCTAAGTTGAGAAAGAATCGGCTGAAGTAAAGTTATAAATAAATACACACTTCAGTGTATGAATGTGTGCGTGAATTGAGCCAAAGTGCCAGGAAGGGCGGGGCGCAGCCATGACCCGTGAATCACAGATCAAAGTGCGGCCTGAAACGGCAAGGCGTGACGAGTTCTAGAACCCTGGCCCAGTGGAAGAAGACAGGTGCATTCTGGGAAATCGAGTGTGAGGCACGTGCTGCCGCGGATGGTCTGTTTCATTCCCCTGAGGCAGGGTCACGGGTACCTCACTCCTGCCTCACCTCAGGGGTGCAGTTTAAGGAAAAAGAAACAAAGGGTAGGACTTCAACAGAACTGGATAATAAGGCCTTAAAGCACTCGTAATAATAGAGGTTGCTATTAACAAAATAAGCAGAAAAGACATAATAGAAAAGAATTAACTCCTTATGACAAATGATTCTTCTTTTATGTCAGAATGAAAATAAGCAGATGTGTTTGGGCTTTTGCAAGCGGATGCCTTGTGGGAGAATTCTTTTGTTTGTACGAATGTGGGAAAGGTTCAGGACAGGTTCAAAGGAATTCCCATCCTATACCCTCCAGCACCCCCTTCCCCCGAGCCGCAACCTAACATGACTCGCTCGTTTGCGTCAGTGACTCATGTATTCCAAAGAGAGGCACGGTTGGAGCCTGTCTGTGTAGCTTGGCATTTTACTGGAGATGCTCAGCACTTTAGTGAGCTTGGACCGTCCCAGTGACCTTCACGTGCTGAGTACAGCTGCTCCGCCGCTAGCCTATCTGCCGCTCTCTGTTTACTCTCTGACAGCGTCTCTCCACCCTATCTCTGCCCCCGTGCTCTGCCAAAGGCCTTTGATCCTTTCTTGTGATATACAGGGAAACTGACCAGCAAAAAAGGAACCTGGCAGGACTGACGTAATTATCTCCGCAACATAAATCAGTGTTGTGAACTCGTCAGTTTCATCGCCCAGCTGTTTCTTGTCAGATGCAGTTGTGTGGCTCCTTCAGGCTTTCTCCAGACTCACCTTGAGTCTTAGGCACTGCTAAAGTCTGGCCGCCTTGCTATCCCAAGCACAGACAGGTACCGGCAGGTTGTCCTCAGATTCACTAGCTAAAGAGATACTTTTATTATACTCAAAAGGGAAATGAACTCCAACCGTGGGGCAGGATGGGAGTTACCATACAGCAAGGTTACACCTGTGAGCCAGGTATCTTCAAACAGGCTTCTCTCAATTCTCCTGTATCCACCATGTTTGAGCAGGTCAGGCTCAGGAATGTTCCCTAGAGTTCAGGCTCATGTTTTGGGCTTCATGGGCAAACTATCAAATACATAGCAAAGAAGTTTTTTTTTTTGTTAGAAGTACCGGTATGTTCAGTACTCGGCGATTATGTGCAAGGACTGTAAAACTGAATAGCTATAAAACCATATAGGTGTATGTCTCTGACAGTGTGGAAAATAAACATCACATAACAATAACACAGCAATTCAGGCTCTGAGTTTTATCACACTGTTGTCAAGTGCTTCGCAGTAAATTTAACATTTTCTTCAGTAGCAGAGGTTGGACTTTAAGATAATTATATAAAAAGGTAAGAACAGGAGGCTGGCTGCTTGAACTGGGCAGCACCTCACAGAGGAGACTTGTGAAGAGGAAACATCCAGTGATGTAAGAGAGCCACACTGCTGTCTCCACTGCATCCACTGCGTCTTATTTGCAGCTCATACGTTTTTATAGTTCACAGCCATCTTTGACAATAACCTTCTTTTATTGAAATTGACATCCGTACCCCATTTTAATTTTTTTATATTATTATTTTTTATTTTTGTTATGCTCAGATTACTTTACCTTTAATTTTAAATCATGTGGACTCAAATGGCAACATATATCTGCATTTGCCCAAGAGAAAAGACATAAATAATTCACTAAATTTATAATCTTCGTTACAGAGGGCAACTTTTATATGACTAAATTTAGGGTTTTAATTCAATTGTTTGTGTATTTATTATTTAAACAAATGGTTTATGACACATAGTGGACAAGCAGTTTTACAACATCCTAAATGTGCAATTTTTTTTACAGCTTGAGATTAAAATTGTCAACTGCTTTCCGGCAAGACAAATGTAGTCCCACAAAAATACACTAGTTAGAATAGAATGAAAAACTAAATTCTCAGAATAGCGCTGTGACACATATATGCCAGATATAAACAGGTACTTTGTACTGTCATTATGTTTTTTTTATTATTTTAGGCAGGCCACAATACTAATTTTGATATTTTTACAATGATAATGTATTTTGCTGTGCTACTTTCTAGCGAATTACCTTAGATTATAAGCTGCATTTAAAAAAATGTTATAATAACCTTGAATTACTTGTCTGTCTTCGCCACTTCCTAGTTGAGGGTGTCCTGTTTATGTTTTTGCTCCATAAACCCTGATGTAACTGCAGAGGTAGGAAGACACAGCGGATTCAATTTAGGGTCATTTTAGAGCAGGATAAATGATGTCACAGATTCACTTATAGACCTTTGGTCATGCCATATCCCCTTTATGTGAACTGAAATTCCTCTGTGGAAACAGTGGCCGCCCGGTGGCCGCGTGGGCGGTTAATTTGACATTGCTTAACAGCAGAGGTGGTGAGTGTGTTGGTGAGGAACGGTCGGGGGAAGGGGAAGGGGAGGGCGGAGTCACCCAAGGCAGGTGCACCATGGGGGCAAACGAATGGCAGTGCGAGTGAACAAAACACGCCACTGCCGAGGGTGTGGCCCACATCTGCCCATACATCACACGGCCTGGCTTCGGAATCCCCCCCCCCCCCCCACCGCACGCATAAGCTGTCCCCGGACTGTGCTCCACCCCACCACACGTACAACTTCTGAGGTGTACAAATTGTTTGCTATCCTTAGCACCGTTTTTCCAATGTCTCCTTATATGGTAATACCTCCTGAAAAACAGCCTTTCTTAATGATCACATCCGTTAAATGCTGGAAAAGGTACATTTTTACCATTGAAAAAAAATATTTTGCTTATTACGGTTTTGAATGTGCTAAAAAAGTAGTATTTTTAACTGGTCCGTTGCAACCCAAAAGTGGGGCACTGAGAGTGTGGTTTAAAAAAATGTTACTACTGCTGGATCCCCCCCCCCCCGTCGGAAAAATATACCACTAACCCACCCCCCCACACACACTCAGTCAGCAAATTTTGCCACCAGTGTGGTGGAACACATTTTATGTATTATATGTATATCATTTTCTTTATTATTATTTGCTCGCTCCTTTTTCTTTCAGGTAACCAGATGAGGTGACCTGTCTCGGTTTGGGTCGTGACTTAATGACCCAGGACAAATGTGGGTCCAGTGGCAAAACCGGTTGAGAACCAGCCCTTTACATTATCGCTATGCCTAACCAACTGAAAATGAAAACTAACATAATGCTTTAGCTACCTTCCTGTGGAAAAGTAAGGTTAAATGAAACTCGCGATTTTCCAATAGAATGGTAGCAAACTGAATCTTCTTACAGCGGGAAATTAGCTAGTGTGTGTATATAGTACCTACTGATAAAATACTGCAAATGTAAAGCAAACATGGGTATTAACATGCATGGAAAATGGCTGATGCTGTAAAGGATGTACAATGTAGTTTCCACAAATGTTTATATGCTATTTGTCTCAGTTGTACATCATGTTTGGACAAGAACGTCTACTAAGTGAAATAAGCATAGATGTAAATGTGTAGTGCGCCTGGTACGATTAGAATAACAGACATTTAACATCTACTTTTGTGTTTCATGGCTGAGCCACTGATCCTGTTGTCGAAAATGACCTTGTGTTATTTGATATATTGTGAATTACGTTACTCGATATAGAAAACTGACAGGACTGAAAACTGAAGTTCTTTTATTTTCTTATGTTTACCTGTCTTAGTTTTCATTATCCCTGCTTTAATTATATGCTGTAATGTCCTGTTGATATTAACGGATTCCGCTGCTCGACTGCTCGGAGATCACTGAACGAATCCTACATTCAGCACAAGAGGGGATATAGTTACTGCTGTTAGAATCCCTTCTATCTGCCCTGCCGCTTTTCCAAATGCTTCTCATTTGACCATTTCATGCTAGACAGTTACTTCCAACTCTCACATTTCACAGAACGGTGATAACATTACAGCAGTTCTTGTACACGTTGTACTTATGAGGTCAGAGACCATTTATATGTATTTGAGCACTATTAATAAGCACCATTTGAACGTGTTGATAGATGATAGTGCCTCAAATCAGTCAAGTCAGTTTTATCTAATGTCAGGCTTTATGAGTGAAGTAAGCTGGTTATGAGAAAAGCAGCTAGTTGCTTTTATGATTTGTGTTTTTTGAACTATTGTAGTATTCTCTAAAATGTCAGGGATCAGCTGACAGATTTCCCAGTGTTGTAATAGGACCTTCATGTTGGACACGAACTCTGTCAACTAAACAAACAAACAAATTAATAAGCACTTGAGTGAAAAAGAGATTCTTCTTTCCTTCGTGTAACATTACACAAGTATAAAGGGGGTGGGGGGGGGGGTGGTGATCTTCACTGAACTTTTTCCATGTATCCCCAAGGTTTGGAATCCCATTTTCGGCCTAACAAGACCAAGGCAACCTCTAGTTTCCCAAAGCTTTAGCACTAGTTGCTAAGCTAACACGGCCCACAGATGCTTTTTTTCGCAAACAAAAATGTTCGCTGCCATTTCTCTGGAGCTCATCTTGTCTTTTGCTTTGAAATAAATCACAGGACTATCAAAAGCTTGGAAGGACTTTGTACTTCTAGATATCCCACCTCTTTAAATGAGCCAATAAATTTTTAGATGGAGCGTGCAGCGATCAACTGGAGTTGTTTATAGTTAGGTGTGCAGAAACTTTCGCTGCACTTGTTATGGCTGAGAAAACATCAAACTATAGCTTGTTGTGATGCCCTTCCAAATAGCAACTTCTGGAATGTACCAATGACCGAGTTCCCCTATCCAGTATGCAGATCAGCAGCTTCCCGTCAGTCTGTCAGCCTTAGCAGGCTGCAGGCATGCTGGCTGAGGTGTTCTGAGGCTGCAGATACGACTATCTGATGCCATGGATTTAATCTGCACTCGCAATGGTTCCAGCCATTCATCCGGCTGGGTAAGCATGTTTTTAGCAGCCCCTTCGTATACGTATACACAGGAGCCTTGGAAAAACCAGCCCTGTCTATTAAAAGCATCTTCCTGGCAGGCGAATGAGAGATCGGTGCCAGAAGAGGAGGGTGGGTGTCGGCTTGGCTTAGGCCGGTTCTATAGCGCCTTACGGGTCCAGTCATGGGTGACTGCTCTGCTTTCCCAGGTTTGCTTCACCGCAGTCAAATGAAATGAGGCTTAACGGCTTGTATTCAGTTTATCGGATTAAAATTTCTTGAGAAAAACATAGATGAGAAATTGGGGGAACAAAGTGGAGCTGATTGTATTGGTAAGAACGCTTTATATGTGGGGTGAGTGGAGGCAGATCCATAATATTTCTTTGTTAGGAGAGTCATGTGACCAGTTATCGGAGTTCCATTCAGTTCTTGTCCTTGTTTGTAGTGGGTCTTTTTCCCGTGCTTGGTAATCTGGACTGAAGTCTTGATGCCAGGCCTGAGACCTGTAGCAGTGTGTGTTCTGAGTATATGCTTCTTGCCCCAGTCTGTTTTTATAATTTAGCATTTACTTTTTGTTGTGCTTTGATCCCAATCCTACGAGATCCGAGTTTCACCTGGAATTTGGATTCTGTCTTTAATAACCGTATCGTTTGCCGGTCAATCCCTTCAGGTGCATATGCTTCCTGAATGGATCCACTTTCCTTTCTCCCAAAGAGATTTCCTGTTTGTTAATGCAACCTCTCCCTGTACAGTAAACATACCTCTGCGCAATTCTTATACATCTCAGTACTTATGTTTATTAAAATAGTCCGTTAACAAAGAATTTAATTAATCTCTAGAACTCACTTGTTTAGAGTGGTTTGTCAGTGAGGAATAAAACAATTACAATTAATTAAATATAAAAAAAATAATATGAATTTAAATATTAATAATACAATTAAACTCCAGATTTGTTTATGTTTTGTATTTTTTTCAATTGCTAGTAAAATTCTTTGCTAGCTTCATTATGAGGTATGATGTTCAAATTATATTACCTAGAGCGGAGCTGAAGCTCGGGATTCTGGGAAAGGAAGAGGTGATTTCAATTCACTGTAGAAGGACCTAAGGGGTCATGAAAATAAATGTACTTCCTGTGACTGAAGAAAGAATCCCAGTGGTTGAAATGAACGCACTTTCTGGGGCACAAATATACCTTTTAATACCTTAGAGAAATTGTAGCCCCTGACTCTTAGCAATGTGTCAATGAAGGTTTGATGGTTTGAACAAAGGAAACATTAAGTGTTTCCTCAAAAGCAAAAAGTTAGTAGCGTATCAAACTCTGACTTGGCCTTGTTTAATTTAATTATCTATAACACTTACATTCTACAACAATTACATCGGAATATAAAAATGTTCATCTAACGAGTGATGTATTGATGGGAAAAATAACGGCTAAATCAGTCCTGGGAATCAAGCCAGGAACAGGGACCGAGGAAGTGTACAGGTGGTCAGGAACTCAACTGCTGGTTATGCTTAGAGGGCACTGAACACACAATGCTGCCCGTGTGCCTGAACGACACACATCCGCAACGCAAATCCACACACACTGCTGCAGTCACAGCGCACAGACGCGGTGTCAATGCAGACCCTGAAGGTGTGACGTGTGTCTTCAAGTGTGTTTTTCTTTGTGGCAAAGCATTTAAAGAGAAACGGCATCTCTTTTGCTTCACAGCTGGTATTTGATCTTTTGCTTTCCGTTCTGAAGTGGAATGTCGTCATCCGGCGTCACTCGACTTTGATCAGATGACCTTTCGCTGGAGGTCAGCAAGGTGTTTGGTGCCAGGCTGAGATTCTCTAGTCTCCTTTGATCCCCATAGAGCACCTTGTACTGTGTGATAATACGGAGGGAAGTAGGCAGAACAGGTTTATGTTTGTGTCTCACTGGGCATTCATCCATCCATTTTTTTGCAATCGCTTACCGTAATCAGGGTCATTGGGGGTCTGGAGTCGATCCCAGAGGCTACGGGCACAAGGCAGGGAGAAACCCAGGGTGGGGTGCTAACTCATCGATGGGCACACACACACACACCAATCTCACTGGACATTTTACATTTTTAAATTTAATTTAATATTGTGCATGTATATTATTCACCTCCAGCCAAACGTGTTTGAACAGACCATTTTCTTTTTGCCATTTTTAGTTAAACTTCAAGCAAAGTGTCTTGAAGAAAGGGTTTTACAAATATCTGAAATAGTACGATCAAGTAAAGTTGAATGTCCTGACATGGCCTGCATCACCTGACCTGAACCCCCTGATGCGACCTGCAAGTGCAGGGAAAGCACAAGGTCGTTTGTAGGCTGCAGCTCTGTGGGAGTGAACTCCCTGGTGTCTGTAATGAATGGATTACCAAGAGATTGTTCTGCTGTCGTCACCCTAAGACGTAGGTATTTAGCCCATTCTTTATTTCAGGGGTGGTGCTGGTCATTTTTTTCATATTTTCCGTAATTCCCAATCTCTTCTCTTTTTGTTTTGGCACTGTATCTGTTCTTAAACTGTAATTATGAATTGCAAGTATAAAAAGCCTCCATAACAATACAGCTGATTCAGTCGATTATTTAAACATAGTCTTAAAACTTATCGTTAGATTTTTTCCTGCCATATTATATATTTTATTGGACATGTACTGTATTTTTTCTTTACTTTTTGACTAGTTCTTTGTGACTTTTGTCTGTGAAAAGTGCTTCATAAATAAAGTTTTATTTTACTTTACTTACAATGAGCATTATCTTTTAATTGTTGCATTTGACGTTTCACAAACAAAATTTTCTTTTTTTTTCTTTCCTTGAAATCTGTGGTAACATCTTTCCTGCGATTTCTTCTTATATAGTCTGAAAAGCATCTGACTGTTTATCTCACACACTTAGCAAGAGTCATCCAGACGTTAGCCGGGACACTCCGCTTCTGCGCCTCGGCCATTTCCCACGCTCCTGCGTCTCACCCTAAAGACTCGCTGGCCATCCTCACGTTGCTTCCGAAATGTCGTGATAAAGTGTAATATTTGCTCAGAAACGTTCTTCTCCAGTTAGCACCTTGTGCGTCACACTGCAGTCTCTCATAGCTCCAGCGTTAAAGCTCATTGCATGTGGTGTTTGCATGAAAATGTCCTCCTGTACTTGCCAAAGTGTATATGCACTGCGATGCACTGGCATCCCATCCAGGGTGTCCCCTGCCTTGTGCACTGCGTTGCACTGGCGTCCCATCCAGGGTGTCCCCTGCCTTGTGCACTGCGATGCACTGGCGTCCCATCCAGGATGTCTCCTGCCTTGTGCACTGCGATGCACTGGCGTCCCATCCAGGATGTCTCCTGCCTTGTGCACTGCGATGCACTGGCGTCCCATCCAGGATGTCTCCTGCCTTGTGCACTGCGATGCACTGGTGTCCCATCCAGGATGTCTCCTGCCTTGTGCACTGCGATACACTGGCGTCCCATCCAGGATGTCTCCTGCCTTGTCCCCTGTCCACCCTAGGATGGGCTCTTAGCTGGCAGTGACTAGAAAAGTGGAAAAATGGTTGGATGTGTTTACTATGTATTATAATATGCGGCCTATATACACTTAGACTATGAAAATATATAGACGTAGGCCGACACCTTTGCATGTTCAGACTCATTTTACCGTGCAGTTTTGTACATTCTATTTGCACCTCCCTTTCTATAAATGTACTAATTATTCCAGGGAAAAATTTATGGAACCCCACTTTCAAAATCTAATTCCAAGTTATAAGACTGGCAATTTAGTTGTACTTTACCGACGATTTAAAGAGCTCAGGTGTAAGCCATAAATTAAAGTAGACATTGACTCACAGACTTTCCATTCGTAAGTTAAATCCAGACAGTGTGCTTTAATATTCTCCTTCTGTTAAGGAAGCTTTTGAAAGCAACTTTCAGGATTTTCACACAAATATCAATTTTCTATTCTCGTATAGTCAAAAGGCATGTGATTTCGGTGGACTGTCGCCTGTAGAGCAGTGTTTACCAATCCATTCCTCGGGGACCCTCAGTCGGTCCATGTTTTTGCTTCCTTTGAGCTCCGTGCCGGACAGGCCATGTTTTTGCTCCCTTCGAGCTCCGTGTCGGACAGGCCATGTTTATGCTCCCTTCGAGCTCCGTGCCGGACAGGACACGTTTTTGCTCCCTTCGAGCTTCGTGCCGGACAGGCCACGTTTTTGCTCCCTTCGAGCTCCGTGCCGGACAGGCCACGGTTTTGCTCCCTTCGAGCTCCGTGCCGGACAGGCCACGTTTTTGCTCCCTTCGTGCTTCGTGCCGGACAGGCCACGTTTTTGCTCCCTTCTAGCTCCGTGCCGGACAGGCCACGTTTTTGCTCCCTTCGAGCTCCGTGTCGGACAGGCCACGTTTTTGCTCCCTTCGAGCTCCGTGTCGGACAGGCCACGTTTTTGCTCCGGGAGCTGGGAGGGAGCACAGACGTGGACTCTCTGCGGGTCCCCAAGGACCAGGTTGGGAAACACTGCTGTGGAGTATTCATGGTGAATGTGTGGTCTGTGGTGCATTGGCTTCCCATTCAGGGTATCCCCTGCCTCACGTCCTGTCCCTCCGGGGGTGGGCTCAGGCTCATCATAACCCTGTACTGGATAAGCAATTAAGCAAAACAAATTTGCATGGTTTACAGAAAGTGCTAAGAATGTACTAAGAAACAAAATCAATGCTATCATGTGATATTAGGGTATTATTTTTTAACCCATAGGCAGAAATGTATTCCACAGAGTAACTAAGCATGCGTTTGGTTAAATTCAAAAACCAGAGGACAAATTCAGTCTTGCAGTTCCATGTTCCAGGGTTTGAAACAGGCAAAGGGCAGACATGTATTCTGTTTTCTGGTTTGTCTCCATGTGTTTAGCTAGGGAATGTGACTTACATAAAAGGGGGCCAGGCTGGTTTTGAAAAGCCCAAACCTATTAGAAAAATGACAGAACCCCCTCATACAAGAAGCTCGCTGCCAAAAATGACGCCGAACTATGGGCGGCATGACAGGGGAACACAACCTAAGGATTCATAGTGACATTTATTTTGGCAGGGGCTCCAGTGTTGATTTTGTGCAGGAAACGACCACTTTTGCATAATTGTGGCATTTCACAGCTATACACGGCCAAACCCCATGAATGAGGGATGGATACAGGGACATGACGACTGTGTTTAATGTCAGACATGTCAGTATAATAGCTGATTCTAAAGGGCAGCTCACCCAGATAATCTTCCGCATTCCGATTCTTAATGTTTTTTTTTAAACATTTAACATGGTATTAGTGTTGAAGGCTCTTCTTGTGTTTGCATTCTGTTTCTTAAAATACACTGACTTCATCCAATACACTCCACAGTCTGTGTGCTCTGAGATGAACTGGCGTCATTTCACATTTCTGATACAATTCTATTTCCTTTGTCATTTATCAAAGTACTGCGGATGGGCATTTTTCAATGTATTTAAAACGTACAATGGAGCCAGTGTTGCAACAGCTGTCAGATTTTGCCAGTAGTTTTATTTTTAAATGAGTTTCATTAGCTTGTTTATCTAGTGCTGCTTCCTGTTGTGTGTTTGGATTTTCATGGTGGGAAACTATTCATCCAAACAAACTCACTGCTCCAGTGCAAGCTAATAATTTTGGTAACGCTTTGCATTATCTGCACCTTCATAATGCATTCATTAAGCATTCATAGATCATTCATAAGCAGTGTGTAAGTATACCTTTGCAGCCTAACATCCCTTAACAGCTTTAATATCCATTAATAACAAACATTATACGATTATGTATAATGTATATTAAAGCTGCTAAGTTACATTAGGATGTTAAAGTATACTTACACGCTGCTAATGGATGCATTATAAAGGCATTATAAAGGACTGAATGTTCTACAAATGCATTATAAAGACACCGAAATCACATGCCTTTTGACTATACGAGAATAGAAAATTGATATTTGTGTGAAAATCCTGAAAGCTAATGTAAAGCATTACCAAATTTTTAAAAAGTATATTCTTATAATTCCAAAAATCCTGAGCTGCCCTTCCAGATATTGTGTGCTATTCTCTGTTTTTCTTTAATAAATTACAATTACTCGCAAACTGATCTTGACAGGCGTGGAATCTGCATGCCATGGGATGGGGCACAGCGAGTTCTATTTAACTCCCTCCCCCCGCATAAACAGGCTGACCCCCCCCCCCCCCCCCCCTTTGGCGTGGGGGCCTCACCGGAATTTCCAGTGCATATGCACGCTCACCCGTGCTGCCAGTGTGCAGCTGGAGCGCGTCCCAGATCTCAGGGATGAGAGGGAAAACATAAAAGTGAGACAAGGAGTGACATCCGAAGACGGCAGCCCCAACGGCCGGACGCCAACGCGCCGTGCTCTGTGGCTTGGATCGCTCCCCATTTCTCACCAGGGTTAATCCCAAAGTTCAAAGGTAAATTTCCAACTGATGAGCGTGTGTGTGGACATGCGTGTGCGTGCTCATGTGTGTGTATGTACGTAGCCTTGCAAATTGTGTGCAAAATCTCTTATAGCTTATGCTTAACAGGATACTGTAATCTTTGGATAAAATAAGTACATGAATGTTTAACTCTGGGACTAACTGCAGATACCCTAAGAAGGATCCTGCCCAGTGTGTAACCAGCTTTACGTTCCTATAGCCTTCGCTGGGTCCCAACTGCCATAGCATGACTGGGTAAGTGGATTCTCGAATGGGCTGAAAATGGATGTTGCATCATATTCTCAAATTTCACTTAACAGTGTCTTCCCCTGTTGTAAACTGGTTCATCCTTATATGGTCTCCATTCCAAGCTTTCCAGACAGGCCATTCATAATTAGGCTTCCGCTGTCCATTGCGGAATATGTGGCATTGTTACATCACAATATTAGTGCCCCAGCTTTCATATTCAGGTAACATTCAGGTGTTAGATCCCTGAAAAAAAAATTAGGTTAATCCGACTGATGCCTCATAAAATCAGCATCCATTTCAGTATTTTTAAGATGGTTTTTTAATGTTGGTACCTGATGAGCAGAAAATGATTTTCATGTGGCTTGATGTTCAGGTTCATGTCCCAGTATTATAGCAGAATCACCGTGTCACTCTCGCTCTCTATCCGTTTATTAGTTCCTCTGCCATTACTTGAGCAGAGAGCAAAGTTTATCCAGAGTGACTTGTGAAATTTCATATATTTATTTTTTTAATGACAATTCAGAGGAAATCCGCTTGTACTGGCCGGTGTGGATGCTTTAGGGCACCGATTATTTCACTAGTGCTCTTTTAATGGCCTAATGCTTAGAAATCAGTATCAGTAGGCTACATCCCGGTGAAAGAGACCGTCTCAGCATTGCAGTGCACCTGCAGTGCCACTGGCTGCACTGTGACCCGCAGTTTGTGGGACAGCAGGAGCGCCTCGGATTCCCAGCATCAGTGCTCCCGAGGAGGAGCGATTAGCACCGAAACTCATCCGTTTCCCAGCCGCGCATCAGTCAGGAACGTCCAGATGTAGCTAAACAGGCAGTGGAGGCCACAGAAATGAATGATAAAAACGGCTCCGTTTTTCCACCACTGCACTACTTAGTTACTTCTTCAGGGAGGAAAAACAGGCTTAGATTCTGGACTTCAAAGGCTGAAGTCTGCAGCCAGTGACGTACACCGATCCCAAATGTACGTTCACACTCACAAAGCTACCTGTATAGGGAGAATCCTTTGTTTCTTCAGTGTCCCTTTATAAAGTGTTCTTTGTCTCAGTATCTGTCTTTGTTTTGTTTGTTTACTTGTAGTAAAATCTAATTTCTACTTTTTTTGGTGACCTTTAAATGGGGCAATTAACTGGCAGATTGGAAAAAATGTAACGATGGAATCCACGCATGGAAGGGGTGTATATGATTTCATTGCAAGTTGGATTGTAACCGAGTACATTCTGGAGGAACAAAAAGGAATTATTTTAAAAAAAGTAATTACTGTTGTGCTTCCACGATTGCATTTTAAAGTACTAAACTGTGTAGTATGGATGTATTTGAGTGTGTCTTTGCTGACAAAATGCCACCAAGTCAAAGGAATAAACTTGGACTGCAAGTGAAGTGGCACTGCAGGTCTCTGTCATTTTCATAGCTTGTTTTGTCTTCTTTCTTTGTGGCTCTGTTTGTTTAAGATGACAATTTCCTTGTAATGCGTTGTGTAATTGTTTGTTTAGTGTTGTCTATACCATAGTTTAGAACAAGTAAAGGGATACAGATGTCCCAGTTAGTGACTGGAGTAGAAATTAAAACTGTGAATGACGACAGGACACCGTCTGAATAGAGTTATCTTCTGTTGCTTCTGGTTAATGTTTCTTTTGCAGCCCTCTGCTTCTGGATCTTCGCATGCTAGATATGCATTTAGCATGACAAATAGTCATCAAGAACCGAACCGGCACGAATGCTTTGAACCTGAGAGGATCACAGCGACCCACTGCCACCAAACAATGTGCCACTGCTTCCCAGGGCTCCCTGAACCCGGAAGAACATCTGACTTGCATGTAGGTGGTTAGCGTTTAAAGATCAAGGGCTCTACTTCTTGTCTGTGTGCTCTGAAGTCAAACTGCTACTTCACACAGATTCACTGGGACAGATATTATGTAACGTTGTCTCCAAAACATTAGATTATGCCTAATTTTTCTGAAGATTATAAATGTTTTTCTACAAACACTATAGTGGATAAGCAATGCAAAATATGTTTTAACATTATATGTGTTATTGTTATACACAGCTGTATCAACCTGTGAGACCTGCCTCTTGTTTCCATATAGCCTGTTAACAGACAGTTGCTCTGCGCTGATTGCCCTCATGGTTGCCCTCATGATTGCCCTCATGGTTGCCCTCATGGTTGCCCTCATGATTGCCCTCATGGTTGCCCTCATGGTTGCCCTCATGGTTGCCCTCATGATTGCCCTCATGGTTGCCCTCATGAGTTGCACTGTGTTTCCCCTTCATACATAAGGGCTAAGGCCCTAGCTAGCCAGCTGGGCATTTCTTATAGCAGGTGTTGTCAGTCTACCATTACCCCTTTGCCATATACCCGGTTCGGTTCCTGCTTTCACCACTTGTATCCATGTATTCGCACACGCCTGGCAGTTTGTGACAAAACCTTAAGGAACAAGATTACATTCCTAAGAATTATTCTTTCAGAAATTTATGATTTATTTTCATATGAGAAAAGAAAAGATGTTTATCGGTGCTGGTGCAATGTTATAAATAATATTCTGGTCTCTTTAATTTGCATCATAAATAATATGATAAAAGTGTTTTTTTTTTCCCCAGCTCATTTTGAGGATCCTTAGGTTTGTCGGATTTTAAAACTGTGTGGGTTTGGACCCACTTTTATTCCGGGTGTTCTGTGAAGGATCGATGAGCGAAGGCATTCGTTTGTGAAGTTAGTTTGAGGAGAAACCAAACTGCTGGGCGATTTTGTGCCTTTCAGTCTTTTTCTACCTCTGTGAGTCAACAATCACTCTCCATTTCATTAAAAACTTTAGGATTTGAAAAAAAGACCCTATAACTAAATGATAAAAAGTGAACAGAACTTTTTTCCCATTGGCTTGTGCTGTAACTCCAAAATGAAAGACAGCCAAAAAGGCCTCACAAAATGTTATGCAATGGGGAACTTTAAATAGCATAATATCTCAAGAATAATTTAGGTATACAATTTCCCAAACAAGTACAATTCTGCTGGTGTCCTGTGCTGTCAACACGACCACGCATTAGAGTTTGATAGACAGTAACAAATGGTACTAGAGTTCAAATGCTGCAGATCATGCTTTCCAAAAAAAAAAAAGAGATGTGAAAGACAGATGGAGAAGTGGTTGTTTTGTTTTAGGGCAGCAGTCATGCAAGGTGAGACTATTTCCAGCTGCGTGTTTTAGGGTGCATGGGAACATGACAGCGTTGCATTTCCTGCATGCTAAGCACAGGCATTCCTGATGATGCTTGTGTTGCGTTCCTCGGGAAAAGTCGGCACAGGGTGGGACATTTGACGTCTGGGCGCACAGATGTGAGCGTCAGCATGCTCCCCGACATGAACTGTGGACTGCGATTGGATGGCTGCAATCTCGCTGCACATAAGCACCAAACGGGATCCGCCCACATTACACGGAGTCTAGGCACTGGTCACCTGATGTCTGGAAGACAGTCTTTTCCAGATACGCTTTGTCCACTACAAAGGTCACTCTGCTCTGATGTTTAAACAACCCATGGATCCTGGTTATGAAATCAGAGTGGGTTGCTTACATGATAAAAAGTCTGCAATTAATTCATTATACTTTGCAAACTTTATGTAAGGAAGCCTTAACCTTAAATGCCAGTAACAAAATAAATGTCTGAATGGATAGACAGGCAGACTGTAGCCTTCTAACTCAACAGGAGGCAAGAAAAGAAACTGCATTTAGTGAGCTTGTGTTTTGTCAGTATGTTTAGAAGCTCATGCCCACTTTGAATCAACAGGAAAAGCTCTATGTACTGTAAGCCGCCTGATGCCCTTGGGATACCAGCCACATATAACATATTGATTTTTAAGGTAAAACAATCCAGGGTGAAACATTGTGTAGAATATATGCACAAAAACAAAATCCTTCTGAACTATCGCATGTTGTACAACATGACAGGGAAACATGACTAGACTGGAGTGGAAACAGTGTTATGCTCGAGGCGGTGTGAGACCCAGTGTGCTTGGGCTCTGTGCCGGTGGGAAGGTCACTGGTTCAAATCCTGTAGTAAGCAGTGTGGTTTCACCATTGGGCCTTTGAGCAAGACCCTTAATCCCAATTGCTCCAGGGACTGGGCGACCTCGCTTTCGCAATCGTATGTTGCTTTGGATAATGTCTGCTAGAAAAATAAACTTGGATTGAGCCAGTATAGGCCTCCCTGCTTTCAATTGGAAAACATTTTAGGATTTAGGGCCCAGGCTTCTGCGATCAGCAGTCTGTTAGAGGAGGAAGGGATAGAAAAAAGCAGCCTCTGCATTTTCTGCGACTGTCGGAGCCCGGCGTTACCTGGCACTGCCTCCTGCACCTAAGTGAATGTGCCGATTACGACCTGGCAACGGATAAACACGTTACTGCCGGGTCGTTTGCTGAGGAGTGGAAAGTGCCGGGAGAACTGGAAACCTTGCTGAATCGCTACATGGGCTCCATACCGTGACCAGTGTCTGGGAGACTGTCATTTTGTGATGCTGTACTTGGCAGCACTTGAAGGCAGCTTGAAACACGCTCCACATCAGTCAGCTCCCTCCTTCAAGCTGAAGGTATCCATCCACTTCCTTCAAGGATTCATTCATTTTGAGTACTCAAAAAGTACCATGACTTAATGATGCTGACCTAATGCTCTAAACTTTCTCCCTAAAACTGACATGATAATGCTCATGCTTAAGCTGAATAAAAGTATTTACTCTACTAGTCAAAAGTTTTCGCACACACTGGGATTTTCTACATTTGCATGCTGCTCACTTAACACTTACTAAAAATACACCCAATATTCTTTGCCGACAAATAAATTTACAGTATGTTCACCATTTGAATACCTTTATTAGCAAGAAAATGTCCTATCTTCGATTCATCAAAGTGACCTCCTCTGACACTTATTTGAGGCATTCATTCTAGAAGGAACATGAAGTGCTGCTCTGTTTAATGGGATGAAACAGTTAACTAGTGCATTGAAAGTTAAAGGACGGCCTAGAACCTGACCATGCCATCACCACACAACCAGTTAATAGGGCATCAGACATGCACAGGGAGACTATTCCATACTCTAACTGCATGCTGTGTGAAGTATGGAATACTCTTTCTGTTAGTGTAGCACAAGCTAATACCCTGGGTTCCTTTAAATCAGAGCTAGATAAGATTTTAACAACTCTGAGCTATTAGTTAAATTCCAGCTGTTCACTTTACAGGGCTTAACAAGAATAAAAATCTGGTAGTGTGTTTCTGTTCCTTAATGTAATCTACTGTCTACTATCTAAGACATATATGAACATATGTCAGATGAGCAGGGTTTTGCATATACATTAATCATCCACCCTCCGCCCCCATATGTATACATTGACATGTTCTGTTTTTGTTTTGATCTCCCGTAACCCCGGCAATGACCTTCCATTGCATCAGACTGTAAACACATTTGTTTGCAATCTTCTTGTCTTCCGGGATCCGGCAATGACCCCACCCTGTCTGCGTCTAACCATGGGACCGAAATCCGTAAATACATCTGTTCCTTGTTGCCGAATCCTAGCGAGGAAATAATCACAGAATATGGTCATCGCTCTAATTCACAGATACAACTTAGACAGATTGGTTTATTGCTTCCATTGCGTGCATGGGAATCAGAAGAGGAAGCTTTCCTGCCCAGCTTATCTCATCATCCAGTGTACAGCAAAGCTCTCCCAGAGCTCAAAGGTCAAAGGTCAGCACTGAAGATTCTTTGGGGATTTCGCCTGCGTGGCTGATGCTGGGGAGGGAAGGTTTGACCTCCACTAAGCAGATATTGTTGCTGCTCTGGGAAGCTGATCTGCATTATTTTTAAAGCTGTATGATGTGTGTCTAGGCCACAATTGTAATATAACAGGGCAATGTTGTATTTAAAAGGATCAGGCGTATTCCCCATCCCATCCACGGTGTTCTTCGGCCTTGTGTGCTTCTGGAAAATGGATGGATGTGTGGGTCTATATAGATTTTAATTAAGGGTGGTGGGAGGGGGGAGGATGCCCACCCTAGTGCTTCAATCAATACCATGAAAGCATTTTAATTAAACTGTCCTAAAACTCGACAACATAATTTTAGTGTGATCTCTCAAAATACTGGAATACAGCGTTAAATTATTGAATGACGCATTTGTAGAATTTCACTTCCAGATGCATCAATTAAAAATGCATATTTAAAATTGTTTAAGTTGGTTGCTGTTCTGATTTTTGACTTTTTTTGTGGCTTATTAGGTATAACGTTTTTTATATATGTGATATATGGTAATCTTGGTCGTTAGACTTAACCTCATGCTTGTAGCTTATTTCCTGTTACGTGTTAACAGCAGTTCCAACCTCCAGACATTATGGATCGTTTGAAAATACATTTATTTTTTAGCATTTCATTGTCGCACTCCAAATTCAAAACCTCCTCAATAGCTCCCTACTTCCATACTTACTCATTTCCACTGCTTCCAAAAATGCTCAGTAGTTATATGGCTACAGCAAATGGACAAATTCCTCCCATTTTCCCATAATGCTCCACAGCTGCAGAGCATTTGTATGGCTAATTATTCACATAAATAATGCATTGGAGTGGGACTGGAGTGCTAATACCCATCAAAGAACAGAAGGTGGAAAGTTCATGTTCAGAAAGTACTAATCCAGACCGAGGTTTTGTTTCAACCAACCTGTTGAATATAAATTCACAGTCCTCAGCTGGTTGGTTAAAACAAAACTTTGGCCTAGATTAGTACTTAATGGATCTAGTACTTTCTCCATCTCTACCAAAGAAATATTATTTCAAACATGACCCTCCTTCAAATACTTAGCAAAAGATGCCTGGAAGTTCTTAACTTTTTTTTGTTGTGGTCAAATTTGACCGATTTACTGTTTACTTTTGTCATAAATATCATTTCTGTCATCCATCCACATAAGGCTTGATGACTTTTACTAGATTTTGAACACATTAAAATAATGATGTGATTTTTTTCAAATATTTTAATGTTCCTGTTCAGACCTGAAAATGAAAGATGCATAATTCACACACGCACACGCATGTAGGGTAAACATATCCTTATGGGGACCGCTCATTCACACACATACGCACACACACACAGAGCTGGAAGTTTATCTGAATATCCCCTCCCAAGAGCTGAATATCCCCTCCCATTTTGGGAAATAGGAGGCTTTTGCTCATATCATCGCTGTTCAATGAAAGCCATGTATCTCCAAATTCAATTATTCTAGGAGCGTGAAAAACGCATTTAATCAGAAACTACGTCACATAATAAATCTAGAACAACATAATGAGACCCCCTTAGTACCACAAATGGAAAACTATCTTTACATGGCTGTAAGTACACGGTTTAACGTTTTAAATGGACTTTCATGGATTGATGTCAGTTGTCTATCTATCAATCAACATTAAGTTGTTGGAATTAGTGGTATAAAGTAATCCATATAAATGATCATCATAAATACTAACCAAGATAAACATACATACTAGTTAAAAAGATCACTTCATAAAACATCGTTTTATTGGTCAATTTGATGTAAAGTTCTCTCAGTAGACTAAGGAGAAAGGATGTATTGCTAATTGCCAAAAAATGGACATACATCAGACAGCAATGATATATTTGATCCTGACTCTAAGGAATAAGACAGAGGCCAGGATGATGCTGAACCAGACGAAAAAGTGGAAGAAGAACTGGATGAAATGTAGGGGAACACAGACCATGATCCAGACCATGAAACAACTGATGAGGAAGAATACGCTCATGATGAAGCTTAAGTTACATCCGAGGAACATCAATCATTAGTGCTCTTTATAGAACTTTATCTTCTAGAACTTGTTTGTTCTACATTATTTCTTTATAACAGATGTATTATTCAGTGTTTCATACAAATAAAAAAGCATCAGATTTGAAAAGCTGTACTCCTTTGGTGCTGGGATATATGTTTATACCATTCAGTCTATCAGGAATTATGACTCTTGAATAGACTGAAATAGAAGAAGCAGTAAATATATAGTTGGTAAGAGATTTATACATAAAGGCTGCTCAGTGAAGTCTGCTGTTGTGCTTTTTGATAAATGCACGTGCACAAATGCACAATCTTGAATCCTGAGTTTTGCTAGTCACCTTTGAGCTGGTAGGACAGAAAACCGTAACGAGGGACTTGGATTGGATAATCTTCCGAGTCTCTGTGGAGATGAAGTTCCTGAAAGGTGTCCAAGTGCACCTCAGGTTATAAACTCGGATGTCTCCTATTGAATCGCCTCATTAAAGTTTAAAAAGAGCTTGCTGGTGGATTTTTGAAGTTTCAGAAAGCTTGAGGCATTCTCCCTAGAAATACCTTACCTGCCTGGTCCATATGGCCCTATATGTAGCATTTAAATATGTAAAACCGTATATATAGTGTGATTTTTTTTTTAAAGTATGTGTATGCCTCTCCATCCATCCATCCTCAAAATTGTTATCCTGGTCAGGATTGCAAGTATCGTCTCTGAGGTCTCAACTACTCATGCCTTGGAAATCCAGAAAAAAACAGGGGCCTCACAGAAATTCCTTCTTACTCTCAATCTACACAAAACGTCCTGAAAGGATGAACGTCAGACTCCGTGCGACTGACCAGACAGCTATTCTCTGCTGAACTGGAAGGTAGTTACTGGGAGAAAAAACCCACCAGGACCGTAAGTTGCTTTGGAAAGGCAGTTAGAATACGATTCATGTGCTGTCATTGAAGTCTTACAAAGGGCTGTATTTTCTGTAATGTAATTCTTGTTCATCCTCAGAAACAAGTGATGATCTATTTGACCAAGAAAATGTGAAAAATGAGCTGGGTTGGGGTGAAGGAAGAATAGATTTGTGTGTTTCTTTCTTTTAAACATAATATTTGAGAATCCTTTTCATCCATGAGTAAATTACACAGTCCAAATACAGCTTCTAAAGTGATTCATAATTATACATTCATGTCCAGAATTCCCACTCATAACTTTTGAAGTCGGCGATGACAAATGGAAAATTAATTTACCCAGCTCCAGATGTTTAATTTAGAAATAAATATTTAAAAGCACTGCTATATTGAGGAATAGTTTCTTAGACGGTGTGACCATTTTATAGGTCCTGAAATCAAGTCCTCAATCCCTGCAAAGGACAGTTCAGGAGTGGATATCCAGGATATCAAGGTGTGTGACACCATGTTCTCATTCTAGGACACCATTCTGGATGCCATGCGAAAGTTATGGTGAATGACTTCAGAGGAAGTGTGAAGAGGAGGAGAGGATGTGTGTCACTGTGTCACCAGCACATACATTTCCTCATTCACACCTCATCTGCGTGTTGAAATTTTGCCAGTTTGACTGAAAGTTTCTCTGTGTCTTGACAGAAAGCTCATCTTCCCTGAACCTGTTTCGTTTATGGTGGTGCATGAAGAAACGGTTCAAATGTCACACATTCGATGCACAAAAAACTCAAGAGCAAAAGCTACTATTTACCTGAGAATTGTGCAAGTTCACGCCTTGGACTGTAATTTGTATGGACATACCTGCTTAATGTCTTCCCATGAATCACCTGGGTTTGTGGCTTAGTTTACATCTCCTGGCTTATATCCAAGGGCTGAGAGAACAGCTTTGTCCAGTTCCTTCAGCTCTGAGTAATGGACTTCCAGTATCCAGCACACAACTATGGTATTCTTTGGTGGACAGAATATTTCAAATATGTTTTAGGTTAAAAACAGCTTGGTTACAAGTAAATTAATTAAATTACCACTTTAGTAGTGTTAGAGCATGAAGGAGTGGGGCTGGGCCATGTAATGTATGAGCCATGTTTAATTAATTAGACGAAACGGGACAAATCAACACTCGGGCCGTCTGGCATGACAACTGAAAGTTCGTGAGAAAAAACCTTGTAGTTTTATCACGTCAGACAGGAGGAGGCTAATTGACGGCTATGAAACCACAGCTTTCTCGCTGAAAGCAGGGAAAATGTTGATAAAGTGATTTTCAATACTAAAAGTGGCTAAATAAAGGGTATTTATTTAATAAGTGGGTGCATCCCTGACCAGGATATGTAGATGGATGGATGGATGGATGAAACTGGGTAATCCTGACAAATGTGACAGACAGTATTACATTTGGGCATTCAATAAATTCATATTGGTAAATATTTTTCCAAGATGCAGGCCAGCTGTTCTTGTGAACACCTGTTTAGCTGCCGCACAACGGTGTAACGTTCAGGCTTAGCGCGGCCGCGGCCTCCTCCGTCCGAACGGGACAGATGGCGCCTGCCAGAAGCTCCTACGGCGAGCGTGTGTGGCGTGACTCGTGTCGTAATGACTCACCCGCTCCGTCTCCCCGTGCCGGGTGACTAAGCAGAAATGCGCCGGCCAGCGTCGGTCCGTCACTTCCCGGCCGCTCCGCGGTCTCGCCCGTGACTTCGCTGGAACATCTCGGCCGAATTCCACCATCCCCTAAGGATCCCCCCCCCCACACAGGCACAGCTGCCTCCCTCGTTAAGCTGGCTGTTCTTTATTAATGGTGCAGAGCTAAAGAGCACGCAGATCCCAAATGATGCAATTTCAGCCAGAATCCTATGACAAAATGAATAACGTTATGATGTCATAGGTGAGTGACATGAATCACACATCTGATGCCAAGGGAATAGCATCTCAGGGTATAAAGCTATTTCTTATATGGTTATAGAAATATAATAATACAATTCCGCAGGATGTGGATGCCATGTTACCATTTATAATTGAGATGTAATACTTTCAGCGTAGCCTCCTGTCTGATTGCCTCTTCTCAGCTTGCTTCACAGATTCGATAGAAGAAAATGACCTTGGGACTTTAATTGTATTCAGGCCAGGCTGCGAACCTTAGGCTTGCTGGCAAAACGCATCACGCTCCATCTCTGCCACAAGGAGCCGATTCTGCTGCTCCAGGCCATCGGAAACCGGATTTCTGGTGCCGGGAATTGGGCGAGGGATACGCTGCAGGCAAGGTATGCAGCTGAATGAGTGCGAAAGGCCAGACGGTCCCATAGATGATGATAGCAGAGCAAAAGCCGCACATCCGTATGCTTCATCTTAAAGGACTGCAAGCTTCCATGTCGACTTTCTCAAAGTCGTGACTATTTGTTTATTTTTTTTATTCATTCATTATTGTCTGGAAAGTGTTATGATGTATTATGTGTAAAGCCATTTTTAAAGTCTAAGATAAATGTTACTTTGTCTCATTGTATATCTGCACATTTCAAAATGACAATGAAGTTTAACTTGACTTGACAAGACTTGTATTATTGTATTTTGACTTCTTTTTATACCGGATAGATCAGTTATATTTTCAAAGGGAAAAAAGCTAAACATTTATTAGCTCTTCCTATGAACTTATGGAATCGGTTTCTGGGCAGCATTTCATGTGTCACAGTCGGTGGCATTGATTTTAAATGTGGTCTTAAACGTGGGTGAACGCCTTAATGAAACGAGGAAGGTGTTGACAGCCGTCGCTGCGCTGATTTCCTGGCAGCGTTAGGGCTGTGCTGCCGGCGTGGGTCCCACGCTGCCCTGCGCTGCGGCTCGGTACGGACGAGGAGCTGAAGCGTCCTGAGAGCGGCACCTGGGCCTACACCGCAGCTGCAGACATGCCATGCGATTATTTGCAGCTGCGGCGCAGGTCTGCTGCAGGAAACAGAGCAAACAAAACAAAAAGTGTGTAGGTGTGCCGCAAGAGGGGATTTAGAATGTTCTGGAAGCACTCTGATCAGCTGTTTTCTGAGATGGTGGGTGGGTGTGATAAAACTGGCGGGTGCAGCGCTTCTATTAAAAGAACACCAGAGTGGAAGCAGGAACTTATGGGGGGGTTGGGGGGGGGCGGTGACAGAGAAACGTGGCGGGTTGGCAGGGTCTGTTGTCGCTGCGAGAGTAACCAGACCAGGCATGTGTGGTAGTGGCATTCACTCTACCTGGAATATGGTGAGGGACCCAGCCTGGCCAGAGAACAAGGACCTGAGGATGACAAGAACATTCTGAATGATGATGGTGTCCTGCAGCTGTCAGCTCAGCAGGTGGCATGACCAGAGTCATAAATCAATATTTACTGAGTCTGAACCTGTGAAGTGTCCGCTTCTGTCAGCACAGCCAGCTGGCCAACACTGTCCCTTTAATGAAACCCTGAAGGATTTCAGGAACTGAGCACTTTAAGAAGCGACAACACCCACCCATTTTCCATACTGCTTCTTTAGTACAGGGTGATAGGCAGAGGTGGATGGTTCGGGTCCAGAAAGTAAAAATCCAGACCAAGATTTTGTTTCAACCACCCAGTTAAGCATAAAAGAGTCACAGTCACAGAGTACTCAACTGGTTGGTTGAAACAAAACCTTGGTCTGGATTTTTACTTTCTGGATTGAAAGTATTTACTTCTGGTGACGGTGAGGCCTAAGGCCATTAACACCAACAATTTCGGCCACTAATGTAATTTTAGGTCTTTACTGGGGACATGTTGGTCACATCATTCCATCACACAGGAAGGAATAGAGTCTAGCTAAAGGAAAGATGCAGACTCCCTGTACACAGAGACAGGGGAAGCATTCGAACCCTCGTCCTGGTAGGTATGAGGCTACAGTGCTAAATCTAACCTATTACCGAATGTCTAGCCAAGCTAAATTGGCTTGTAATTTAAATGGCACTGGGGTCATTCTCTGGGAGTAGATCTCCGCCGTTCCTAAGAATGGCACCAAACAGTGGTAGGTCTCTCAAGCTCTCGCCAAATGAATAATACGGCAGCATCTCCATGGTGGACAGACACCCCCCAGATGCCTGCCTGTTCCCAGCGATCCCGGGATGCTGTGAAATCTAACCCTGTCTGATGTCTGAATTTAGCTGGAGTAAGCGGAACATATTACTCAGGCTGTGCCCCCCCCCTCCCCACCCGCTGCCTCCCCAAACCCTCTGAAATTTCCTGCATGTGAAACATGTACAAACTTAAAATGGAGATTCAAAGAACTGCAGGTCTACTGCTATTTGTGTTTTACCATGTGCGTGACAAAGAACCGGGTTTTGGGATTTCCGTTAAAAACACGCACACACACATTTCTTCTCTGGAGAGATTAATGTGTCCTTTTCCATATTCAGATTTTGCCAATGACCTGCAATTGCTGACCCCTCCCTCACATTTTTCAGCTTAAAAAGAGTAATTATTCATTGGCCTTTGCGCTAAGCACAGCTAGCCAGGCTGGCTACTCTATGTACATCTAGGCGGGTTGCTGGAGTCCAAGCGCTTAAACGGGTCGTCCCTGTGAATATGCTGTAAGTCTGGGGGTATTTGCATACAGTACAACTAACATGTGTTCATGAGCAAGCAAAAAACAAGAGGAGCTCAGCCAGGGACTGACACTTTGGTGTTGGAGGATATACTCTTACTGCTAAAGGCTAATATGTTGGCAGCACCGTCATTGTCCTGTTAGGGTGATTTGTAGCGAGGGGTTAGTGTTCCCAGCATTCAAGGCCCCATTAAACCATGCAAAGCCTCCTGAGTATCTGTGTCAAAAAGCACACAGGGTTATAAGGTTACATGTCCTGCCCCCGGATCTGGTCTAGACCAGTTTGCTTTACTGTTTTTCTGAAGCCAACATGTGATCACATTATGTTTTTTTAAATGCTCGTCTAAATTAGAAGATTAACTCGCTATAAGGTCACATTAGACATCTGCGTCACCGATAGCTAAACATAAGCAGTGTTGTGAGTTTGAGACCTGTTCCGATTAAAGAAGGAAACATGCGGCTCAGCCGAGTAGGGGGTCTGTGCCCATGTCTGGAAGGTCATGGGTGTGGATGCCGTGCCAGGCAGAGCCATCATATCCCTGTTGGGTGCTGGAGCAGAGCCCGTAGCCCCAGCCGCTGCTGGGGTGCGACATGCTGGCCGGCCCCGCTCTCCAGCCCCAAAAGCAGCTTCTACAGGTGAGCTGTTGGATAGTTTACATGCCATAAAAGTCCAGTCACTTTAATTAAATCTGCAAAAAAAGCAATGCATCACAAAAGAAAACCAACATATTCATTAAATTCATATACATTAGTATTTATAATGACAAAGGACTAAAAACAATTACATATGATTATATTCAAACATATTAAATATATAAACCTATCCAATATAGTGTTGTTTGACTGAAATTGTCTTTTTTTAAAATTAATATCCATGCTGACATTTTCCCATATACACTTATCCCAGTGGAGGGGGTGGGGGGGAGCTGAAGCCTGTTCCAGGAAGTTCAGGGCACATCCTGAAGGGGGCAGCACATGTGCGTCCGCATCCATACAAAACGCCAGACTCTGTGGATTGCTCCGATACACCCGCACACCTGAACTGCATGTTGTTGGACCATGGGGGGAAACCGGAGGAGATACACGTGAGTGCAGGGGGAATCTGCAAAGGCCACACACACAGAACCGTGCAGTGCACTGCAGTGTTGCAGTGTTACTTACTCAGTGAGGCACTATATTTCTCTAGTATTTAGGTAATTGTTTTTAAGCAATTAGTTTCATTTTACTGCAGGTTTTGGGGCCCTGTGATGGACTGGCATCTAGTTCAGTGTGGTCCCCAGCCTTATGCCTAAACCAATACCCTGACAAGGCTTGTGTTTGGAATGTCAACTCACTCACTCACTATATAGTCAGTACATTTACATGCACAGCTAAGCTGAGCTACAGTTATAGCTCGACTACGCCATTTAATTTGACTACTGTCCTTATCCTTGTATGCATGCATGGAAGGAGGAAGTATGTCCGACTGCACTACAATAGGTGGTGATACGGCTCGTTAGTATTGGGCTTTTTCCAGTTGACCTATCACATCCCAGATGTAAAGAAATTATTAATATTAATGGGTCCATGGACAAACGAAGTGACACAAGGTTTAATTGCAATCTGGTCGGAAGAACAGATACAAGAAGATCTGGATAGCATAACAAGAAATAAAGTATTTTGTTTAATATACTATGACAGCACAGTTTTGGAAATTTTTCAAATATCGCAATGTGATTTTGTTGTAATAAATATTGGGGTATTTATCAAAAGAAGCGGAGGTAAACTTTAAACTGATTTTTAAACACATGCTAGATAATCTTATAGCAATAGTCATTAAAATGGCAAAACTTTCTAAGTTTTTTTCAAATGACACAGTAAAATGCGCTATAATATCTGTACCAAACTAAACGTAGGAAAAGCCCGATCATAATCTAGCTGACTAGCGATGTAAGAATTGGATGTGCATAACATGTGATGTTGGTATTAATATTGCACATCGTCCAGCCCTTATAATACAAACAGCCATTTTTCGAATTCAGTACAAAATACCCTGCCTTGCGTTGTGATGTCATTCAGTGCCAGTACCACTTTTTACGTTAGTGTAAAACCTTGTAGTACCGTACTTTTGGTATCTTCTTGAAGTACCAAAAGTACGGTACCCAGTGTGTTGGAAAAGCGCCCTTTAGTTGAGCAGTGAACTGGACAGCTTTACAGTGCTGTACATTTCGTACGTGCTGTACGTCCTCTGCTATGCTTCAAGCTTCTTCTGTGTGCCGGCTTCTTCCTTTATTTCTGAGCCAAAGGAAAAAAAAAATCTGTGCATATGTACCTTTTTAATATATCACATACCTGACTGTACTGTACCCGCCTACACAAGCATGATGGGGACTGCATTTGTAACTATGGTGTTTTATACTAATCTTCAATATACTGTATTAATTATGAACTAATGTTACCCACGTAAAGCAGCGACAGTTATTAAAATAACTTTGTTTTTAAAGCAACGGTAGCCCTGCCACTGTCGTTATAGCTCACGGGCAAGTATTTCATAAGCGGGCTACTTAACGCAGGTTAACAGCATAATACACTAAACAAAACAATTCATTTTTAATTATCCACACATTCTTTATGGCTGTCCCCAAAAGGCTTGTGGCCTTAGACCCTGCGTTCTGCTACAGGTTTAATTAAAGCAATTAAATTAATATCAGAGTTAATAGCAGGTGAGAGTATACTGCTCAAACAATAATATAGTCAGCTGTGAATCGAGGAGAGGAAACGATAAAGTGTGGCAGGACGGACTAGGGCTCAGTCCCTTTCGGGAGCAATAAGCATTTCATTTCACCATTTCATTTGAAGCATTTGAAAAAGGAACATTTCACCAAAAATTACCGGTGCTGCTATCAAGTGATCCGTCAACTTTGAAATTCAAGACTCATTCCTTTCATTTTGCTTTTCTCATTTAATTTTTGTTACTCTATACCTTAAGCCCAGAACGATGCCTTTTAAAAATCTTCTGACTATATATCTCAGGCCTCCTTAAACGTCCATAGTGCGCATTTCACCCGCGTGACAGGTACATGTTTTCGTCCTTGACTTTGTCTGGGATAGATAACAGCTTTCTGTGCCTGGGATTTCCAAGCTAATTTGAAAGCAAAAGCAAGGCCCGAAAGAGAGATTACGAAACCGGGGATTCCCCACAGCCATCGACTGGCACTGATACAGGCGTAGCAGCGAATGAGTCACCTGGGGCTTTTTGTTTGTTTGTCTGTTTTATTTATTCTTGATTCACCAGGCAGGAAGTGATGCAGCAGCCTCGCGGTTGCCATGTGGATACAGGGGGGCGAAGGCCTCACGCTGACTGCGGCCGTCGGTACGAGCTGAGATATGGGCATATCAAGGGACAGAGGAGCTGAAAGGAAGGGTGTTTGCGCTGGTGGAAAGTGGGGGCTGGGTACTGCTGGCAGGGAGGTGTCCGGGTGGGAGGGTGTGAATGTGCCAGAGGCCGGGAGAGACGTGGGGGCGGTTCAGCTGGGATGGTCGATGCTGCCAGGGGTTAGATGAGAGGTACTTCAGCAATAGGTCACCCAGGCACACACCCCCCCACACACCCACCTCAGTGCCTGGGCAGGCAGGGGGCAACCATGCCTGCTATGTGGGCTGTGGTCAGCGCGGGGGGGTGGGGAGGGGGGGTTGCTTTGCGGAACAGGAGCCCCACGGCCTGGTTGGCTGGGCTGACTCAGCAGATGCTGGGCCTGAGGGTGGGTGGGGGCAATGTCTCTAGTCCTGGCTGACGGTGTGGGGGGGGGGGGTGAGGGGCGGCGTAGACGAAATGGAGACGGGGCCGTCTGATCTTAGAGGCTTTACTGCTCCGCGAGCGACATGTGTGGCGAAGGTGAAACTGAGCTGACCGTGCGGCACTAAGAAATCACCATGTTCACCGTGACGTCATTTCACAATCACAGTTTCATGCTAATTCTAAAGTATATTTATCCACAGATTAAAGAAACGCATGTGAACGGTAGCCTACCGTGGCTGAGAGCCATTTCCCATAGTTTAGTCATTTCCTCGCATGCCGTCGATGTCATTATACGCATCGCTTCCCCTTTTGAGAGCAGACACTGTCCGGGAAACTCTCCATCCCTGAAAAGACCGTTTTACGCTGTTGGGGGGGGGGGGGGTGGCGTGGGACAGCACTAATCTCGAACAGGGAGGTTGCGGTCAGCCGTCCACAGGTGACATAAGTGAGGTTACGTGTCACATGCTTCTTGGCCGCTCCTAGGGTGTCCTCCTGCTGCCTGAGTGTTTATGGGGGTGGGGATTCATGGTGAGTTTATGGAGATTAAGCTAGCTGACGGCGGCCATGTCTGAAGCCTGCTGCTGCACACTCTGCTTCCCCAGGCTGCCGTTTCTGTGAACCGCCCTCCCAGCCACAGAATTCCCCCTTCTGCGACTCGGTACGGACGTGCGACTCGGTACGGACGTGCGAGGCACCCGTGTGATGTGCGAGCAGGAAGCCCACTGCAGATAAAACTAACAGAGACCGGCATTAAGAAGAAGAAACGTGTCCTCCAACCTCATTAATCATCTGATTATGCTGAAGGATTTGCAAAGAGGGATGACATCAGCGAGCTTGATGGCAGCTGTCCGTATGAAGCATAGCGACTTGAAGAGACCACAGACGCTAACTTTCCCCATGCAAACCACAGTTCTGTTTCCACTAGTGTCCTGCGTTCATTTTGGTTGCCATAGTAACGATTAGGAGTTGAAATGTAATCAGATAAGTGAGAGATGAGGGAGGGGCTGGACGAAATCAGGTGACCAGCAGCCTCACCCCTTGTATCTTATTTATAAGCTATAAACATGCAGCATCTGTAATACATAAATGGATCTGCTTTTGGTCTGTCTGTCCAGTAGCTCAGACCTCCTTACACGTCCCTGCTTCTCTGCCTGTTCTGTAGCCAAAATGGTCCTCTTCTGTCCTCCCCCGTTTCCTAATTGCTCTCCCAATGTGGCTCCCGTTCCTTCCTCCCATCCCGGTGTGATGCCAGTTTCACCATCCTAAGCAACGCAATACCAACTTGAATTAGTCTGACTCAGAAGCTGCCGGTGTGATTCGGCATGCATTCCTACCTCTTTTGCGTTTTGTATTAACAGTTTGTTTATATAGCAGATGATTTTGACACATCAGTGAGTCTCTGGAGCAAATGGGGGTTAAGGGCCCAGTTCAGGGGACCAACTGTGAAATCATTCAGCTACAAGATTTGAACCTGAAACCTTTTGATCGTCAGAAGTCCTATGAGTCGTAAAGTGGAACATAAAATTGCTCATATATGCTCATATATATTGCTGTTTTATTATAACGTGCTGAAGTTATCTGGAATGATACCAGGCAGTGCTACCATGGAAGGTTAGTCATTGCAGCTGTTGACAATGTGCAATGTGCAAGAGCAGGTGAAACTGGCAGAGCCTGAAAGTGTACTCATGGTGCTCAGGAATGCCACATTTACAGGAAGGTGGCTGGACACACTAGTGCCGTCACACTAGTGCCATGTGCACGGTATGCACCCCCTGGCACTCTCACTGTCTGGTCTTCGGTTTGTTTTAATCTCCAAAACACCACAGGTAGATACAAAAGCCATGCCACTGTTATTTTGGGGTGGTGGTCTTAGGGCTGTGTATAGTTACATTTCCTCGAAAAATTTTAACTTTACGTGCAAGATGGTGCATTTGTAAGGGCTGTTCATGTTTATGACTGCGAATGTTAAACAGTCAGTCAAAGACTGTCTGCATTCCACGACGGGGGCAGGAAACTGGCTTCCAATGTGTGCTTCCCAAAAAAGATGGTATTTGACCTTCCAGTCGTCCAGGTTAACCGTAGATCTCTGTTCGCAAAGGTTTTTCTTTCCACAGGCTGTCTTACAAGTTTCCCAGTAAGTGAGCCAAAATGGCTGCCAGTGCTGACTAGATTTATGGGCTGTGCCTGCAAACCAACAGCAAAACCTACTCTAACTATAGCAGGTGGACCTTGAATAGGCGGTATTACCCCAGACACATTACCCCAGACACATTACCCCAGACACATTACTCCAGAAAAACATGGCTCAGATGTGCTGCATTTTGGTTTGGCGCGACCCTGTGCAAAATGATCGACCAAATATATTTACAAACCAGTACACACCATCTCTGTTCGCACTCAGCTTTGTTGTTCTAGCTCTCCTGAAGTAATCACTTATGATTCGCTTATGATGTATTATTTCGGCAGTGATTAAGGTCACTGGCCATTTTTGTTGGCATCTGTTACTCTAAAAGTTTTGCACGCGAGTGGATTTTTATAAAGGAGAGCATTTCACTGACCCATTCAGGCTAAGCACAGGACAGTTGGATACTGTAGCCTCTACAGGGATTTAAACAAACGTACGCTACCTGGTGTGCATGCGATAAGGTGTGTTGAGATACCACTGGGGTGGAGTGCTGGAGATTAGATTAGCAAAAGCCTGCTCGTGGGCTGGGTCTCTGAAGCTGCCCCCCCCCCCCCCACACACACACACACACACACTGCCGGGTGTTACAGGGACAGGCTGACTTTGAAACAGCAGCCTGGACAGCGTGTGAGGGAACGCGCCCGGCTCGAACATCTGCTTGGCGCCGAGGGTGTGACACCATTAGAACCCTGAGGGATAATTAGCTTCGCAGCACCTGTGCCGTGCTGTACTGAGGAGCGGGCCAAGCTTCTGTGATGCCGGAAAAGCGGAACAGGACCAGCCCGCAGCATACTACCCCTTTAAGAGGTCAGCCTGAGGGCAGTGGTTAGCCCTCTGAATTACAGCCGACTGCAGGGAAATCATCTTAAATACTGTTAAAAAAACAGTTTATAACATTCACTCAAATGAAACAATCGTGACATGTCAAAATATTCCCTATTATTATAAGGGAAGAAATTGGGAATGTTTTGCAAAAGAATGCTGTAATAGTTTGATATGAGATTTATCCGTAATCTCTTGCATTTCAGGCATTAAAGATAATTCTCTGCAAGATTCTATCTGACTTTTATGGCTGGTCAGTCAGTTTTAGCTAATGTGACCTTGTTGCAACATTAAAAAGTAATTGCAGCGCTTCGTCATCCCAAAGCTGAGAGATCAGAAGAGACAGAAAAATGGCAGTGAGATATATGTAGAGGATCCGACCCCGTGAGGAGGCCGTTTGTTATGGTGCTCGATTCGGCTCTGCAGACGCCGCCGAAGGCTGAACGGGCTGCTGGTTTCCGCCAGGAGCTGCAGCGTCAGCAGAATCCTCAGGTGAACCTTTTTTCTTTTTACCGAAATGATACAGGCCCAACCTGCAGACGGCAGCCTCGGCGAGGGGCAACGGGGGAAGCGGAACCGCGGCGCTGCTGACGGCGGGAGATGGGGGCCGCGGGTCATGGCAGGAGCCCGGGGACGACCTCACGCTGCTGGAGGCACGCGGACGAGCCACGAGCCCAGCTGCTGCGGCTCCAGCACAGCAAGGGTCCCTGTGGCCGCTGGCCGCTATCAGATCCACGTGGACGCGGCGGGGGAGCGGACCGGCAGCAAATAGGTCAAACCTCCTGGGGTGCTGAGGGGGGGGAGGGGGAGAGTTCAACATCTGTTGCTTTGGCAGCATCCGCGATCTCATGACCGTGGAAGTTTGGTGGGACACAGGGGGCCACCGGGGTTTAAATGAGCGCCTCCCTTCTCGACTCACGGCTGGTGGCACTGGGATACATTCAGCTCACGGCTGCGTCACCCCCTAATGTCACCCTTCCCAGCACAGCTGCTCCGAAGCACTGACACACAGGGGCAGCTTTGTTGTTCTGGTCGGGGATCAGCAGGGAGGGGGTCGCCAAGTTACAATTTGTCTGCCCCCTAGTGTAGTGACTGTTTGTGGTCAACAGGGGCCCCCACGCAAATATGTGGTTTGAGTGGTGGTAACATAACATGTAGCTGCAACAGCTCAAGACCTAGAATATGTGGGAAAAAAAACTTAATTGGTTTTCAGTAACGGTGCAAGACGACAAAGAAGAGTCTATACGTTTGGGCAGGTTGGGGGGGGGGGGGCATTAACTGCTAAATCCAACTGTATTACCAACCTCCTTCACGGAAGAGGATTACAAATGCTCAAACATGATATTAACTGACACAACCACCCTGAAATTTAAGAGAAACTGAAGGAGGAAGTAGGAGCAACCTGCGGCAAGATCATAAGGTCAGCGAAACCCGGGGGTCTAACATGCAGGATTAATGGTAAAACAAACCTGTATGGAGTACTCTAATCACTTTGCTGTACTGAATACTCAAATCACTTTTGTGTATAGAGTACTCTAATAACTTTTCTGTATGGAGTATTGTACTCATTTTGCTGTATGTAGCACTCGAATCACTTCCCGTGTGGAGTACTCTAATCACTTTTTAATAAAGAGTACTCCTATCACTTTGCTGTACAACGTACTCTAATCACTTTGCTGTATGGAGTACTATAATCATTTTGCTGTATGGAGTACTATAATCATTTTGCTGTATGTAGTTTTCAAATCACTTTGCTGTATTGAGTACTACAATTACTCTGTTGCATGGAGTACTGTAATCACTTTCATGCTCTAATCATTTTACACTATGTAGTACTCTAATCACTTTGCTGTATAGAGTACTCTAATTATTTTGTTGTACGGAGTACTGTAATAACATTCATGAAAATAAGATAACAGTATAGATTAAGTGTCAGCTTCTTTCTGGACCAGGAGAGACTAACAAATGGACTTCATAAATTACTTTATAAAAATGAATATAATGGATATTGTTCCTCTTCCATAAACAGCCATGAAACTGATTTGAAGGCAGCAGCGGTATCTTGGGTCCATACTGCTGACAATGTGCCGCAGATACAAGTAGAAGGCTTTAGATGGTGAAGATGGCGACCTTAGCTCATTCATATTCTGGTAGATAAATGGGAGGCGACATTTACAACAGATATACACGGTTTACAGATGCTCTTTGCTTGGGCAAATCGCTCACACACGCCTCACGCACGCTCACACACGCACTAAGGTCAATTTGCACGCTCTTTCACCTCTGAGAAGACAGAGAGAGGGGAAAACCAGACAGACTCAACACCAGTAGCAAACTTCCATATCTATACAACTTTTCCCACCTCATTGTTTCATTCTAACCAACTCTAACCCATCTGCTGCTGTAAGACAGAAAAGAAGGTAAAATAAATTAGTCATTCTAAAACCAGTCCATTACACACCAAATCTTAACTGTAAAGACGTGGGCCAGGAAACATACTGTGTTGCTGTGTGTTTTATTAACTGTATATTATTGCATTGACATTGAGTGTTTATAATTGTGTATAATGTACAATGTAATATACTATATATAAATAAAACTGACAGGTAAGTTGGTGCATATTGAAAATATGTGCTTAACTTATAAAAACAGAATAAGCTGCTTATTATAGACCTGCGACCCTGACCAGCATAAGCAGTTAGAAGATGGATGGATGGATGGATGGATGGATGGGGGAACAATTAAAAGTTTCCTTCCCATATTCATATAATTTCTAGAGTATCAGAAAAAGCTGCAGCATTTAGCATATCAGACTTTAACCTTTTGATTACTGCTACTTACTTCAGTCTCTCTGTGTTTCAAACATAACCATGGCAACCAGTTAAGTGATTCCCCTTATGGGTCTGTGGCACAACTTACACAAGAAGTACAGCGCATGGCCGAATTGCTAACTTTACTCAACAGTCATGTTGCAACTTTAGAAGTTACTCCAACTGGGTGTGTGTGTGTGGGGGGGGGGGGGCATGACAATTCTGGCAGCTTGCCAGCTGAAAATCTGACACATGCTCAAAAAAAGCCCTGCAGTCCTCAGTACATCTGCCAGGTCTGATCAACGCCATGCCTTTGACAAGCACAGGAAACAGTTATTTTAATGTCATGGAGGAAATCATGCTTGGCCCCACCCCTCCCGCCCACCACAAAACGTACACTTTTATGTTAATGTTAATATTATCTTCAAATTTCATTTAAAGACATTCTGATCATTGTAAATTGTAATTTTCCGGTATTTTTCTATTTATATATTGTTTATGTATAAACAAACAAACGGAAAACGATCATATGTTCTGTCTAAAGAAGAAGTCACACCCCTTTTGAAATATGTCAATTTCAAATAAATTAAATATTTTTTTTTTTTTAATAAAAAACTTAAATAAGTAGGACTTTAAATTAAAATGCACAGACGGCAGATTAAAATATGTTGACTGATTTAACTGTTGACTAAAATTCGGTTAGTCCTAGTTGCAATGTTGCACAAAACTAGTAAACTTAGTATTTGTGACTAAATATGCACCCAAGGGATTCTGTAAAAAGTCACCATCTAGTCTCAAACACACAGGAGTCCCAGAGTCTGCCTGGGAGGGGCCGTCGAGTTCCCTCCGCCTCCGATAACTGGAAGGTTCAAACTAATAACAACATAATACAGAGGCAGACTGCTGAGAATAAAGGTCATGCAATTTTGTTACAGCGACTTTATCAATGCAGATAAGAGCCTAATTTGTTAATATTAAGTGGTTCTAAATGTTTAACACTGAAGTATGTCAAAGAAATTAATGGGTATATGGAAAGTTCAGAATATAAGGAATTATTTACGCTGGATGACTCATCTTTCCGTCATGACGCGTTTGAATGGCCTCTTGTAGAAAAAGCTTTTCTAGGATTGTATGACTTTAAGGTGGAATGGGTGTGGACGTCCCAGGGCATCGCAAACTCAAGCCGTGAATGTATAGATTCGTTTCACATGTGGCATAATACAAGTTAAACGAGTCTGCAGTCTTTTCGTTCTCAGGACTAAAAGCATGGCCGGTCCCCAATGCCGCGATGGGATGTCTGCGGTTTTCCTTTTGCTGACGCTGATATGGATCTCTCCTGTTTTTCTTCCACCTCACCATTTTTAATAAACGTATCCAAATAAAGGCCCTACGCTTTCCTCCCAGTGTGTCACATGGTTGGTACCCTGCCCAGAGCAATAACATTCCATGACATGTCATTTATATATAAAGTGCATAATACATGTGTACATATTGCACTTAAATTGTATACAGGTACATTCTTCAAGAAGCAGTCACCTAAACAATATCCTGACTTTCCATAAGTACATATATCACCGTCGAGGGTAACAGTTAGTTGCCTTCAGTTTCCTGCCCTAAGCTAATAAATTGCAAAGAAAGGACAAATTCCTTCATGCACTCCTGCCAGTTAGGTGCCAGGGTAAACACGCAGCCCTGATGTGTAGGTGAAAACATTAGACACGTCCACTATTTGCCCTGCTTAAGAATACACCATGAGGAACCTAACAAACAGACTGTGCTATGGCAAGGGAAGCATTATTCATTGCTCCTAATTCCTACTTGACTAAATACAGGAATCTGGTGGTCAGGTGACTGTGGTTGCTTGTGTTGATTGGTTCCACCAGGTGCTGATCCATGTCTCTCGGTAAATAGTCATGTTCTGTTCTTTCTTGCCACCAGTGACCTTGTCCCAGCTGTCATGTTTTCAAGTTACCCAAGTGTCCTTGGTGACACTGCCTTTACTTAGCCACAATGAACCTGAGGAAAGCCCAATCGTAATTAAACTATCATCCTTGTGACTCATACCACGCGATACAGTTTGCATCTCCGAGAGGGGTGATTCTTGTGGTGACTTCATCAGTCCTAGTTATCGGATCACTATGAATTGTTAAATCCTTGAAGGTGACACTATCACTATAATTAGTGATGACGATAAGCAATACAACCCCTAAGAATAGCCAAAGGAATAGTGCAATTAGCACCCATCTAAAGATCTTTCTTGTAACTGTTTACCCAGTTGCTGGGGGGGTAAGAACCCAAGCAATTATTCATTTTTTTTCTCCATTATAAGACTGAAATTTTTGAAGGACAATGATGGATTGTTCAGGTTAGATGAATGACGAGCTGTTGATACAATAATATGTTTGGATTCTTCTTCATGGTCCATTGTGAAAACCATATTTTTACAATGAACTTGTAAATGCAACATTTCTTCTTTCGGAAATAAAATGCTTCAGCTGTTATAACAAAACAGATATTTATTGTCTTACACAAGAACAAAATTAAAAACTAGACAAAAAATTAAAATCATTCATAATATGAATGTCTTGGACATAAGTTGTGGACAACATTGAACTAAAAAATACATTACACAAAAGGGAGATACAGTACAAATAGCAAATCATTTTTAATAAACAAAAAATATATTGCACTTTTGTTTCTAAAACCTTTCAGTTCCCCTAACCCATTTAAAATATTTTAGTTCCTAACATTCAAATCAGGAAGTCAATTTGACACTGGGTCAGAATATGAGCCTGTGTTACAAACAATGTAACAGAGCAGTATAAATTAAACACATTTCTCAATACAAAATGAACATCTTACGATATTCAGTCAAAGCATATCAACTCAAATGAAACTTGGTACACTAGTGTCATTCATTTTTGGAACTTTATGTTACTTCCATTTTTCCAAAACTTCTGTGTACACAGAAGCCATTCTTCCCTACATCTACACACAAAAGTAAAAGAAACTTTATGCTTTTTTTATTCAATGTAGCTTAATGCCCTATGATTTTTTTTCTTCTTTTTTTTGGTGGGGGAAGGTCAAATGTTGAATTTGGGTATCATGGGTCAAATTCCCTTTTAGATCTCACCTAATACACTCGGACCAACATGAACTAAAACTGATGGCGGCAATGACATGAAACACTCATCGCGAAAAAAGGTGAAACTGCCAAGGCAACGATGATGAGTTTTACCTTTCCAAAGTCTATCAGTTGGTGTTGTTAAAAAGCATACCGGTTTTGCTAGTTCCTTGTGACGCACATGCATGAATGCACAAATCTGCGTTAACTCATGACAAACTCTTGACAAACACATTCATATATGCTTCCGAAAGGTTACTTGAGGAGTACATGTCTTTTTAACCTTGTGTAATTACTGAATAGCATCACTTGCCCAGACCATCTTTCAGCTGCAGTATTAAGGCTCTGTTTAAAAAACACGACCACCTAGTCAATAACTAGCAATGCTCTATTTAGGCTAAATCACAACATAGCAACAGACCTGGGGATCTCTCCCGGCTGCCATTTAGTTATTTTTGTTTGTGTTCACTGAATAAAAATTGAATAAAAGGCAAGATAAAAGGGAATGTCGCCGTGCATGTTTCTGTCTCTATCTTGCTTCTTTTAATCAGAAACTTCTAACAGTGCAATTGGAAGGAGATTTGCTAGCTATGGGGGTTTTTTCACCAATCTATTTGGCAAGTGAGACCACCTGAGTTTGAGGGAGTTTTCAGGCAGCTGTTTGCGTGATGCTACCCTCTCCGTCTCCCCACCATCTATCCTGTGGTTGCAGGTGCCCTCCGTGGCCTGCTCTCAGGCCCACCCATCCCCAGCGCGCTCCCACGCACGTCGCTCTGCGAACGGCGAATGACAACGCGAACAGTGGTTGGCTCCAAGGCAACTGACATTTAGAGTGGGAATTTTTAAATAACGATAACAGTAATAACGACGAGAAGCCACGAGTGTGTAAGTGGACAGGCCTGAGTAACGTTAAAACATGCTATGTAGTGAATACAGGCTACATATTGTCAAGACGACTTGACAACGACGTTAAAAAATGATAAGTGTTTTCCATTCACTGCATTGCTCGAATTTATGCAGATAAACACTCTCGAAGTACAAACTTCAGGATGATTACAGAAAACAAGAGACAGAAAGAAACAGTAGTGATCTGGAAATGAAACCACACAGAGCAAAGTGATGGGTCATTCATACAAAAACGAGCTTCCTTCCTCCAATCACCAACGCCTGCAATCAGCTGCTGACGTTTCTAGTATCTTCTCCTACATCACTGTATGTTTTTGTCTTTTTCCTGCTTGGTTCTCCGTACTGGTGTCCTGCTCTGCTACAGAGTCACGTATGTGCCATGGTTACAGATACAAGTAACAGGGAAAAAATAACGAGAGCGGGAGGAAAAGCAGTTCTGCAGGTAATTCCGGCACCCTCCCCTGTCGGACGTCTGTGGTGGATCTCACCCGACCCACCCCAAAACCCGACGGACACTTCCGAACATCAGCCTGTGCCATCCCGTGGACCTCGCAGGGAGGGGGGGGGGGGCGTTTCCCCATTTGCCTTCTGTTTTTATGTTTGTTTTTCGCTTTTCTACAGCAACACTGAAACATGCTGCTGTGGGGGAAAAAAAACAAAAAACGAAACCTAATGAAAACGAGACTCCCGGCTGCTCTGACCGGGTGACGTGGTTCGTTCAGCGCGATGGGCAGGTATCAGGCCTCCGCTCCTCGGTCGCTCTCACTCGCTCTGGATTCGGGTCGATCTGTCGTTTCAAAAAGGGAAACACATTTTAACGTCAACAAGGACAGCTAAAAGTGAATGCGATGCAAAAATAAACGAAAGCCAGCTGATCTTGGAGCCATCCAGACTTGAGAACTACTAAATGCACCAATGAAAGGCATACTGATAATGAAGAAGTGAGCAGTTGGTTGTACCTCAGAGTAGAGTGGGGGAGGCAGGTATCTGAATTCCTGGATGTAGGCTAACAGTGGTCCCTCAAACTCATCCCGTGCCGGGGGCAGCTCCAGACGGTTATGCTGGTGCTCCTCGGAGATGATCTCTGAATAGCTTGGCGGTGCTACATTTAAAAATAAATATTGTTCAGGATATTATAACAGCTGAAGAACACCAGGATCACCGGGCTAAAATATAAATGCCATTAACCTCATTTCGGATATGAACCCTGGTGTCTGAACTCTTTACCCTATTGCAAAAGTTAAAGAAAATTACACACAGATGATCTTCATTGGTCTAAAAGCACGATAAATAAGTGTGTCGGCTTAGCCATTTCAAGGGCTCTCTGAAAGTCACGCCAGTATTTGCAGCAACCCTACAATACAGCCATGCATTTGTTGACTCAACTGCTAGCATACCATGTTTGACTAGCCGAAACCTCATCAAGTCATTTAACTAATTAATGAAGCTAATTAAGTCAGCTCAGCGAATATACAGTGACTACCCAGATGAACGGCCTTAAACGCTGCGCGGAAACAGCTAAATGGCTAAAAGCGGCAGAGGCCCAGCAGAGCCGCACCTTCAGGTCTCTCCGGCAGGCTCAGCCAGCTCATGGTCATGCTGCACTGGCTGCTCACGGAGGAAGTCCTACTGCCGAACGGGTGCAAGGGGATGGTGCCAATCACCAGCGGAAGGTTGAGGGACAGGTTCATAGCACCTGGGATGTCCACATACACCTGTAAGGGCCACAGGGGGTGCAATTGTTATAGGTTACATGTCAGGACTTGAACCTCCTCAGTATTTGCGCCCCATGACTGGTTTCCAAGCGCGGTCAGCTGCTCTCACCATCAGTGAGTACTCGACCCTGATGATGCTGCAGTCCAGGATGGAGGGGGACACGGGGGGGATCTTCAGCATCTTCCCGTTCCACGTCTCGGTCTTCCCCGAGGACAGCGACTCCCCACGCAAGTTGGCAACCAGCTGCTTGAGCTCCTTCATCTTCCCTTTAGCGAAGAAGGTCTGCGTCTGGTACAGTGCCGCTTTTGGTACGACTATGCGGGACGAGCAGTTCTCGATCTCTGCAAAGATCTGGATGGTCTCTCCTGCAAGAGATCGCGGGGGCCATGAGTTGTCGTTCGATAAAACATCATACTGTGCAACATGTGTTTACATGTGCGAATGTGTTCAGAACTGCTTTAGTTATGGCTGAAAGCCTCCTGTAACAAATAGACATGTCAAATCTACTTCAAGAAAAGACCCTCCGGATATAAGACCCAAGGGTGTGACACTTATTCGAGGACATTTTTCCTCACCTGGGGTGTAGCCCTTTCTTTCAATTTTGGCACTTAGGGAAATGGGGCCTGAGGTACAGAACCAGCAACAAAGAGTCTTGTCTTTGGTGCCCGCCTGGGGTGCCTGAGGAAAAAGAGACGGAGAATGTCAGCCTTGACGCTCTTAATCATATGTGAACAGTTACAAATAGCTCATTCAAATTCTTGGCTCTGTCACATAAAAAAAAAGCTTAAATTATAAGGAAATTATGAATATATAAAAGGAATTCATTCTCTGCCCTTTTAAACTTGTCAAAGCACGGCCACCCTTTGCCTGACGGATACGAATGTTCTCAAAATAAACATCCCAGTGTAACACCCACAATCATGCAGTGACATTGAGGGACACTCGCGAATAGTAATTTTAAACTAGTGCCGACTGTAACACTGAATATTGGCGTGCTGCTAAAACGAAAAGGGTAAAAGAAGGGTACGCAAAAGGTTATGTGGTTTACGTAATGCGGCAATTATTGATTGCAAATTTAGTAGCTTGAGGTGACGCGACAAGCGGAACAAAATTTTTAAATGTGACAGCGTCCCAGTTCGATATGAACTCCCCGCACGATGAGCAGAAGCTTCGCCAGAGGCAGCTGCATTTTCCCCAAATTCCACTAAAACACACCTAATCTAGTTCCCCATTAGCCTGAGGATGGTGCTCCCAGCTGAGCTGGTGCCAAGGTCCTTACCAAAAGTAAAGGAGTGTTGATGTCGATGTGTTCGAAGACGGTGAATTCCTTCTTCACTTTCATGGGCAGGAACCAAGGCCTGTGCAGCTCAGCTTTGACCCAGTATCGCACATTACCGTGTTTGCCTTCAAAGGAGGTAGCCAGTGGTCTAAAGATCACAAAACAGAACATTTTTTAAAAGTTACTTAATATATATTTCAACGCAACAATCCATGATTGACTCAGCAGTTATGTTGGCTAGTAATGCCAACATCCTGGGTAACATAGCCGTAATATGGCCAATATTTGAATAGGAGGGGGGATTCAGGCTTTTGACCAAAAATCACAAACATGTTTATCGTGTAGCATATTCGGTAAAAGAGATACTCACGTTTGTGGAAGTTCAAAACTAAATGCATACTCGTGTCTTCCTGATTGGATAGTGCTGAGACAATCTTCAAAGTTATCTTCATCTGAAACAAAGGAAAACAATATTCCAAATACACGAATACCATACCTGGCAAATTCTTTATGGAGTCTCCTGAATAAAACACATATAAAGAAAGACAGTTTAAGCAAAGCAGTTTGGGCTGTGAAGCACCTAAATGGATGAACACACAGAATACATGCGGAATTCATTTGCCTTTAACCAAACCCAGAAACCAGAACACCTCTTGTTAAGACACTGGATAAAAACATGCAAAATATGCACCATGGTTATTTCTGAGACACACAAAAGCAGTTCATCTTTGGGAAATCAATTCAACCAGGAGATGCAACCTCAAACTACAGAAACCCTCAACACACAAAAGAATTCAGGAGACGGTTCTGTGCTGGACAAATTCCTTTATTCAATATATCAAATTTCATATTAGTTATTTCACACCTGTAAAAGACTTCATTATCATTTCAAGTGTGCCCTTAAAATGTCACATTTCCAAACAAACACGAATAACAAAGCATCTGAACAAAGTATACAGTGATACACTTCTTACATTTCAATGCTGCGAAGAAAAAAAAAAAAGGTTAAAAGGCTGATATATTTACTAAGAAATCATTTCAAACTATGGGGGAAGGGACATAATAGATTACACCATGTTACACAATCACGCACGCGCACCATTCAGACTCGTGCATGTCCACGTTGAAATTGTTAAAAGACAAAAAAATTCTAAGTCGGCTGCCTCGTTCTAATAATGTGAAATATTTATAGAACATATTTTTTAAATAATTTCTGCCGCCTCGGCATTCCTCGGACGCTGTAGTAGCGGCGTAACTGTGGTAAACAAGTGCAGAACTGCCAATCACCAGCAGACTAGAGCAGGAGACGACCGGCCAAAACCGGAGCGAACAGCTTCCCGGAGCCGGTCTCTTTCATATGCATACATTACCCCGTGCGGCACGTAGCGCTTCCTCCCTCACAGAGCCCCCTAATGCATGAAGAAGGGTACTACAGCACAGACACAGGCACCAAGATCCACCCGACTGACGATTTTAATTTTTATTATTATTATTATTAATAATATTAGCTATCAGAAAGATTATATCATTACCAGCAAAGAGAAGGAGACGATTGGGGACAGGAGAAATTAACACAGAGGCAATACAGCATTTCAATCCATGTTGAACTTTTATTGAATATTTGGTTTTGTCTTACAAAAGTATTAACAGGATTTTAAAAAAATAAATACTGGCACCAAATCATTAACTATACATATGTAGACGAAAAAAATACATTCGAGAAGCTCTGAAACAGGAACTAGTGGTATACAAGCATAAATGATAATTAACTATGTTGACAAATATAAGTAACCACATAATTTTAAAATAATGTAAATATGTTCAGATGAACATATATAACGCAAAAATAACGCAAGCAAGCCAATTACGTGGTCCGTCATTACAGATATCTTAAGATATCTACACTGTTAGTTCAGATGTGTGTTTTACAGGTAATTTTCCCCCAAATAATTTAAATATTCTCTAAAAAATATTATACAAGCAACAGGCAAAATCAGTAGCTCAATCAATAGTTAGCAAGGAGCATCGACTTTGGAGTGAAGGGGGACACTTCAAAGTGAACAGTCTTCAAGAGAGCGTTTCTTGCATCGGAAGCGTTGCAAATAATACATGGCCAGATGAAAGTGTTTGTGATCCACCCGTTTTTAAATCTGCTTCTGTTAAAATGATGCAGTTCTTATATTTCAGTATAAGCAGATCACAAAGTCTCGTGCCATTTAACCGAGACTCCCATTGGTTTCTATGCATTTGGTTTAAAATTACAGATGCATGGTTTATTTGTTTCATATGTGGTACGTCTTATAACAGTATTCCCAGAAATCGGACGTTTCTACGATTTACTCGGGATACAATTGGTGCAAATGAATGAGGTCCTTTTTTAAAAATAGCAATGTTAGGCTGCATTCTGTGGATACACGGATCTGAATTACAAAGGCCCCTCTGACAGGTCGGATACTAAGTTGCACGTTTTCCTAGTCACTTTCTGCAAAGGTATGAGGTCATTGCAGACACACGAGACTTCCACCAATCAGGAGACAGAAAGGCCGGCCTCGTCACCCCCTCCTCCCCCGCAGCAACCAGTTTCTGAACAGGTTTGAACCGCTTTGAACAAAGGGTGGAAACTTAAGGAAATTGTCTATAATGCGGGATTTTCTCATAATATATCGATTAAATAATCCCAGAATAGCACACGTTCGCCCAAAAACGTTTTCCCTTCGTTCAACTTAATTCATTAAAAAAAATTCTTTAAGTTAAAGTTTATCCGCACTGTCAGACGCAGAGTTGCTTGCGTTGTTAGTTTGTTAAAGCAAATGTTTAAATGTACACAAATCTATATATATATATATATCATGACCTCCCAATTATCACCATTTCGTGTTGCTCAAATGCATTAATGTTTAATTTAATCTGCACGCAGTGGCCAAGGAGTTTTAGCAAATACCATGCATCATGTATGTTGAGCCCAATAACGTAAGTGCTAACTTCAAGACCTGCTATTGAGGAAATACACACGTAGCCACTTCTGCGTTTCTTTTTGGATATATAATACAATTATATAAGCTATCTCCATTTTTAAATGCATCTGAAACCTTTGTACCTTGGGGTATTGTAGGTAATAGATACATTTTTGTGCAACTTAAGACATTTGTTCAACGCTTCTTTGCAAGTGAATCAATTAACTAATTCAGAATGGGGGAAAATGTACAAAAATTTGAATTAAACAGCAAAAGGCTTAGACTGAATAAGTAAGCAAACAGCCTATTGCATATTCTGATATAACGCTCCATTTAAAGCAGATGTATATTCCTAGTATGTCAGGCGAGCATCTATCACTGACAGCCCCATTCATCTCTCTTAGAAAAAGGGCACAAAATGTTGTATTTCCCCTTACCTCGTTCATGTCCAATTAAGATGTGTCTATGGTTTAAGTATTCCACTTCTTCCGTGTAATTTTGAGTATAGGCAGTGTTGGATCCAGCATTTCGTGATTCAGTCCAGCGAACTTTGGCTAGTCCCTTCGCATGGATTTTAAGCGATTTTACACGGATTTCTCCAGTGACTTCGAGTATTACCCTTCCTGAGACCGAGTCCCCGCTGGAAAAGACGGGGACGTTGCTGTCATTAAGACAGTCATAACTTACTGTGAAGCTTTTCACCTTCCCTAGCACCATGGTTTGTGGGGAAAATAATAACGATTACAAAATAGTAATAAAACTCTATGAAAATGTATGAAGACCTTGTAGTAAAATAAATACGATCGCGAAACACTGACTGATAATTCTGCCTTGCAAAAAGAAAAAAAAATGCAGGCTGGATCAGCGCTTCTGTCGAAAGCAGTTCATTGGGATTCCGCAGGCTAATAACAGCAGTGAGATGCTGTTACTCCGTAGCTCTCCGCATTACGGTCTCTCTACAAAGACAAGTTGCTCTCGTTTCTCGGCTCTTTTTAAGGCAGGATTTTGTGAAAAACAACCCTACTGAGCATGTGCGCATGCACTCTTTCATCCATCCCTCTCTTTCCGCCTTCTAGGTGGGGGTTGGGGGCGGGGGAGCAGGTCCCCCCCATGCCTGGGCTGCAGGCCAGCCGAATAGCCTACGTGAGCAGCTGATTGAGCTGGAGGTCTGTGCAGTTATCGGGACGAAAAGTAGCCTATATATTTTACAGCGATATTAAATCGATCAAAAAATATGAAGCTCGTAGGTCTGTTCACTGGGTTTTTTAAATCTACGGCAATACTGTCAGCCCTTCAGCAGAACAAAGCCCACTCAGTACTTGGTCAGATCTTATATATACTAACATTTAAGTATTTTCAACCCTATGGAATATATAATACACACACACTCGTTAATTCAAAAGAAAGAGTTTTATACGACAGTGGGTAACCATTTTGGCGATTCTTGACGATGTCTGGTAATTATATAGATGTCTATGAGAATGTTCATAAGTCATATAAATAACGATTAATGGAAAACGGTCTAAAGTTCTGGTATAGTTTTGCCAATTAGATTTGCGGATTTAAACGAGATAATAATAATAATAATAATAATAATAATAATAATAATCTACATCCTTCCCAAATCCATTCATAGTTCTCAACGAGCGCCATCTTGTGGGAAAATGAAGCAGCTGCCTCCCCTTCAGTTCGCAGGAGCGCAGTGCCGTTACAAACAGGCGATATGCGTCTATAATTAGCAGTATGACGGATAGCAAGTTTGCTTTACTAATTATCTCCCAGAATGAGACAGTTAATTTCTACACTTATGAAAATACAGTTGGTCAACGTGGAAATCAGCTTCATTAAAATCGTGGAAAAAATATGGTAAAATGATTGAAATGCCGAATTGAGTAATCTGAAATTCAAGGATCTCATAGACTTTATTTAAAGTGAATTACTTTTCCCATAGCTAAGAAGCAGCTTGCGAAATTATATCAAAGTTATACCTCATGAAAGTTTTAAAAAATCCGTCATACGATAGTAGTGCTTTTAACAAAAGCTCTATTGGTTTGAAACTATGATTCGCCTGGTTCATTTCCTTTAGAGTCTAATTGAGATTCCCAGCCGAGGGACACCAAGGTCCTTGACAAGACATGCGGTTTAGGCAGCGTAGGGTTAGAAAATAGCAACCACCAAGAATATTATTTTCACAGTAATCCCTCAAAAAGGAGATATAAGTTTTTTCATTCTTAATGGACTATCACGTGTACATATTTTTTTCAAAACAGTTGTTCGACAAACGAGCATAAATGATTTGAAGATTAATTACAATATCAACGTATCACACTGAAAACATGCAAATATGTTCAAATAACCGTATTGGAATTGATCAATTTTACGTTAGATAGATAGATAATATAACCACATGTGTGACAAATACGGGATAAATGTATCAACACTGCCGCCTGCTGTCACTATATCGCTATAACACTTATTGTATTTAAATACGTTCAAGCTTGTTTTGACTTTATTAATTGGCATATATACACACTGCCAGTCAAAAGTTTTTGCACGCTGAGATTTGCATGTTATCACTTAACAACTACTAAAAACACCCTCGATATTTTTTGACAAAAAATACATTTACCTTTATTAGCAAGAAGAAGTTCTGTCTGTTAGACAGTGGTGGCTTAATGGTTAGGGAAGCACCCCTGTAATTGAAAGGTTGCAGGTTCAAATCCCTGACCCACAAGACGCCGCTGAGGTACCCTGAGCAGGTTGCTGTCCCCTGCTATGTCACATATGGGTTAATGCAGAGGGCGCGTTTTGTTGCTGTGGTGTATCACCACTGATCACTAAATTCTATCTTCAATTCATCAAAGTAAACTCCTCTTGCAGTTATAACAGCAGAGAAAATTTGAGGTATCCTTTCTACAAGGGACATTAAATGCTATTCTGTTTCATGGGATGAAACAGTTAACTAGTGCATTGAAAGTTAAAGGACAGCCAAGAACCTGACTATGCCATCACCACACAACCAGTTAATAGGACATCTGATATGCGCTATAACATACTCTTTTCATGTTATAAAGGGAACTTGTTTTATTGTTATATATATATATATATATATATATATATATATATATATACACATATATATATATATATACATATATACATACATGTGCACACACAGACACAGATCTGGTTAATACATTCTGAAATATTTGGACTTTGGTTTCAGTTTCACTTTTGCAATGTTGTGCTTTTTCTGTGCACCTTGCACAGTATATTTCAGACTGGGTCATAATCCTTGCTTATATCACAGCTCTTAAATAATGTCCAGTAGATGCTTGTTAAGTGCTGTCAGATTTGAGGAACAGCTACAGAGACCGGATGGACACATCACTCACATGTGAATTAGCAATAGTGCTATAACCTGGTACAAAGCATCTCTCCTTTTTTTGAGGTTAATGTATTTTCTACATTGTCCCTGTTCAAATAAATAAATAAAATAAACTAACTAAACTAATGTAAAAGTGAACAGGTTTCCTAAACTTGGTGCCAAACAATTGCCTTGTTGGAATCATTTTTTGGCAAAGCATATATCTGATGTGTGATCCGGTATAATGGCGCAATACGGTGTTTCAGTGGGTAGCAACTTTGAACCAGTAAGGATGTGGGTTTAGTTCCTGTCCCAGCTCTGTGTGCAGCATGTGCACCTTCCCCCAAAGTCTGCACGGATTTTCTCTGGGTTCCCCACTTTCCCCCTGCAGTCTAAACATGCAGTTAGGGAAGTCATGTCTGTTGTCTCTCATAGTTTAAGATGTCACTCTCTCCAGTGTGTTCTTTATGCCCTGACCTTGCTGGGATCAGATCCAGGGTCATCAGGACCCTCTACTGGAGAAGAAGCTACGGAAAATGGATGCATTATTAATGTTTCTGACGTCGTATAGTATATCTTTTAAAATTACGGGTACATCTTGTATACATTTGCAAGTAGAATTGAAAGTTTATAGTCTGTTTTAACAAGGTTGTCTTCATTCACAGAGCGAGTTGCATATTGTTCAAATTTATGGTGACTCATTATGAAAGAGATTGATACTCCTAATAAAATTTGATGCACTATTCGCTGTAAAGACAGATGAGTTGAGGGAGCAGCAAAGTAGACAAAGCTGCATTATTTTGGCAGATTCGTTTTAATTCTCTGCAGTTGCTTGAAAAACATAAAAATGCATACTGACATATGGACTATTAACTTTGATTGTAGGACCTGTTTCATTGGATCGTTTGCATTAGCACCCTGCTACGTGTGGTGATGGATAAAGTTGCCATGTGCAGAAGTTATGTTATGTCTCTAAATAATGCTAAACACATGATGAGGAGCTCTGTCTCAATGGTAATTTTCCAAATGAGACAGATTTGTGTTGGTGTTGCTATGCTAATTATGCTATTATTGACCTGATTAGAGGCTGACAAGTATGGTGGTTCTACAGTATGAGGTACAGTATTCTTGGAAAATTCGATCCTACAAACTTACTCTGTATCTTGGAACTTCTGTTTGGCATACAGCATTCGAACATTTCAAGTACAAGGAATGTACAAGGCAAAAATATCTTACCTTTTGAAAAACTGTGCCTTGATTTCAAATACAAGTGTTTGTGTGCGTAATATAAGATGCTGTTGCCAGCTCTCAAAGCAGAATGGTATTTTTAAGCTGATTGTAGTTCTGGATGACTAACCTGGGGTCACAGGACCACAAAGAACATTGTTATTTTCATTGTTATTTAGTATCTGTTAAGTGAATACTTTTGTTTGGGTCAGTTTTTGACTTCCAGTGTGCTGTGTGGTTCTGTGGATTAGGGCTCTATGGTTGTGATCAGAAGGTTGCTGGTTTAAAACCCATGGCTGCCAGAGTCATGTCTCTGATGGGCTCTTGAGCTGGACACTTAAGCCCATCAGAACGGCCTGACCCTGATCTCCCCTTTGGGTGAAAGTCTTCAGGGGATCCCAGAAATTGGGTAGACCCTTGGTATTTCCCCTAGACCCTTGGTTTTTCCCCTAGACCCTTGGTTTTTCCCCTAGACCCTTGCTTTTTTCCCTAGACCCTTGCTTTTTCCCCTAGACCCTTGTTTTTTTCCCCTAGACCCTTGCTTTTTTCCCTAGACCCTTGCTTTTTCCCCTAGACCCTTGCTTTTTTCCCTAGACCCTTGATTTTTTTCCCTAGACCCTTGCTTTTTCCCCTAGACCCTTGCTTTTTTCCCTAGACCCTTGCTTTTTCCCCTAGACCCTTGCTTTTTCCCCTAGACCCTTGCTTTTTTCCCCTAGACCCTTGCTTTTTTCCCTAGACCCTTGATTTTTTCCCTAGACCCTTGCTTTTTCCCCTAGACCCTTGCTTTTTTCCCTAGACCCTTGCTTTTTCCCCTAGACCCTTGCTTTTTTCCCTAGTTTATACACCATGTAATGTGTATGTGATTTTTTTCAGATGTACTTTCTGCTTTCACACATTTCACACCTTGGATGTTTTTTTTTCCCATCTAAGACTGAATGTCTCACAATGGAAAGAGCTGTGGGGGTCAAGCTACAATAAGTCAAAATGTTCTCCCCTCTAGATCTGGGAATTCCCAAAAGTTTCTAAGGAAAATCCCGATATGATGTAATCTTCCTGCATTTCACTACTCCGTTGTTGTGCAGGCATTCCCCAGGATACGAATGAGATCCATTGCCTTGTCTTTAAACTAAATTTGCAGGTTCATCGGAACAAAAATAATACAGTACATAATAACAGTAACAATAATACAGTACATAATAATAGTAATAATAATACAGTACATAATAATAGTAATAATAATACAGTACATAGCAACAGTAATAATAATACAGTACATAATAATAGTAACAATAATACAGTACATAATAATAGTAATAATAATACAGTACATAATAATAGTAATAATAAAACAGTACATAATAATAGTAACAATAATACAGTACATAACAACAGTAACAATAATACAGTACATAATAATAGTAATAATAATACAGTACATAATAATAGTAACAATAATACAGTACATAATAATAGTAATAATAATACAGTACATAATAATAGTAATAATAATACAGTACATAATAACAGTAACAATAATACAGTACATAAGAACAGTAACAATAATACAGTACATAATAATAGTAACAATAATACAGTACATAATAATAGTAATAATAATACAGTACATAATAATAGTAATAATAATACAGTACATAACAACAGTAACAATAATACAGTACATAATAATAGTAATAATAATACAGTACATAATAATAGTAACAATAATACAGTACATAACAACAGTAACAATAATACAGTACATAATAATAGTAATAATAATACAGTACATAATAATAGTAACAATAATACAGTACATAACAACAGTAACAATAATACAGTACATAATAATAGTAACAATAATACAGAACATAATAATAGTAATAATAATACAGTACATAATAATAGTAACAATAATACAGTACATAATAATAGTAATAATAATACAGTACATAATAATAGTAACAATAATACAGAACATAATAACAGTAACAATAATACAGTACATAATAATAGTAACAATAATACAGTACATAACAACAGTAACAATAATACAGTACATAATAATAGTAACAATAATACAGAACATAATAATAGTAATAATAATACAGTACATAATAATAGTAACAATAATACAGTACATAATAATAGTAATAATAATACAGTACATAATAATAGTAACAATAATACAGAACATAATAATAGTAATAATAATACAGTACATAACAACAGTAACAATAATACAGTACATAATAATAGTAATAATAATACAGTACATAATAATAGTAACAATAATACAGTACATAACAACAGTAACAATAATACAGTACATAATAATAGTAACAATAATACAGAACATAATAATAGTAACAATAATACAGTACATAATAATAGTAATAATAATACAGTACATAACAACAGTAACAATAATACAGTACATAATAATAGTAATAATAATACAGTACATAACAACAGTAACAATAATACAGTACATAATAACAGTAACAATAATACAGTACATAATAATAGTAATAATAATACAGTACATAATAATAGTAACAATAATACAGTACATAATAATAGTAATAATAATACAGTACATAACAACAGTAACAATAATACAGTACATAATAATAGTAATAATAATACAGTACATAATAATAGTAACAATAATACAGTACATAATAATAGTAACAATAATACAGTACATAATAATAGTAATAATAATACAGTACATAACAACAGTAACAATAATACAGTACATAATAATAGTAATAATAATACAGTACATAATAATAGTAACAATAATACAGTACATAATAATAGTAATAATAATACAGTACATAACAACAGTAACAATAATACAGTACATAATAATAGTAATAATAATACAGTACATAATAATAGTAATAATAATACAGTAGTAATAATAGTAACAATAATACAGTACATAATAACAGTAACAATAATACAGTACATAACAACAGTAACAATAATACAGTACATAATAATAGTAACAATAATACAGTACATAATAATAGTAATAATAATACAGTAGTAATAAAACTAACTACATTCAGTACTGTATTGCACCTCGTATCAATGAATGGCGGAAGCTGCAATGTTGTCATGAGCGTCACTAATACAGTAATAATAATAATAATGTATTATTGTCACAAAGCAGTGCGTGCGTTTGTTAGCAGAAACCATTGTATTTACCTCAAATTTGTTATATAACAGGCTTTGCGGCAGTCCATTCACAAGTACGAGCTGCTCTTAACCTGGGGACGGCCTGTAGTCCAGAGGATTTAAACATCAAGGACAGACACATCAACAATGTTGTGGAATCTAGGTCAACAAGTTGTCAGGCTCTGGCAGACGTCAGGACTTGTATTTTTATTTATTTATTTTAAAAAGAATGTTGGCTAATTATGACCCTGCATCTTCTGAAGTTCATTAGGGAGCTTTGACCTGTTCTGCAGAGCTGCCAGTACAGACGGCCTCCTCTTTCGTGGCTGAACTCCAAGCTGATAGGACGTAAGATCTTTGTCACATGTTATGTCACGACCTTGCTGCCCTTCACCTATATCTGGCACGATCTGCATCCGCTGCTTGGTCTCAGATGCTTCTCCAGATGGTTCCCGGTACTGATTTGCGTGTTCTGATGCAGGGCAATACTTCACATCTCACGCTGTCTATATTTTGATGCCGTACAATGCAGTCTCTTTTGCCGTTAGCTGCCTGAAGGGTCAGGATTCTCTCAATGGAAGAATCTTTTCTTTCACTGTATCTTGATGGGTTAGAGTTGTACACTTGAGGCATGATCTCAGCCTTCTTCTCGTAAACAGGTGTGACTGTAGCTGGCTCGTCTCATTCACATTGATCACAGTTATTGAATCCCCAGAGATGATATCAAATAAATCCTTTGATGTCTGTTGAAAACAGCTCAGCTAATATCAATTATCCTACGCATGCAAGTTATTCCATTCAAATGAGTTCCAATTGTGTTACAACACACTCATCCCCTCCAAATTTACAACGTACACTGTTATCCCCAGATTCTGACTTTATATGATGGATTTCAGTGCCCACAGATCTTTTTGGCTCTGCTGAGATGCTGGAAGCTGAAAGAGCGTCTTGCTTTCCTTTTGGAGATATCGTTCTATATTTCGATGTCTAAATCTCTGTAACTCTTCTCTTGGGAATGGTTGTGTTGTCCTGTTGCTTTAGTCTGTTGAATGATCAGTCATGACACATTCCTCCTCTTCGTCATCATCATCAGAAGATGTGCACGGTCTTGTCATCATCAGTTGTCACTTTCGTCTGTCCCGTCTGTGGAGTTAATGTCTGAGTGCCTCTGTCAGCCATACGCTGACACAACACATTGTGAGTCAAAGACTTACCTAGCAATATGGTCAAGCTTAAAGTAGAAACCTGTGTAACTGATTCACGATATAATAACATGCCTAAATTATTTTTTAACCCAAATAATTATTTAGCCATTAAGACTTGCTTGATGTTTTTATGTATATTTTATAGTTGTAAGTGACCTTTTATGCGCGAGCAGTTGTGCCGAGGGCCATGACTGATGCCACTCTAGGTGGTTCTAGGCAATTGCCCATCTTGCCCTTGCCAAGACCTGCCCCTGATGGCAGTGATACATGCATTAAACAAATATACTGATCAGCCATTAAACCCACCTGCTTCCTATTGTGTAGGAGCTCCCCTAGGGCCACCTAAACAGCTGTGACCCATTGAGTCATGGATTCCCCAAGACCTCTGAAGGTGTCCTCTGGTATCTGGCACCAAGACATTAGCAGTAGATACTTTAAGTCCTATAAGTTGTGAGGTGGGGCCTTCATAGATCAGTTTTGTATGTCCAGCACATCCCAAAGATGCGTGATCGGCTTGAGATCTTGGGAATTTGGAGGCCAACATCTTGAGGTCTTTTCCATGTTCCTCAAACCATTCCTGAACAATGTTTGCAGTGTTGGGGGGGGGGGGGCGCATTATCCTGCTGAAAGATGCCACTGCCATTGAGGAATACCACTGCCATGGGGGGTGTACACGGTCTGCAACAATGTGCAGGTAGGTGGTACGTGTCAAAGTAACATCCACATGGATGCCAGGACCCAAGGTTTCCCAGCAGAACATCGCCCAGAGCCTCACACTGTCTTCACCGGCTTGCCTTTTTCCCATAGTGCACTCTGGTGCCATCTCCTCCCTAAGTAAGTGACGCACACGCACCCGGCCGTCCACGTGATGTAACAGAGAACATTACATCATCAGACCAGGCCACCTCCTTTCATTGCTCCATGGTCCAGTTCTGACGCTCACATGCCCGTTGGTGGTGCCTTCAGCCGTGGACAGGGCTCAGCATGGACCTCTGACCGGTCTGCGGCTACACAGCTATGATGCACTGTCTGTGACGCAATGTCTCTATCATGGCCAGCATTAACTTTCTCCGCAGTTTGTTCTACAGCGGCTCTCCTGTGGGATCGGACCGGACAGGTTAGCCTTCTCTCCCCTCAGGCTTCAGTGAGCCGTGGGCATCCACGACCCCGTCGCTGCTTCACCGGCTGGCCTTCCTTGCCCCACATTTGGTCGGTACTGACCGCTGCATACTGGGAACACCCCACGAGACCTGCCATTTTGAGATGCTCTGACCCAGTTGTCTAGCCTTCCGAATTTGGCCCTTGCCATGGTCCGTCAGATCCTTATACTTGCCTGTTTTTCCTGCTTCCAACACATCAACTTCAAGAACTGACTGTTCTTGTACATACTGGGACCCTTGACAGGTTTCATTGTAACAAGATAATCAATGTTATTCGCTTTACCCATCAGTGGTTTTAATGTTATGGGTATCAGAGGTAAGCAGTTCTAATCTTGGAGTATCCAGCAGATTTTCTACCCTACCTGACCTGAGTTCAGGTGTGGTTCAACAGACATCAGGTAAGACAGAAAACCTGCTGGATACCAGCACTCCAGAATCAGGGTTCCTACCCGTGGGTGTATGTCAAGATTATAGCAAATCAATTACAATTATAATCCACTAGGTGGCACTGTCTCCCAAATGATATCTATAAAACGATACTGCGAAATAGAGCGCTTATATTCGCGTAGATATGCATGAGGAAGGCAGGTGCCTATTTGTTAACTTGTCCAGGTACTCTTGGCCGATATTTGTAGAATAAATCACTGTCAGAGCGCGTAACAACCTGTTATCTGGCTTGCAGGTGCCACTCAGCTGACAGGAATAAACTAGTCTTTTGAAAAGCTGAATATATGTTTTTGCGCACACAGAAGCTACAATAGCTATTCATTAGTTTTTTTTTAAACTAAATGATACTCTGCCATTCGTTTAATTATATGATTACGGTATAAATGTATTCTGCAGATGGTGTGCGCTGAGGACTTTACTCTACTTTAATTTAGCCAATTATTCCCATTACTGAATAAATGTGCACTCCTCTGTCAGAGCCGGGATGTCTGTCGCTGAAAAGTCAGCAGTTTTAAGCTCTAGAAACCCGAGACAAAGTGTAAGCCTCAGAAACTAAAATTATGGAGGTCAGATAGTGTATTTCATTATTTATTTTTTGTTTATTATTAGGCCTATTTAAATTAAATCCACAACTGGTTCTTAAGTCAGCTTTATCTGTAAAAGCTGTGAAGTATAAAGTTGTGGTTCCGTCAAGGTAGGAATCCCACCCTTCCATGACTGGGCGCTGTTTTTCCGCATTTCCCGGCCTGCTGCAGATCGGTCCCCAGCTCGGGGCGAGGTCAGTGGCGGGACAGCCTCATGTGTCTCCTGCAGCTCGCCGCCGCTTCCCCGTCTTAGTCTTCATGAAATACGGCGATTCTGCGCGCCAGCTTCCAGTTACCGCTTATTTCCTTATTTCTTGAATCGTGTCCTGCGCGGTGCTTCACATCTGACATCCGTATCAAAGGTCCGCGCGCAGTCCAGCTGCAGCTCTCAGCCTTTAATACCGCATTTTACGGCATAGCGGTGATCGCAACCTTTATTACCACCCTTAAATAAATGAAGCAGATTAAAAAAAAAAAATTTCTCCTTAAATATTTTGCTAAAAAGTACTTATATGAAACTGTAAAATAAAATGTGTATGTTTTCGTTATCCTACAAATTAACATTCAAATTTTATCCTGAATGTTATCCTGAAGAACAGTCAAATTATTTTGCTACAGTTGTAGGGGAGGAGATTGGGACATGGGGGGCACAGGAGGAAGTAAATGAAACAAATATAGTGAGTTATTATTATTATTATTATTATTATATAACTAAATCAATGGATGCCTCAAATTTGTACATCCTGTCACTTGTACATGGTCAAATTTGCTTCCTTTAGCTTAACTTAAGGATGTAAATAGTAAATAATATTTATCTGAGCCATGGTTGTAATACAGCCTAACCTCGCAGGCCGTACTTGTGGATTGGTGTGTTGCTGGGTGACTCCACACTCTCTCTGTTCCCACAAAGGGCTGCTGGGTGATATCAGGTGGCATCAGAGATGGGTCAGACTTCACATGACCCCAAGACAAAGACATTTTAGATAATGTAAGCAAAGTAGAATATGTAGGATACAGTCATACAGGAAGCTTACCTGTGTGCACACAGTAGGACAGGCTAGAGAAATTCAGGAGTGTGTCGTTGTAATCAACTTACGGCAGGGTTAAGCCTGAACTTGATCTGGCAACTTTTGCGTAACTGTCGAGAAAAAAACAGGTGTGTGTGTGTGTGTGTGTGGGTGGGGGGGGGGGGGGGGGGGTATGTAAGTGTGTAGTAGTCAGTTTGACCTTGTACCATCAACAGAATCAAAGGGTTAGTATGTGTGTTTCACAGTAACAACAAAAATGACATTATAAAAGAAGTTGGTTTGCTTTTAGTGGACGATTGCGTTAGTTACACATAACAGTCCCACATTTCCCACATTTTTCTCTCCAAATTACTCTGTTTTTCACATCCCACAACACCCACAACACATTTACACACTCCACTGAGCACATTTTTCCTCTGACTGAGCCAACTTACAGTCATTTCTCTTAAGTTTCATAGAGGGACAGAAATCTTAAGTGACAAAGGAAGGGGCGATAGAGAAGTGGGATTGATTCTTACTTCAGCGGTAATACAAAACACAGGGTGGGGGGGCTCTGCTTGTACATCAGAGGAGCCGCGTGTTTTCTCCGGCGCGTTATGGCGGCGCAGTAGGTTACCACACTGGGCCTTTATTGAATTCAGGTTACGCACCTCGCTGAAGGCAGCGCAGTCTGCCCCCCACCCCCCCCAGGACCGGTGGCTTCCTATTTCCCGAATGGCTCTGCCAGCCACTATCTGTTATGCTGCACTCTGGCAGTCAGGAAGGGCCGGCAGCCGCTCCGTTAATATTGTAGTTAATCCCAAAGGCGAACTGGGACAGGATGCCCCAAGTGGAGAGTGTCGCCGCCCTGCCTGCCAGCCAGAGCATCGTGGGTTGTTGGTGCCCCTACTCTGTCGGTCCATGGAGACTTTGCACGTTTCCAGGTGCTCTCTCACCTACACCCTTCAGTGCCTATGAATGGCTCTGCTGCGGACGCATTTGGGCATCTGCCTGCAGTAAGGTGGCTGCCCCGCGATTGGAGGTCGAACACAACCGCAGTCACACACCGAACTCCATTTCAAATTCGAGATTCAGATTCGATCCTTTACTGTCACTGTACACGACAGCTAGCAGTTAGCAACTCTCCCAGCAGTGCAAACAAAAACACAAGACATGTAATATGTAAACAAAATGTATAAGATAGTCAATAAATATGTGCAAAAGTGAGTAATGGTATGTGAATACTTAATTGAATAATATGTGAACAATTGCTTGTAATTCTCTCTTTTAAACTGAAGTAGTAATCTCCCATTGCCGTGCTGCAGTGATTATCGTGTTTCCATAATCCTCCCAGTGGTCATTCATCTCTTTCAGATTGGCCGTCTCTCTTTTCATGGCAGACCTGCCAGATTACAAGTGAATTATAAAATAAATTTTGTGGTCATTTAAGAAAAATGTGCACCTCGACTTATGCAATCAGCTGCCCTTGAAATCACCTCACTTGTTAAACATGAAGCAGTTTGATTCGATCATGTGCCACTTGCAGTCCATTATGTTAACGGTAATGCAGTCAAAAGTGCAGTAAGAAAGTCGCTCTTATTTCCTAATTGTGGACAGGCTAGCCTAAGGTGTAAAATGCCACTGGCCATTTTTCCTGTGGCTGCTGCTTTACTGTGAAGCTATTTTTGGTGTAACAGGACCTGCTGTTGGGGATGGCCCATTAATAAAAGTGTAGGGTTCAAGATCAGAGGACTAATTGTTACCATGCGCGAATCTGGCATGTCTATAAATCATCACGCTAACCGCTAACGGCAACAAATTGCAGGCTAACATTGAACTAATATCGGCAATATTTCACGCCGTGATATTTGAAGACAAAGGCCTTGCTCATTCTTATGTGTAAAAGCGCGTGTGTATGTGTGTGCAGGTAAATTTCTGCAGGAAAGATCCTTTTACATCGGTTAATTATTTTTTTTTTCCCTCTCTGTTGATGACTGCTAAGCTGTTTGACGCGGCACGATGCTGACAGGTTACTGCTGTGTTCTCAGATTCCAGCTGGATGGGCTCGAGGAAGCCTCTTCTTGTTGAAGAAGGTCAGCTGCCTTTCGTCATGCTCCCTTTGAATACTAATGCTTTATTCAAATAATCTGCTATGACGCTTATTACATTGATGGTTGGGTGGTTGAAACAGGGTGGGGGCGGGGGGCAGGGGGGGGTGGCGCACGGCTCCAGTCAGTGGCAAATTAGGGGAATCTGGCGAGAAGTTACGACAGAAGGCTGATCCGGGGTCAGATTTTTCCTCTCCTTTCGAGTCAACAATCGGTTTGAAGTTTGCTATTAATTAGCACAGAGGCAGGGAAGGCTTGACTCTCCCTCCCACCTCCTCACTTTCACAGGCAGCGGTCAGGATGAGCATCTAGAGGCTGTTGGCGTCACTTTTGTTTGCTCGTGCATGTTTCAGTGCACTGCCATCCATGATGTCCTCTGCCCTTTGGGTCCTGCGACAGAGTCTGCGCTGACAATGACTCTGTACTGGATAAGTGCCTGTGGAGGGTGAGTGTGTATATTTATGTGTGTGTCCATCTGGAGTTCTTTTATAAGGAGCGTTATTGTATTTTATGGGGGCCAGTCCATGGACATTGCCAAATCAGTACTGGCTTCAGGGTAGCTGAGTCATAGGGGCTCAGTGAACCACTGCAGGGGTGTGGCCTCAGTAGGGGCTCAGTGAACCACTGCAGGGGTGTGGCCTCAGTAGGGGCTCAGTGAACCACTGCAGGGGTGTGGCCTCAGCTCAAACCCCACCCATTTTCTTTCTTTGGACTAGTAAGACATCAGATACTATTTTCTCCAAATCCTTTTTGAACCTTTTCTTTTTATTTAATTTTTTTCTTACAAAGTTTGGATTGCATATTTGTTTTTCCATCTTTACAGCCAGTGAGACTCAGTCACTCGATGCAGCTTGCTACCAATAAGAATATAGTCGACTCTCAGTACAGACGCTCCTCTACTTATGAATTTTCACCTTACAAACTTTTAGACATATGAACGAAGAGGACTGTAAGTCCAAATTGTGTTCATTGGGCTCCCGGTTCCTGTCTGCAACATCAACTTTTTTTCTGTGCGCCAATTCCGCCTAATATGACTTCTGGCCGCTACTCCCGTCGCACAGCAGCATAGCGTGCGTACTCCCAGCATCCTAGCTCTTTGTACTTGCGTATACCCTTAAAATGATGCCGAATAATGACTTACGGACATTTTAAGGTACAAACGGCCGTTCGGAACGTATCTCGTTCGTAAGTAGAGGAGCATCTGTATTGGCAAAGTGAGAAATACTCCACCTACCATCCACACAGGCCCCTGAACACCATAGTCCACCACTGAACACAGTACACTACACATCAACTCATTCAGTTTACCGTTTGTGATGTGTGTGTGTTGCCCTGGTCTAAAACGCTTGCAGGAAGGGACTGACGTGGGAGGCAGGATCACTTCCCGCTCATGCACAGACACAGCTAACACGTGCTGTGCGTCACTGAGCCACGCCTCCGTCAGTTAGCCGCTTAGCTGACACTGTGTTCAGTATTTCATCTTAATATAACTGACACTGCGTTAATGATGCAGGCTCGGGCCCAAGCTCACGGTTCTCTGAAATTGTCTTAAGCGGAGTGACTGCTACATCTCTAATATGTTTATAATAACTTTGTCCATACATCAGTTTATCTTTCGGCTGCTTATCCCATAGAGAGCTGCAGTGTGGGGTGGGGGGTCGACTGGTGGAGATTATAAAGATAGAAGCACTTGCAACAATTTGATGCAAATGAATAAATTAGTATACAGTAGTACCTCGGTTCTCGAACTCACTAGAACTCGAATTTCTTGAAAGTCGAACAAACCAGTTTGACCTATAACTCGATCTGAATATCAGAAGTCGATCCGTGCGCTGACCTAATATAAATTGTACGTGCCAGGAAATGAGTCATACTACAATGCAATTCTTACTTGAATACCTTCTTCACAGACTGGACGATTAACCAAATAAAGCAGTGCAACATTACAGTAACTAACAATAAATAAACCACTAACTTACATGTACTATTAGAGCATTTATGCCATCCATCCATCCATTTACTTCCGCTTTTCCGAGGTCAAGGCACGTGGGTCCCCCCTCCAATGGGCTCACCACCCATGGGAGGGGCCATAGGGGTCGGGTGCAGTGTGAGCTGGGCAGTGGCCGAAGGCAGGGACCTTGGCAGTCCGATCCTCGGCTACAGAAGCTAGCTCTTGGGACATGTAATGTCACAGCATCTGAACAAAGGTAAGAGGTAAATGAATGAATCAAGCAGCAGAAGCTGACTCGCTGACTGATGTCTGTTTAGAGAGTGGCCATGGTGCCAAGAGGAGCAACTCGAAGGAATCTGTTCAGTTCATGACCCTCTTTATCAAGCAACAAACAAACAGATTTATTTTTGTATAGCGCGTTATCACAACGTTACGTCGTCTCAAAGCGCTTTACAGCATCCCCACCCAAAGCCCCCAGTGAGTAAGCCATAGGCGACAGTGGCAAGGAAAAACTCCCCAGAAGGAAGAAACCTTGGGAGGGACCAGACTCAAAGGGGGAGCTCATCCTCCAGGGGGCAGCAGAGGGAACCCTAACCCTAACCAGACTCAAAGGGGGAGCCCATCCTCCAGGGGGCAGCAGAGGGAACCCTAACCCTAACCAGACTCAAAGGGGGAGCCCATCCTCCAGGGGCCGGCAGAGGAAGCTGTAACCCTAACCAGACTCAAAGGGGGAGCCCATCCTCCAGGGGCCGGCAGGGAGAGTCAAATCGGAGAGATGGCTGAGTGCCGAGTCATACTGTCCAAATCACAAGATTTGAGACACAACCGGGAAGCAGGGGGGAGATGACAAGCCGGCGCCGACGCTCCCTCCGATCGCCAGGCAAGCAGACCTTATGCTATATTTCCATGTCAAAGAGTTTAACAGCTACTCGTGAGCTGTAGATGATGTCCACATCAATGTTCTGGTGATATTTGTAAAATGTTTAAATGCAAAGACTTCAAATTGTTTAAATGCCAGCATCTATGGAACAGTTGTGAGTCTGTCTAGCTGAAATCTACTCCATCATGTAAAGACATTATCACTTTCAGGACTACTGGCACCTTTGGGTCAACAGGGACCCTCTTGCATGTGGAACAAGGCCTGACCCCCAGCGTTAACCCTTCATGAACCCCTGTGCGGAGAACGGCGTGGTGGCGTCATTGTGCTGGCCTCAGTGTGGTGGCTGCTTGCATTGATTAAAGACTGCAGTGTGTGTGCAGTGTGTGTGTGTGCAGTGGGTGTGTATGCAGTGGGTGTGTGTGCAGTGGGTGTGTGTGCAGTACTGTAGGTGTTCAATGCTGATTTCTATACCCACATGGCAACTGGTTCAGAAGCCAGGTTCAGAAACCAAGCATCGGTCCACCAAGGCTCCTGTCTTCGACTACCCCATCTACAGTGCACCGTACCCCATGCCCCCAGCTGCAGGTGGTGGGCCCACAAGAGGGTGGACCCAGCCGGGCCCCATGGGCTGAGGCCTGGCCACAAGGTGCTCCACCCCCCTCTCCCCCCAGGCTTGGCTCCAGGGCAGGGCTCCAGTCTCCTCAGTCCAGGCAGGGTCCCATAGTCCTTTATAAGACTTTCCATCCGCTTCTATTGAATCGCACTTTGTCTGGCCCCTCACCTAGGACTGATTTGCCTAATGGAGCCCGAGCAGGGGCTATTTCCTAATGGAGCCCGAGCAGGGGCTATTTCCTAATGGAGCCCTAGCAGGGGCTATTTCCTAATGGAGCCCGAGCAGGGGCTATTTCCTAATGGAGCCCGAGCAGGGGCTATTTCCTAATGAAGCCCTAGCAGGGGCTATTTCCTAATGGAGCCCGAGCAGGGGCTATTTCCTAATGGAGCCCGAGCAGGGGCTATTTCCTAATGGAGCCCTAGCAGGGGCTATTTCCTAATGGAGCCCGACCAGGGGCTATTTCCAATGCCACAGAGCTCCTAGGATTACAGAGGCACACAGACAACTCCACTACAGTAAAGTGGAAATTCATGGAATGGCTGTTCTAAACGACATAAATATTTGTTGAAGTTATTAGGCACAAAAAAATGAAGAGGAGATATTTATATGTGCAGCATTTACAGCCAACATCCTGAGAATACTTAAGAAAGAGAAACCATAATTATCCAAGTTTGAAGCAGTGTTCACAGGAATAGAATGCTCTTGGACTATCCAGCCATCAATCCATTTTCTGTAACTGCTTGTCCTATTCAGGGTTGCTGGGGGTCCGGAGCCTATGGGCAGAAGGCAGGGAATAGGGCACCAACCCATTGCAGGGCACAACCCAGGATGGGGCACCAACCCATTGCAGGGCACAACCCAGGATGGGGCACCAACCCATTGCAGGGCACAACCCAGGATGGGGCACCAACCCATTGCAGGGCACAACCCAGGATGGGGCACCAACCCATTGCAGGGCACAACCCAGGATGGGGCACCAACCCATTGCAGGGCACAACCCAGGATGGGGCACCAACCCATTGCAGGGCACACTTACACATGCACTTCTGTGGACAATTTGGCACCTGCAATAACCTCAGCATGTTTTTGGACTGGAGGAAGGGGACAGAGAACTAGGAGGAAACCCCATGATGACTCAGGGAGAACATGCAGATTCCACACACATGGAAGCTGGGCAGAGACTTTGAGATTCAGATTATTTATATATCATTCATCCCCAAGGGGAAATTTTTGTAAACCTAGGTCCCGGAGAGGTGACAGGGCTAACCACTGCACCACTGTGCAGTCAAAAGTTGAAATATCTGCATCCAACTACATTTGTGAGATGCAGAGAGGGTGAGCGCATGAGTTCTGCCTGTTTGGTTCCCACTGACACGCATGGAGTCAGCAATGTCATGATCTAGGGTTGCTTTGCTGCCCATGGAGTTGGAATCTCAGCTAGCATGCTCATCGTGGCATACTTGGATGGCGAGTTCCATTATCTTCATCCTTTAGCAAGATAATGACCTAAAGCAGGGGTGGCCAATCTTATCTGCAAAGGGCCAGTGTGTATGTGGGTTTTCACTGGAACTCCCTAATTAGATTACTAATTAGAGGACTGATTGGCTGAAGAGTCCTCACACCTGAGTTTGAACAGCTGACCTACAGGTTATCCGAAAAACCTGCATACACACCGGCCCTTTGCGGATAAGATTGGCCACCCCTGACCTAAAACATGCCTTGTGATTGAGCAAGAACAATTTCTTGAGTAAGGAAAGTGAAAGATGACTCTAAGTGATGACCTGGCCAGTCCAGTCATCAGGCCACAATCCCATAGAACATGTACAGGACCAAGTGCACAGCAGAGCCGAGGCAGAGCAGCGTGTAAATGCCGTGCATGTTTGGGAGATTCTGCAGAAGAGCTGGGGGATTTCATGCTGAAACATGTTAACTGAATGAACTGTGTCTGTGAAGCTGTTAACCTGGGAAAATGGGGCTTTTCTGAGAATTTGTTACTCCTTCGGTTTTTTATGTAATGTGTTTTCATGTGGCATCTCAAGGGTTTGAGGTTAAAATCCCACTTCTTCTCTCTGTGTGTGGAGTTTGCATACTATCTCTCGTCGTCAGGGTATCCCCTAAGTCAGGGGTGGGCAGCCTGATCCGTGGAGGGCCGTCGCGGTTGGACGTTTTTGGGGTGACCTCTCAGTCAGCCAATTGCAGTTTGTCCCCGTGACTGACGTTGAGAACCACTGCTTCATTACTGCCTGATTAAGGGGTCATACTGAAAATCTGTACCCACACCAGCCCTCCAAGGATCAGGACATTGCTGCCTTGGAAAGGGTGTAATGTAGGGCTACGAGAATGATTCCTGGTCTTAGAGGAATGTCTTATGAGGAGAGGTTAGCTGAGCTGAATCTGTTTAGCTTCGAGCAAAGGAGATTAAGGGGGGACATGATCCAGGTATATAAGATTCTAACGGGTCTGGATGCTGTTCAGCCAACTGGCTATTTCAATATTAGTTTAAATACTAGAACTCGTGGCCATAGGTGGTAATTAGCGGGAGAACATTTGAAACTGAATTTGAGAAAACACTTTTTTACACAGCGTGTAGTTAGAGTATGGGACTTTCCTGTTCAAGTAATGCAGGCTAAAACCCTGGGTTCCTTTAAATCAGAGCTAGATAAGATTTTAACTACTCTGAGCTATTAGTTAAGTTCTCCCCAAATGAGCTTGATGGGCCGAATGGCCTCCTCTCGTTTGTAAATTTCTTATGTTCTTATGCTCTTATGCCCACCCCTGCTCTAGATACTCCAGTTTCCTCCCCAACAGTCCAAAGACATGCAGTTAGTCTATCGGTGTATCTAAACGGCCAGTGGTGCATGACTCAGTGTCTGTGGTCTGTGAAGAATGGAATTGCCGTCCAGAATGTACCCCAGCCTTCTGCCCCGGTTTGCCTAGCACTGGTTCCAGCACCACCAAGACCCTGACCAGGGTAAGCAAATAGGTGATGGATGTCCTTTTGTTTTCAACATTTCACAGAAAAAAACATGGTGGAAAAACAACATGAAAAATGTTTCCTGCAAGTACATTCAAACTTTTGACTGTTACTTTTTGTATATGTGCATGTGTTTGTATATATAATTAATATGGTTGATGAAAGACTCTTGTCCTCTGTCTGTTAGTGTATTTTATCATAAAGTTTTGCAGACATTATTACCTTGATCAATATTAATAGTTTCTTCTTTCAGCTCTGACCAAACATCCCATTAAATGGTTTTGCTCTGTTATTTGGGATTTACTGTTTTTTTTCTGTAAACTATATAATGAATCATGGACTTGGTGATGATGTATGATGTCACAGGCATAATTAATGATATAATTTGTCAAACCAAACGAGCACTCATTGTTTCTTCACCTAAAATGCAGCTGAAGTATAAACGCCATACTAACAATGGTCATTGCAACAGAATTATTGCCATTAAGAAAAATTTAACTTTTAAAGACAGCATATGATATTTTTCTGAAAATACCAAAAATTCTGGGGGGAAAGTGCAGGAAAACATGGTCCTTTGGAGCTGTATAGGCAAATAATCATGGTTAAAAGTCTTTTGGATTAGCGGCTGAAAGTCTCAGGCCCGAGAGCTGAAGACGTGGCCCAAAGGAACCGTGATGACACACCTGTGAGAATCCCCACCTGATACAGGTCATGTGACCTCAATCTGCTGCCCTCTAAATGTCACCAGGTCCTGTCAGTGCCAGTGGAGGGAGTCGTGGCAGACTGGTCTCCGTGGCAACAGCAAGGGCACCCCATTGGTAGACAGGATAATTCCCACGCTCGGTGAAGGCCGATCGGCCCCGCAGCTCATCTGGTGGTATTAGCAAGGCGTGGGATATTGTGCCACCCTGCAACAGCCGGGGGCTTCTCGTTATCGTTAAGGATCGTTATCGTATCTCACATTATCATGAGAAGCCCCCTGCAGGCGGTTGGGGGGGTGGGGGGGGGGGTTATACCTCTGACCTGATAAGGAGGGGGGAGGGACAGCCACCTGAAGGTAAAAATGTTGCCACAAAGTTGTTTAAAAGCAACTCATATATGCAATTCATCGATCCATTTCCTATGACTCCTCATCCTTTTCCAAGAAGTACAGGATAAAATGCAGAGAAATCCTGGTTGAGACATTTTTTTTTTTATTAAAAAGGAAGTATTTTGACCTTATTCTAAGATTTGGCTCCTCTGTAATTTTTTTATACGAAATTGGCTACTACTAGACGTAATTGTAACAAGAAATACTTTCAGATTGTTTCCTTTATGCATAAGCTATTGTTTTTTGAAAGCTTAGTTTGGGAAGCATATAAATGGAAGATACCAATTTCTATCTGCATCTTTTGAATTAGTGTCACATCAGACCCAGGAAAACATGGAGTATGAAAGCAGGTACAGACACACACTCACAGCGTGTTTAAATCAGCGTCTCACCTAATCTGCACGACTGCGACTGCTGGAGAAAGAGAGACCATGTAGAGCGAGCCCTCGGAGTGTGAGTGCACTGCATGCACAGAGCTGGAGACAGACTCAAGCTCACAGGCCTGCCAGCGAGCCCTCGGAGTGTGAGTGCACTGCATGCACAGAGCTGGGGACAGACTCAAGCTCACAGGCCTGCCAGCGTGAGGCGCCAGTGCCACCTGCCGTGCTGTCACCTCACCCTCGCCTCTCACTCCAGAATCTGAGATGTTCACTCTCTTCTATGCAGTGCACACTTGTGAACAGCAGGGGGCACTGTTGCTCTACGAAACAGCACCTTTCTTGCAGACCGTTGCTTAGTACCTTGTAAGCCAATGAATTTAACCGTAGCGTGATATAGATGTGAACATGTTACTTCCAGTTGTTTTATTGTGTTAAATTTGTAAACACTTTTTCTTCTCTCTTGTGTCTGTATAATATTTTCTTCTGACTTTTACACCTTGTTTGCCTTCCCTGGCTTAACCCTGGCTGATTTTAATGAAATAAACGATCCAGTGACCTCAGTTACATCTGCATTTGAATGTTACAGTTCTTGCTTGCATGCAAAATAAAAAGCACCGTGTCCTTGTCCTTGTCTAGGCACTTTGTTAAATGCGTTGCTGTAACATGCAGACGCAGGAAGCGCGTCGTGCCGTTTAAGCTAAACGCAGGCGTTTGCCGCGCGCTCGGCCCGCCGCGTCTCTGCAGCTCTCCCTGCATCTCAACGGGTTTCTCCAGCTGCTCCAGTTTCTTCCCGTGGTCCAAAAATATTCAGCTGGGTAGTTTTTTGTCTCTAACTTGCCCTGGGTGTCTGCCTCTGTGTGTGTGGTCACATATATGTCCCCACAATGTGATAAAAACCTGTTATTTTGACCATTTTTTGGTCCCCACAATGGGAAATTCAATATTATAAAAAACCTGTGACTACGATAAAAAAACTAATAATGTTAGAAGTCTCGCATTTAGCTTGGTTACTTATGGTTAAGGTTAGGGCTGGGTAGGGGTTAAGGTCGTCATGGTTAGCATTCTGTTGTTCATCTGGCTTTCTTTCTTTTATTTCTTTGTCTTCTCTTTTCCCTGTTTTTTGCATTGTTCTTCCTGAATGTATCACAACACACCCATATAAAGTACCTTGGGGTGAGTCTAATGTGAAAGGCGCTATATAAAAATAAATTGAATTGAATTAGGGTTATGCCCATATAAATGAATGGAGAGCCCCCACAAGGATATAAAAGCAATGAATGTGTGTCTCTGTATGTGTCTCCTGACTTCCCAAACAGAGTGTACCTTGCCTTGTGTTCTCCGGGCTCAAAGCCATTCTACACTAAAACATGGATGGATGGATAAATGGAACACCACATAACTTTTATACTATAAATAAATTAAAACACATGCCAATAATTTTTTTAACTATATTTCTACAAGCTTATACTCAAAAATATTTATGGTATTTTAAATAATAAAGATTGTATTACCCTATATAAATGATAATAATTTAAACTCTAGTGATATGAATGCTAATTAGAAATATTAATTACAAATACTATTACTACAACAACATCTATCCATCCATCTTTTTTTTGTTTTTGCTCTGGTTGTTCTGAATTTGTTCTGACTGCATAATGACAAGCACAGCCCTCCTTCGGACGACAGCTTCCCAAAAACACGCCGGCATCTTCACGATGAGATTGTGCCAGTAGACAGCGGTCAGTCTCTGCCGACACTCTGGCCTGCACTTTGCTGTCCCGTCGGCGCCTCCACGTCTCCGTGCTTCGTTCTTTAGCGACAGATCTGCGTCCGTTTATCACTCTCGCATTTTTCTTTTCGTCCGTGTTGTTTTGTGAGATGAGTGGGAATAGAAACAGTAAATGACATCAGAGCGGGAGATGCAGAAAAAAGATGATGTTTACCACGGTAACAACGCAGGTCGGCACTGAACTTCAGGTGACTGTTGGAGGCGCTTTTAAAAATGACCATTTCACACAAATATAAAAACTAAACGTCTCAAAATGCTTAAAAAGTGGGCCTGGCCACACGCTGATAGGAATACATCTGCAAAAAATACATCCAACTTGTTTTGCTTTTTTCAGTTTCAAAAAAGACGCACCTTATTTTACGTGTGCCATCTACACCTGGAACGTCCCCTTCTTCACGTAATGCAATGGGCATGGCCTGTATCTTTTTAATTCAAGATACTGCTATTCTTTAGCTAAATTGTCTGCTTAATTAATCAAAATCAACAAGCTCAAATAAAATATGTTTCTTTCATACTTTACGAATGTCCCTCTATGCCTCATGTAAATTTAAATCTACATGCCTTGTATGGTGAAACCTAATGATTTTTAAGATGCTGAGGTCTTTTAATCTGACTCATTGTTCCATACATTTTCCTGTAGTTTGTGTGTGTGTGTGTGTGGGTGGGAGTGGGCTTATCTATGCACCGAAATGCATCCCTCGCTGAGATTTTAAATGTCAACATTTATGCCATCCCTCCCGTTGGTTCAATCCTGTCTTGCTTGTTTACCTCACAAGGCCAGTCCACACACTGCCAGTTTACTTTACTCTTAATTTTTTTTCTTCCTCCAGGACATAAGAAGAAGTGGTAGTTTGGAAAAGGGCCTTCGACCAGAATCTTGAGACAACTTTATTCTGTGGGACAGTATCTGATTGGATGTTGGAGTCCCTCTGAAGTTCCGGGATACAGAAGTGTCGCCGTAGAGCGAAAAATCAACACATTCTCTGCGGCTTTTAGAGAATCTGCCGAATGCGATGGAAATAAGAGGAGCAGAGTTCATTGACACGGACAGCCCTGCAAAGACACTGTTTTTGCACATTATAGCGTTCCCAACTTTCAGAAAAGAAGCACATTACACAGCAGAGTTGCTGAATGTGCAGCAGAAAATATTTATAGGCTGTTTGTTGTCCTCAAGCTGAGGCACACGTTTGTTTTTAGGTATTTCTGGAAAAAGTGAAGCAAGACATTTTTCTGCAGGATAAGTTTGTTCCTGGTCTCCTGTTGTACACGATCCGAGATGATGGAACAAAGTTTAGCTGTTATGCAGTTGCTTTACCTTGATTAATTGATCTGTTTCATTTCTGTGTCCTTTTCCCAAGTTGGGGTCACCGTAAGCTTCAGGATAAGCTGGGATGTGTAGGAGAATAAGTCAGGATAAGCTGGGATGTGTAGGAGAATAAGTCAGGATAAACTGGGATGTGTAGGAGAATAAGCCAGGGTGCTGGTCAGACAGGGCACAAGGGCAGGAAAACACACACAAAATTTACACACTATGAGCAAGTTAGACCCTTCTTCGTGTTTGCGTTGTTAAATATTTACCAAAGGAATTCTGGGTAATTATGTTATTCAAGGACACCAGTGCAACTGGGACTGCTACAGGAAACCTTTTAGTGACATGACTGGCTTCCTGCACATCTTTTACCAAGAAATACCCCCCATCTGATCTCCTCCTCCCTGAGTCCCTTGCCTAAAGTGTCCCTGTTGGGAAGGTACTGTACCACCACACCTGTGACTGAGGGAAGAGATTGTTCGGTCTGAGCAGACCGCGGAGTTGTCCTTGGGGTGCCCGGGCCCTTGCAGCACGACCTTGGGCCGCTCGTGGCTCCCCCTTCTGTCTGCATTTCGCCAAGCTGTAAAAGTAGAAGCCTGCTGTAAATCTGAAGTATCACTGCACAGGCCACAACTAGCGATGGGTAAGGGGGGGGACACGGCCTTTAAGAGGGCCAGAGGGCTCTTCACTCATCTCAGATGAGTTTCCCCTAAGCACTGGCCCTCCAAGCGGAAATTGATTCCTCTCCACCGTCATTGAAAGGTTTTGGCTCTGTGGTTTTAATGCGAGTGGTAGGCACCGGGTATTAAACGCACTTTTCAATTTACAGACACTTACGTGCTTTAGCCGAACATAAAAAAATTTACGGCTCTTTTTAGCCGTAAATTAGCTCCGACGAGCCACAACTTTAATTCCGATGATCTGTTGCGGCTGTGCGATTCCGTCGTGTTTTTTTGACCGCGCTCTTCGGTGAATAGTAAAGAACAATCCAGGTTTATTTCTCTGTTAACTTGGTTTGTTTCTCTCAGTGCAGCACTCTTGCCTCAGACCTGCAGAGATGTGGGGGGTTGAATCCCACGCCCCTCTCTGTGTGTATCTTTGCATGTTCACCCCTTGGTTAGGGGGGGTGCCCTGCCACATGCCCTGTGATTCCTGGAAGAAGTTCCAGGTTCCCCACCGGCCTGTACTGGATAAGCGATTATGAAAGAGGGGTGGATAGATTGATGGATGGATGTTTTAACTCTCTCCTAAGGAGCTCTGTCCACACTGGTAGCTGATACACCAGTTCTTGCCTGGTTACTCAGCGATATTCCAGCAACTAGTTCACCATAACCTTTGCAGACTGTGCGAATTTCCTGTGACAGGTGGATAATTTGACAAGGGCTGTTGCTTATTATATACTGAACTAGGATATTTTCTGACACACTTTTTTGACTCTGTGAATAACTGCCATTATTAGATGATTCTAATAAGATCCACTCCAATAAACACACACACAGATTTCTTCCTAATTATTTTATTTACCGGGAATATGATCACCCATCCATAAACACTTTTTAGCCATGATTGCTCTGGTATATCGTGTAAGTTGTAGACACTAAAATTCACTTTAAATAGAAATTAACGGTCCATTTTAGCACATTATTTCTTTTATGAAATGACTTTGTCAAAAGGAACGCGCATAGCTTAAAGTTTCAATAGAGGAGAAATAAATACAAATAACAAACTTCGGGAAACTTCCTGGAAGGATTAGTGTCAAAAATAAATATAGTGTGGTTACTTAACCAGTAAATACCCAGGAGGATAATGCTGTATGGGGAGAAAGCTAAAAAAAATGGAAATGATTTAGAGCACTGTCCATTTCAGAAGATTGTTTTCAATTGTAAACTTGAAGTGTCCCAAGGGAGATTGAATATGATCCATCCATCCATCCATCCATCCATCTGTCTGTCTGCCTATCTGATTCTCCGTCCATCCTCCGTCATTTTCCTGATATCTTTATTGCACCAGCACAGAATTTTAGGAGAAAATTATGGGAAATTCATTGTGTTATAGAAATGAATGCTACCATTCGTAGGTGTAATAATGTGCTCATTCATGATTTGACTTTGACTTGAAAACATGACTTTAAAGCTGCACATTTTGCATTATGGCGCCACATGACACTGACCCCATCCTGGGTCTTCCCTGCCTTGTGCCTTATGCTGCCTGGGATAAACTCCAGGTTCCCTCGTGATCCTATACTGGATCAGAAGCTGTAAGATGCATGGATGGATGGATACCTTGTAACATATTACAAACTCTTTCTTTAATACATAAGTAGCTTTATATATGATTCCTTTAAAAAGCATATTTATAGTTATAAGGTGATGGTTCATTTGTCCCAAATGAAATCTAAGAACAAAGTGTTCACTGAACTGTTACAATATCCAACTCCTGCTTCAAAATATCGAGACGTGTGATCTCCACGCCTGGAACAGCGAGCAGGCCTCTTATTGGAACATCTGAAGGCTTTTTAACTTGTTTTTTTTCCCTGTCTTGTTTCTGCTGGCTTGACGTTCCTTCGGTTCCGGAGGCGGCAGAGCGGCTGCAGGGGCGCCGCACCTGCGGGTTACCGCTGTTCGCCTCGATGGCTTCGGAGGCATATCACGCCCCGGTTATTTAACACCTGGGTTACTGCTCACTTTCACTCTCGCGCATCATCCCTCATGGAACCACGCCCCCGTTATGGAGCGACACACGAGGAAGCCAGGCTCACATTCACGGCTGCAATAATAATAATAATAATAATAATAATAATAATAAATACTGATCTCTGCTATCTGCTCACGATTACTGACATGGGCGTCTAGATCATACCTCTAAGAATGAACCACAAGGCTTTAATAACAAAGGGTGGTTCTGTTTAAAAGCCTCACAGAAGGCTGCAGAGCAGCAGAGCTGAATGTGAACTGTGTAGTGAACACTGTGGAAAATCATAATTCAGGTTTTTGAGTTTTTATTGCCCCGCACAGTGTCTCCTTTGTTCTTAGCTATGGTTCATACTTGACACATTTCGATACGCAAAATAAAAATATAAAAATGTGTGTATCTAGTATAAAAACACTTGTAATAAAAAGAATCCCTTGTGTGATATGTGACATGAGGCGGGTCATATATTTTGCACGATGATGCCAGTATGTTGTATATAGCCCAGCAAATAAACTAGCTGACCAAATTAATAGCTGATTATTTACATTCGGGAAATCTGAGTGCATGGCACACAATACCTCTGATAGCATCATTTAAGATTCATGTGTTTTTGATGCCTTCACAACATAGATTGAGGACTGGGCACTTGTGATGGGTCTGCTGGCTAATCCCTTGTTGGGGTCCTGGGGTCTGAGGCTGACCCCTAACCCAAAGAACAGGGGCCCTGGGAAGATAGAGCTGCTTCAGAAATTACACTGAGGGAACAAAGGGTGGGGGGGGCGGGCACAGGGTCCTGGGAAAATGGGACCTGGGAACATAAGCTGCACTCCCATCTCAGACATCGAATAGCACACAGCCCTCGACTATGAAGAAGCACCTGGGGGCCGTTAGGCAGACTTTGATTTTCCTTCTGGGTGCCGACTTACAGCAGACGATGTGCACTGCCATGCATTCGCCTCCTTCTTAGATCGCACACGATTACACGCTTAAAAATAAAGTTTCCCCGCTCAAGCTTATCTCATGGTTCTTTTTGTTTTCTGAAGGTTTAAAAGCGACACTCCACCACCTGGCAACGCGATAATCAACCTCAACAGTCTTAACATTATTGTAACATTTTATCAACGCTTACCGAACATTCATTAGACAGCCAAAAATGCTACCGGTGTTTAGCAGTTTTATCCTGGCAGGTAATTTAGTTTGATTAACATGCCTTTGCTTGGTGACTAAATATACACATTTTCAGGGCGTCACGGACAAACGCAGTCTGGTTATTAATGGCGGAGCCGCTGCTTTGAATCGCCTGGAAGGAGCGGCGCAGAGGGCTGGGGAAGCTCACAGCAGCAGGTCGGGAGACGTCTCTGCAAATGAAAAGCTGCGGTACAAGTAAACTAAGGACTAAAGGTGCACTTCTCAGCTGTACGGGGTATAGCAATAGTGCATTTGTGCGTCTTTATATACGGCCACTCATGCCTGCTAACACACGCATGGATTTTACCACCCAGCGTCAAAACCGCCTATATGTCCGCATTAACTGCAAAGGTTACCTTGTTACCCGTGATCCGCTGTTTCAACTCCCTGTTTACATTTAAAATCCCATTTAGCTTGTAATTAAATTTCGACATTACTATTTCACTTGCATACTTGCTCATGCCTGTAATTCCTTTGCTAGAAAAATTACATACCATTGGCAGGGTTACAATATCACATTTCCTCCATAAACATGCTACAAGTCGGTCTCAATCCAGCAAACTGGCTGTCTATGGTGCTGTGTTAAAATCTAAACGTCGTCAGTGAAAATGATAAGATAAGATATTGTATTGGTCCCAGGTGGAAATGGGCCTCTAAAGTAACTTGAAGTGCACATATATGAAGAAATAGTGAAAAAAGTCAAGATAAAGTGCAAAGACAGTGCAGGGTGAATAAATCAATACAGCAATGTAAATAAGTTGGGGGGGGGGGGGGGGCGGGGGTGGCTGTGGCAGGCAGGCGCATGGAAATATTTTGCATTTTAATTGATTTTGAGGTGGGAGTTGCTGTGGATGAATTTGAAACAGGGTGTGTTATATAATAAAGTCATTACATGTTTATAACACCCATAGTTATGTGGAGAAATATATCACCACATACAATTTGGTGTAAATTGCAACAGTACTAGAAGAATCCTTGATGAATGCCGTTTTTATTATTGGGTTGCAATGTTTTCTGAAATGGAAATGCTTACAGCCTGCTTAGTGGTTAATGCGCCTCCTGGAGAGGGTACTTGTCAGAAGCTAGGCTTTCTGTGTTGTCTTTCCGGGGTCACTCCTCAGGCTGATTATTACAGGGCCTTCCTGTAGCCCGGGTCACCCCTCAGGCTGATTATTACAGGGCCTTCCTGTAGCCCGGGTCACCCCTCAGGCTGATTATTACAGGGCCTTCCTGTAGCCGGGGTCACCCCTCAGGCTGATTATTACAGGGCCTTCCTGTAGCCGGGGTCACCCCTCATGCTGATTATTACAGGGCCTTCCTGTAGCCGGGGTCACCCCTCATGCTGATTATTACAGGGCCTTCCTGTAGCCGGGGTCACCCCTCATGCTGATTATTACAGGGCCTTCCTGTAGCCGGGGTCACTCCTCAGGCTGATTATTACAGGGCCTTCCTGCAGCCGGGGTCACCCCTCAGGCTGATTATTACAGGGCCTTCCTGCAGCCGGGGTCACTCCTCAGGCTGATTATTACAGGGCCTCCCTGTAGCCGGAGTCAACCCTTAGGCTGATTATTACAGGGCCTCCCTGTAGCCGGAGTCAACCCTCAGGCTGATTATTACAGGGCCTTCCTGTAGCCGGGGTCACCCCTCAGGCTGATTATTACAGGGCCTTCCTGTAGCCGGGGTCACTCCTCAGGCTGATTATTACAGGGCCTCCCTGTAGCCGGGGTCACTCCTCAGGCTGATTATTAATTACATGGCCTTCCTGCAGCCGGGGTCACCCCTCAGGCTGATTATTACAGGGCCTTCCTGCAGCCGGGGTCACTCCTCAGGCTGATTATTACAGGGCCTTCCTGTAGCCGGGGTCACTCCTCAGGCTGATTATTACAGGGCCTTCCTGTAGCCGGGGTCACCCCTCAGGCTGATTATTACAGGGCCATCCTGCAGCCGGGGTCACTCCTCAGGCTGATTATTACAGGGCCTTCCTGCAGCCGGGGTCACTCCTCATGCTGATTATTGCAGGGCCTTCCTGTAGCCGGGGTCACCCCTCAGGCTGATTATTACAGGGCCTTCCTGCAGCCGGGGTCACTCCTCAGGCTGATTATTACAGGACCTTCCTGTAGCTGGGGTCACGCTGTGATGATCCATTCATTCTGCATTTGGAAGGCCATCCACCTGGGCCAGAATTTATTCCGCCCAAACTGTTATCAGGCTGTAAGCTCACTCTGCTTGCCCTGCCTTCTGTATGATTTTTAGCACGTTTGCATGCACCTCCATTGTAGGTAATTGACTTTAGTGGATGCAGTCACACAACTATTTGACACCAGTACCTGGGTTGTGGGTACACAGCATGGCTAGTGTGAGTGTTCACAGGCTGGGTGTGAGATCCGAACAGCTAATTACTAACCTAATATATTACCAGTATGTCATGAGTGTTTTAAAATTAATTTATTCTGGGCAATTCAAGAAGGCAAATGTGTGAGCAACAACGTAGTGACATATATATATATAAGATCTCTGACAAAGGCCACAGTCTTGTCATTCATCTAGGGCCCCTGGCTAACTTACAAGGGGGTGGACAGCTGTGGAAATAGCTAGTGTGATTCCCAACCCCACCCATGAATAGAGATCCACCAGGCCCTGCCTGTCTGTGTAATGACATTTAAGAGTATCTACTGTATCTTGATTGTCATTACTGTCGGAATACTATCTGCCATGAGCTCTAATTAACCCTGCTGATAATTAGCAGGGGCAGCTCGTATAGGGGGTAATGTGCAGGATTAAGGCCTTAAGGGATTCTGGATGGGTTTCAAAGATGAACGTTCCTCCTCTGCTGGCCCATTCACCTGTCCCACTCCCGAAAGCACAAGGGCTGCGTCGATTCAAAGGGCAAACGGCGATTCACTTCAATAATGCAGTGGCAGAAGACCATTGGCTTGAGGGGGCTCGCTACTGCCCCCTGATGGTACCTGTTGGTGAATGCACCCTGTGGGAAGTGCCTTCCTATCACATGCAATGCAGCAGAGCAGGAAAAGTCAGCTCTGTGTGTGCAAACCTTTGAAAATGATAAACGATGCTGTTCAGCAGGAGAGATTGATTCGGTGTAAATGAAACTAATTAAGGAAATGTCAAGCATAATTAATAAAATGGGTTTAAACTGTGAAAACATTGTCAGCTGAATGGATGGGGGCCCTGGCTTCCTTTGTTTCGACGTTATTTTGGGCTCGTGTTTCTCTTGTTCTCTGCCGCTGAAACGCATTCTCCCCGCCTTATAGCCTCTCCCACCAATTTCCCAAGAGTCGCGGAATAAATTTGCTTGTCTATCCGCTGACGGCGGGAATTAATTGCCAAAACCTCGTCCCGTCCAAGTGTAACATTCGCTCGCAGGACATTAACATAACTAATTTCGAGGAGCCCAAATGACTTTGTAATAGACCCCTGTAAGCTCACATGATAGTCATTGGTCATTGCAAATTAGTCTGCTTTTATAATTAAAAAAATTAATAAATAATGCCCCCCCCACCCACTTTCTCCGCTTTCTCTCGCCATTGCAAAAAACACTGCTATGATTTAAAAAATGAATAAGTAAATGGATAGAAGGACATCTCTCCTTTAATTATGGCTGTTTGACCTCTAATTATAGTGAGGAAAGAAAGGGGTGATGAAGGGAAAGAGTTGATACAAAGATTAGCAGTAACAGTGGGTACCGCCGCCTCCCCCCCCCCCCCCCGGGAGTGTGAAGGCGAATGGAATCTTCCATATCACTGGGTCACTTGTAAGTGAGAATTTGCAATAAATGAATGATACAATATAGACAGCTCACTTAGATACTCCCATCTCAGTCCCTGAGTTGTTCTGCATTTACACCCCTTTGTCTCGTAGTGGAATCTACTTTAAGACCTTTCGACTTGAGAGCTGCCCCTTTCGGAGTTTTATTGCACTGCGATATAAACCGCGTTAGTTATTTAATTATCGCCGCCTACTAAGAACATTGTAGTATGCTAAAAAACGCCCAAATCTGCTATCATCTGTCATGTTGTTATCTTCATTAAGCGATACCTGTGAGTCTGTTAGACCTGCGCATTCGTACCAATTTCCCACACAGTGCGTAAGTATTTTTTTAAAATGTAATAGTAATTTTGTAAAATAGAGGACACAGTAGTTCTCGCCCCTAATAACGAAGACTTCTTAAAAATTAATGTTCTATGATATTCTTCCATTAAATTGTATGCATATATAATTATATATGGATTTAGCATTATTAGAGTTTGGGGTATGTTATTTTAAATCTTTCAAGTGAAATCTATCAAACCAGCACCTTCCTCCTGTCCCCGAATCCACTGCAGTGGTTCTAGAATTCAGATGTGATTTTCTTTGCCGTCCCCAGGAATCCCAGGACATCGGACTGGGGACACAGAGGAAGGGATATATGTCCATTGCCAATATAACACAGTGCAAACCGTGAGTCTTTAAGAAGCTACATTTTGGCTTCATATATACACTTAATATCGCTATTTAAATGATCATGTCAGACATGGACAAATTGAACAGAAACTCTAACCAGCCTCAATGGCCAAGTCTTAGTAAGTCGTCTCTGTGAATGAGATCTCAAAGCTCTGCCCTTCTTATTTTTGACATTGTTCTAAACATCCCTGATGTTTCATCTCTGTGGGTCTATCAGAGATGTTAGGCATGCTGTCTAAAGTGATGACCTGAGAGCAACTACACTTTCTGAGAAACTAACAACCCAGCATTAATTAAATTAATTTAGATGGCGTATTGAGAAGCCCGTATGGTGCATAGACAGCACCCTGTGTACCGTGTTTTACCCTAAATACTATCGACTGAGACTCATTCAGTTATAGTAGATGATAATAACACAGCGGTTTGATAAATTTCTTTTCTTGTGTTTGCTCTTCGTTTCAAATCAAGTAAAAAGCTACAATATTCTTCTTTGTTAGATTATTTGTTTTCTTTATATGTTTAGAGGTTTTAAAATGATTTGTTATATTTAGTATTCATGGGTTCTTTATTTTGTCTGTTTGATGATTTTCGTGTCTCCAAAAATCTGAAGCTATTCCCGCTCAGATTTTCTCTGGCATATTCCAATAAATACTGATTAAAGATCTGAAGAGCACTAAGCAGAATCTTGAGTTATATAAATCTCACTAACAGTATGCTTCCAAAGATGTGACTTTATTGCTGTTCTGACAATTAAGCCATTCTATACCTTTTACTAATTAAGCTAATTGCTGTTCGTGTTAGGTCCTTTCAAATGGTCTTCAAAATGTGATAGCAATAATTTTAATGACATAATATTAAATGAGTTACTAATGATTTAAAATACAATAACCCTTAATACCAAGCTAACATTCCAGCCTCGGCCGATCTTATACATTTGCTATAAATTTTTACGTCCTTTCAGGATGTCCTGGCCATTGAACAGGAGAAAGGTAAAGAATTAGTGAAGCAGTGGTTTATTTTATAAAGCATTTTCCTATTTACAGTGGTTTTTAATGCTGTTTAAATCTTTGAATATTTTTTTCTTTTATCCTATCTGGATAGTTCTTGGAATGACTGGCATCAGTATCGATGTTCTTGTTTTAATCAGTTTTTCGAGCAACGTGTCAGTACAGATGCCGTTATTCTGACTCCCCATGTGTTTGATTAGCCCCCACATGTATGCAGTAAGCACGTCTGCGACTTACACCAATGCCATCGCATATTTAGTTTAACGTATCAATTAACACTTTTTAAATGCAGTTCAGATCCCTGGGTTGTAGAATTTGATGTTCATCTGTTCATTTTTCTGTTTGTAGATTTTCCTGTCAATTTAAATTTAAAAAAAAAATTAACATCAGTGTATTATTTTTATATTTTGACCATTCTGAATGTTATCAGTAGATATGACTTCTCTCAGATTTTCATTTACTCATTTTTGTAGAGAAAGTTAGTTTTTTACCCCTTTATAGTGGACATTTCAGGTTTTATGACCTTGCTCAAGGGTACAACTGCTCTCTCCTGGTTTCCATTGTCACAGGGAGTTAAAATTGGGGATTTTTTTTGGAACTTCAAAATAGTGCAAGAGTAATCCATAGAGATCGTTTCTATTCTAATATAGATCTTATTGGTGATTCAAATGATGAGTATTACAGTTAGGCTTGACTCCTCTGTTACATCTGTGAAACACCATAGCTAAACGGCCGTTTACATCCTTGGTTTCCATATTATACTGTACAGCCGTCTTCAAGTCAGTCACGTTATTATAATTCTCTCCCTCACTTTCACGCACACACACACACACACACACACGTTGGTGTATCTATATAAATGGGGACCTTCATTATACGGGTAAAACCCTAATCCCAATCATGACACCCTTAACCCCTACCCATCCCTAACCTTAACCAAATGTAATCAAACAAAATACAAGAATTTTGGCATTTTCAGTTTTTTGGATTGCAGCCACTGATTTTTATAGAACTGAGGATTATATTGTGGGCACTGTAAAAATGTCCCCATGAGCACAAAAATAACTGGTTTTACCAGCCGGTAAATACAAACCCACAGACACAGTGACAGATTACTTTTTCAAGTTAAACAAATACCCAACATTTAAACCGCTAAAACCATGGGAACAACTTTAACTTAAAAAAGTTTGTCTGCAAAACAAATAATGCAGGTTATCGGTGCGATTCTCCTCTACTTTGAAATAATTGGATTGCATTTATCTAGACATTTGTAGCTGAAAATATAATCATTATCTGAAAAAGAAACCTGGGTTCTATAACATATTAAACTTACTGAATTAACTGTCTATTATTCAGTTTAGCTCATGTATAAATGTCTGCATGAATATTGTACAAAACATGTATGTGGATTTGTTTTATAACAGCATTTTGGAAAGTGCAATGGTATTTTAAAGTCTGTCACATGAGTAATACAACAAGTTACGTGCGACTGACTGTGATTCAGACATGGGTCAACACTTGGCCTCGTTTTCGGCGAACAAGTTCCCGTTAAGCGCGTCTGCGGTGGTGGTGTACGGCGCAAGGATGGGCCGACATGAAACGCCCTGGCTGCTCTAGTGTGCCGCTCGCGAAAACTGGAACCCACGGCTTTGACCCAGCTCAGGGAACGAGCACCGAAAAAGATCTGAGCGTGAGTCCGAGTTCTACACACCCACTCGAGAAGCCAAAGGTCTGCACAGCTTCTCCCGATTCTGAGATGTTCCCTGTCTTGCAGACCACGCGCACGTCTTCATCTAAACGAGAAAAGTTGTTCTTTTTTTCTTACAGACTGTGGTGACCTTTTGGTGTCTTATTGTCTCCACAGCATGACTGCAATCAATAGATGCTCGCAATCGGCACCCAAACTGAGACCTTTCCAATAAATCTGCTTGTTATTGTGAAGCCAGTGAATAAACAAAGAGTTTTCTTTTTGTTCACATGGAGTTTCCATCGCAGTTATGAAACGGAGGTGAAATGTTGTCTGAGGCAGTAAATGACGAACAGGAATCCAAGCTGGATATGAAGTTGTTAACTTTCGGTCATCCTGCACTAGGAAGCATTAACCCTTTCAGACTTTCTCCAGTAAAGAATTAAAAAAGCCATAGTTATTGGTAAAAAGTTATTGGGTTCCTAACCCAGTTACACCAAGCATTTTAACTTCTGAACCTAAACGAGATGAATTACAGAAACGACAATATTCACAAATTGCCTAATTGCTACTCTATGATGGATAAACAGTTTTGGAAAATGGATGGAAACGTTGCTTAGGATCAGTATTTTACTTTCCCAAATATATTTGTACTGTGCTACTTTTTATTTTTGTATTGGTTATATTGACTCATTATACTTGTTACTCTGAAATGAAAATTAGAGTGGCACAGCATGGACATTTATTGCATGAATAAAGTTATCGACATTTATCCCTGTCTGGCCAGGTGTCGACTCTTATTTCTGTAAATGAAATGAAAGGAAAATTTAAGAATTAACGTACCGGCCCCCGTTTTTGTGAGCCCAGTTTGCTGAGACTCAGCCGAGACGCTTTCCCTGTCTGATCTGCAGCGGTAGGTGTTGGGATCCCTGCCCAATACGGTGCAGAGTGCTGTGTACTGTACGCGGCCCCTGTCTACCTGCGAAGGGCCGCGGGGAGACCCGCCTCAGCACCTGCTTCCGCTGGGTGACCTGCGCCCCAGTCCCCACAACGTGCCATTTGTTCAGCTCACATGGGGATGGGGGTCCTGTCCTGTGGCAGGGCGTATGCGGACCAATGAGACCTCAGCTCCGGTGACCGTGAAGGAGCTGAGTGTGACCGGCCTGGAAGCGCGGGGCAGGGGGGGTTTGGGTATCCCCTTTCCCTTGTGTCGGAAAGCCAGCAACGGAATGGGATTTTTCTTCTCAGGACCTCGAGCAATCCCCCCGACGTTGCCCCCCAGCCGCTGCACACGACGCGGTGTTGTATTGAGCCCACCATTCCTGCCTCGTGCGGTCAGGGAGATTTCCGGAACGCGATCCCCGCTGGCGGTTCCGATAAGGCGTTCTGGGCCAGTGACCCAGCTCACACCTGCAAGGCCTTTAAGCTACATGTGGCTTCGGGACACAAGGAGAATCTTCGCCTTGTATCTGATAAAAAAAATAAAAAAAGCGAGGATTATTTAAAACTCAAAGCAGGGAAAATTAATTATAATATTCAGATTTACAATTTAAATTCCAGAATACCCGTATATATATCATAAGGGGGGGAGAAAATATTGTCCTTTTCCTGTTTAATCATCTGAACATATGCAGTACATATTTAATAATTCCAGGAAAAAAATACCTGCATCTCGAGATTAATTATAGCTACCAGCGGCCTGCGTTGCCATTGTTGTTGTTGCATGAGCCGGGAACGCGTTCCGCATAAATGGGACGCGCTCACGTCCTCGTCCACCACGGGGGGAAACAGGAAAAAACGCCGGCTGGTTCCGGCCCGGTGAGCACACTTGTTTGAATGTCATATTTATCCCCACGTTTTGTCAGAAAATTAACTTTCCCCAGAGTTTGCCGCCGCGCTGAGCACATGACGGGCGGCTCTCTGGAGATGACAGCCTATCGGAGCGAGAGCCCGCTGTTCCAACGCCTCCCCCCCCCCCCCACTGGCAGATGCTCCGGGCTTTTCTGTGATTAAGTGGAGATCATCGCTGTTTTTCTTTGAGTACTGTTGCGGTCTTGTACTCCGGCGTATCCTGTCAATCGCCGCCTGCTTTTGGCGGGGCTTTTGCCAAAGCATTCATTAAGCTGGAACTCAGAATTCTCAGATGGCGCTTAAACTAAAGGGTGTTTATGCCTCTCCTGCCCAAGACGGATTTCTTTGTGTCTGCGTCTGCACACTGGCAATGAACCAGGGATAGAGGGTTTCATATTCACAATATAGATAGATAGTTAGATAGATAGGTGTATGGATGGATGGATGTCCGAATGTCCTTGGCTCGTGCCCTTAGGATCGTGCTGCGTAGGATTACCTCCAGGTGTCCCTGCAACCCTGTCCTGTACACATTATTGGAAAACTGATTGATAAATAAATGAATGACCAAAATATATTTCCTTGGAGGCAATTCTCTTGCCATTTTCTCTTTCTGATATCCACTTTGTCCGCTTCTGACGGCTTCGCGATTCATCAGGGATTAGCAGACACCGTCAATTGTAGTTTTCCACGATCCCTCTGGATGCCCCCCCCCCCTCGAGTTGGCAGTCGGCCGCATGCTTTGCTCCGTCTCTCGGTGGCTCATGTTAGCGTGTAAAATCGAGTAAATCCGAATGTAGCTACGTATCCTCTTACGGTGCAGTTACTCTCTACAACCTGAGCTGCGATAATAGATAATGGTAACAGAGCGTTTCACTCGAATGAAATCCGAGATACACGCCGGTTATACTGTGGACCTGCCAGGAACTACCCTGGCCCAGGTAGCTACATGAGTCGCTGGTTCAGGGGAAGTTTTGTCACAACTGAAAGGCCCAGCACAGACTGGGCCCGACCTGCCCCAGCCACCAGAGGAGACCGCTGCTATTTCTTCCTGTCCCCGAGTCTCAAATCGCTGAGAGCCGGCTCTCGGGGGAGCAGGCTGTCAACGCGATCACACATCGATGCCTTTTCCAAGCCTCCCCCCCAAACGCCCCCACCTTCCCCCTCCCCAGGAGCTCTGTTGCGCTTGCACAATAAACGCCCGCCGATTTCTGAGCCCCGAAACAAAACGCTCTGTTGTCCCAGAGTGCGGAAACGGAGACGGGAGGCAGATCAGATGCCGTTCAAGGCTATAAATTTGTATACGCGAGGAAGGGGGGGGGGGGGCGGGGGGTGGCTCGCCTGCTCTTGATAAGTGTCTTCTGAGTGGGCTCACTGTGCCTCGCTTCAGGGGTGCTCTTTGGAGTCTGCCATGCATGTCATTGTTTGAATTTGCTGGCAGTTTCCTGACTGCGGTTGGTGTTCCAGGGTGGCCGTGACAGCCTTCCTGGGGGCCTCCGCTCTCCAATCAAACGGACTTCTTCATTTACACTTAAGCCGCCGCCTCAACACGATCCCCCCGGTAAGGGGGCTCAGCGAGGTCTCGGATGACCGGCGAACATATAAAGCCTTATCTGTTATTGATTCGTGCTGCGCGGAGGGAGGCTGAGATGCTGCTTGCCGTGCCCTTTGCCACTGAATTTAACGTGATATTCTGGCGGCGGTTCAGAAGCTGTAAACGAGAGCATAAGTATTTTTTATACCGAAACAACTGGGGGGCAGAACGGTGTCTCAGTGGGCAGCCATGTTTCCTCACAGCTTCTGGGGGGGGGCTTCCACTCCTGCCTCTGTTCTGCATGCGTGGGATTTGCACGTTCTCCCCAAGTCGCATGTGTTCCTCCCGCGGTCCGCAGACATGCAGTTAGGCTAATTGGTGTCTCTAAATTGCCTGTAGTGTGTGATTGTGGGAGTGCGTGCATGTATGTCCCCTGTTACAGATTTGCATCCTTTCCAGGATGCATGCCTGCCTTGTGCCCTAAGCTGTATTGGATAGGCTCCAGCCCCCACCCCCCCCCCCCGCCAGAATAAGATGCTGGAAGATGGATGGATGGGTGAATGAATGAGGTCGGAACAGATAGGCTGTTGAAATTTTGTTTGGGGCTTTGGGTAACCATATGTCAGTCAGTCGCATCAAGGAGATCGTCATGGGTTATGCGGAAATATACTAACCATTATTTTATTAGCTTGCATGATGGTAACCTCTAAAACAGGGAGGATACGAAATACATTGTCGTGTCAGGGATCAGTATGCGCAAGGACAGGGGAAAAAAAATGGAAAGCTTAACTGGTGAAGGGTAAAAAAAAACATGGACCAGCTCAAGTACAAAGAGTTAGCCGGCGCCAGTTGGCAAGAGCGAGCCGGAAGCTGTCGCTGTAAACGGCAACAGCTGCTCAGAGTCCTAAAGAGCACGTCCCAGTCAGAACAGCAAGCGCATGGCATCTATATTAATACTACCTTAATGGCCCATCTGCTGCTCCGTAGGGTCCCTAGCTGCTCTATGGAGTCATAGGCGTCTGACAGGCGGGCGGTGCGTGCCAGACGCCTGCCCCGCTGCCAAATGGCGGCAAAGGCTGAGCGCCGTTCCGACCTGTCAAACAATCCCGGGCTCCCTTCGGAGGAGGTCTGGGCAACTTTCAGCCTGTGATCGGCTTTTGACGTCGCGAGAGGCCAATGTCAAATTGACACTTTTTCTTTGGGTGGGGGGAATGGGTGGGCTCTGTTTCTGCCAGCAGCGGTATGGCCACCTGAGACTCTCCCTGCAATGTTGCGTGGGTAACGCGGCTTAAATGGTTTCATTTAGGCTTCATCGATACCGCAAGGTTTAGTTGTTGCACACTGATGTTACATATTTACCAGTCAACATGTGTACACATTGTTGGAGCAAATGTGTTTTTACTTTCTTTTTCTTTTTTTTCCTCTTGCAATGTACAGAAGTGTTAGTAAGATAAGTTAAGATAAGTTTAGTTTGGGCTTAAGAGTTACCCCGGTCAACAGATTACCAGTCAACACTTACATTGTCGGATCAGATCAAATTTTACTAAGTAGTAAATAAATTCTGCATTATGGAACAATCGTGACTCATTACACTTCAACTTCTCAAGTGTTGTTCAAATGAAATTTTGTAGAAATCGTCCAGGTATGCATTTTTAAAACTGAACTTCATCTTAAGTAAGTGTGGTTTCCGTGCACATTTTCACTGAGGAGACCCCACTGGGGTCACTATCGAATGGAGTTTATGAATTTTTCTTCTGTCTGGCACTGTGCTTAACACATGTGCTTCACTTTCTCTACTGGCTGCTTAGCCTTTAGCTTATCCCTGTGTAAATACAGACTAGCTACGTTAGCATCCGGCACCCAGAATGGGTCAGCAGCTTAGCCACGTCTCTGTTGAACTCCAGGTGTTCCAGTATCCGCTTCCGGAAGGTGCTGGTGACATCAGCAGTCCACAGGCATGTCATATTTATAGCATTAAAGATATACCTTCGAGGGGAATCATGCTATTTTCTTTTTCTGCCACCTGCTTTGTACTGTTGGGTCTATTAGCTCTAGATATCATTAGCAAACACCCCAAGTTTCAGTGACACTGCATGGTCTAGAAACCAGCCATGACTGCATAACAAAAAAAAGCCCTAACAATGTCTATATAACAAAAAGTAAATATGCAAAATATTATGAACATAATATATTCAGTACTTATGCAGATGTATAAGATTTCCATTGCATTGCATCATTTGCTTAGCAGACGGTCTCATCCAGACCAGTGTCAATACTTCAGCATTGTGCTTCAAACATCTGGATATCTTAACCGCCGTGCTCTCTGATTGACTGCATGAATGCATAATTAATTAGCAGCATTCAGAATTTAAATATATGCGTCTCTGACGGTCTACATGGAGACCAGGAGCCCGGATGCCGGGGAAGGTATCATCGCACCCCAGTTGCGGGGACGTGGATCGCTGTGTCAGCACATGAGGAATCATAGATATTCAAGTGGTTTCAGGTATAAACTTTGTTTTTCTGGACAAACGAGTTGACATGGTGTGTTCTACAGACATGCGGTGTGTAAACATTGTCTAATTGTCTAATCCACAGATACATTTATGGAAGCAGTTTCTGGCTCGTTATGTAAGTTGAGCCTTTTCACTTGTTTATTTATTTTTTGTTTGGATATAGTAATATATTCACAGGCTGCTTCCGTATCACTGAAAACCCCTGCTGGGTGCTGTGTGTGCCGGGGCCCGCGTGTGCGAAATAAATGAGGACGTATAGAAACGGACGGGCTAATAGCATGGCAACAGAGCCAGTCCATCGCATATGACGGACAGCTAGGGGTAGGAGCGTGTCAGGGAAAGGCCACGCCGGCTTTGAGTTCCCTGCAGCAAGAGGAGTGATTGCTCTGTGATTGTGAAGCTCTCACTGAACCTCGTTTTAATAGCCAACCACCCCACCCCCCACCCCCCGCCGCCTTTTTCAGCCACTCTGTGCTGTCTGTAGGATCGCCCCCCCCCGCCGTGGTTTGTCTGGAGAACTTACTGGAGTTCCAGTCTCTCTGCTTCTTCACGGTTTCTTATAGATGCAGAGTTTTCCTGAAGTGCAGGCTCACCCTACTGATTAACAGCCGTGTAGAATAGAGTCTCCCAGCTCATCCAATGCAGGATCATAGACAGTCTCTTACAGGGGGAATGAGGTGGGACAAGGGATGCTAAGGACTTATTCTATATTATAAAAGTGTACAATTATGTATTAGAAATAAAATATAAAAAATATAAAAATGTACTCTACTTTAGAATGATAATTATTAATAATTTTATCATAACTGCAAGAATTACTATTATGAATGTGTCGCAGCAGTGTCATATGCATACACTCACGCAGAGATATTTTTAAATTTATCCTCTGTACTTTTTAAATATGTATAATATTTATTTGTTAAATGCATTATGTGTGGTTTTACGTATGTTTTGATGTAATGTCTGACTATGTATTGTAAAAATGTCAGTGTAAGTTGTTGAGTGTTGAGACTATAGTTAGTTTATTGAGGAGAGATTTGGTCTTTAGTTTAAATAAACCAGAAACAACGACAGAAAGGTAACCCTTTCGAAATAAATTCCGCATTCACACTTTTGTGCCCGTCACACAGCGTAAAAAAAATAAATAAAGAACCCAAACAGAGTGATGTATTCACAGCTCTGACAATAGCCTTGTCCTGACAATTACGAACAACAGGAAGTACGCAGACGTGTGAGAGAGAGGGAAGGTGATAATTTTACAGCTTGGGCACAAATTCAAAATCCAACTGCAAGCCCAGACGTGTCATCAATCACTTCGAATTAAAAAGAGGGATGTATAAAATGCTGGGCCCTTTATTCATTTCAAATGAATATTTATAGAAAGAATAAAATGTATGCAGACCCAAAAAATAAGGGAATAAATAACTACAGGTATATGTCCGTCCATCCATCCATCCATCCATCCATCCATCCTCTTATCTATACTGGGTTGTAGGAAGAAACAAAGATAAATCCAAGCTAAATTAGATAAATACATGAATATTTAATGCCCCCCCACATAGGCTAGGCTGTACAGACATGCCATTCAGAGGAGCAGGATAGATAGTCACTGACCTGTATATCTGCTCGCACCTCTGCTGTTGCTGTGTCCTCAGCACACTATCGATTCCCCGAGTCGTTGTCTTTCGCAGCTGTAACGCCCAGTATCGCTCACCCCGTCCCTTAACCTTAGACTTACATATCCAGGCCCAGACATTTACCAGACTTTCCTAATTAAATTTCTTTTATTTTACACTTTCTTTCTGTCTTTCTATCAGTTTGTTGGAAAACAAACATGCAGTAGGTCACAGTGAATCGGGCTGAATATTTTAATTTATCAAGCTCAGCTGTAATTATAAAGTTCTGTACTTTCAAACAAAATCTAGAAACGAAAATACTGTATGCATTTTATGAAACCTTATTCAATTTGTAAAGGCTTTACACACACACACACACGTCTATAAACCCTTTAAAAAACAAATAAGGTTTCTTAATTTGGAATTTGTTTATTAGAATACCTGCCTGATAAGTGTATTAATGATATTTATGGCACACTGTACTTTTCCATCAATGCTAGCATGTTAATTTAAACAATATGCATGCATTAATAATACATATTTCTGTTCAAGTACTAAATAATTTGAAAAATTTGTATAATTTTACTATATTGCACATACTATATTGCGATTGTAATGTTTACTTTTAGGAGACTGCAGATGGAGATGAATGAACATTTTATTATGCTTAGATGTTATATAAAAGTTAGTGTTTGTTTTTCTGGTTGTAGGCTCACTGATGTATGGACATTATGTTGCTTGTATCACCCACAGAGGCTTGAATGTTACCACCAATTTCCCATTTTTACTCTAATGTATAAGCTCATTTTCAACCGTGTTCCAAATTACAACGAACAACATATATATTAACTGCACCATAATAATATTAAGGCACCTTTTTGGAATTTAGATGATTGTAATTAATCGATATTAATAAGATACAAGAGCGACGTATTTACAGAAAGCCTCGGCTGTAGCTAAGGACTGGAATGCCGACGCTCTTCGGCTAAACAGTGTCCCCTGTCCCCGTACCGTCATCTTGAAGCGTCCGCTCGGGTCAGCGTCCCGGCTGCGGGGGGAGCGGCTGGCCTCTTTCGTCAGAGCCGGGGTCGACCCGAGTGGGTCGGTGGGGATGCCGAGGTCGGGCAAAGCTGTGGTGCAGCTTTTATTGATCTGTTTTAGATGAATCTGTCTGCTGGTGTTGGAAGGACAACAAAGAGAGTCACACCAGGGGGTGTTTTGAGGCAGTGTCGGTAAATAATTAAGCACACCAGTAAATAATGAAGTACTGCCGGCTGCTGGACTGCCGGCTGCTTCCTTTGTGGTTTTTTTGTGATTCTGCAGGCGCGTGATTTTTCGCTTTTTATTTAATAGGCTCTTTTATCCAAAACCACATGAAGATGAGAAAGGAGGGTCAGCCAATCCTTGGAGCAACTGGGGGCTACGGGTAACTGGGGGTTAGGGGCCCCCGTCCAACAGAGAAACTACTCTACTGACCACAGGATATGAAATGGCAAATTCCTGATCTCTGACATTCCCAGCCACGCAGCACCCAGGGTATTAATAATGCTTCAATCTAGAACGTCCTGAAGTTAAACTTAGAGATTCTGGTCTTTACCTTGGAGACTGCACACCTTCCAGATTCAGCGCTCGATCGTGGTCACTAGAGAGCTCCCGGTGTCTCTGTAGGTGAATGTGCAGGCACTCGTAGGTCTGACTCGTAAAATCTGCGTGACAGACACAGTGCAAATAACAGTTTTTAAAAGTTGCAACAACAACAACAAAAAGAAAAAAACAGGAGGCTGACGGGCTGATAGATGGAGAGCGGAGTGTTGACATGAGATACACACCGCAGCTGCTGCTTCTGCCTGGTGCCCGTTCGCTGCCTTAAACATGGCCATTATCCGTCTCGTAACAGCAAATGTGGCTCAGTGCATTTATAGCTAATTCACAGTGTCGTTATTTTTCCAAAGACTTCACTTTGCGATCATCTATCACCGATCCTCCTTGTTTTTAATCTTGGATATTAGCTATTCTTATACATACATTAAAAATTATAGATTGTTAAATTTTAAACTGTTTTCTGACAATTATGAGCGATGCTTCTTTCCAACATGGCAGACTATCATCACATGCTTTTACCTTCGAGCAGAGGGGCGTCAGTCATTTCCTGCAGATTTGCCCCTTTTTGGTCGGACCCGGAGCCGCCTCCTTGCAGGCCTGTGTGGCCTGATGGATCGAGTGCTGACACAGCACACCGAGGATGGTTCTCCAGTGCCGTGACGGTCTCTTAGCCCCCGCTGGGCTCCCCACCCCCCGACGACCCTGCCGGACCCCCGGGGGCCGCACTGCAGCTGCTCATGGCCTGGCCCGGCTCTGCAGAGCTTCCGGGGCGGGAAAACGGGGGCTGCAGGTGCTGGATCACCTTCCTCGCGCTCAGCTCTCCATCCCCCCCGTAACGTGTGATGGACGTTTTTTCTGCTTCCTTTGTCTCTCCGAATTCAATTTATTTTTCAGCAAACTTTTTATATTTGCACAAAATATACAGCGTGAAACCGTCCTTGAAAAGAGCTCATCTGAGTGCAGGACTCAGGTGGTGATGAAAGCTGAAGATGCCAGGTTAGGGTGTGTGTTTGTCGGACAGTTTTTCCCGCACTCAGTTTAATTATCATTAACTGGTGTTCAGGCTACATATTCAGCTCCTAATTTACCTATTTCATATTTAATCTATCATTAAATCTACAAGTCAAACAATAGTTTATTAGGGGAGCTGTAAACTCTGAATAAGGGGTTGCGAGAGCATCAAATGGTCATTTTATGCTATCGTTTTAAATGCAGGAAAACAATGCATTCTGGGAAGAAAAAAGTATATCATCAGTAGTTTAATTATCTTATCTGTTGGAGTTTCCAGTCATGCTTCTGGATATATTCAGATTTTCCAGGTCTCTTCAAACACAGAATGCCATCGACACTGAGCCATCCATCCATCCATCCATCCATCCAACTACTTATTCAATGTAGGACTGTGGACTGAAAGTGAAATTAGTCTAGTTAAATCGATTTTGCATGTGACCGGATATAGATTCCGTTCACCAGGAATCAAAATCTTCTGGTCTTCAAAAATTGCACACAGTTATTTTAGATACGGGGTGGGGGAGTGTGTTCCTGGTTGGACGCTGCGTTACATGGAGTCACTTCATCTCGAAGCCCCTTTCGTCACAGTATGTGTTGGTGTGTTTGTTTTATGCTTCTTATGAGCGATTCCCGGGTCAGCAATCCGCACTCTGCCCGTTACTGTCACACACTCAGATGGGATGCCTGATATCAGCTAATGCACTTTTTATGAATACGCCGCTGCACGCTTTAATTGCTGCCGACTGGGAATGAAGTGCGCGGCAACGAGCCCAAAACGGACCGGCACTTGTGCCCGTTAATGGGATATTATTCCCCTGCAGCCTATTCCTGGATCCGTCGCCGGGATCACTTTATCTGATTGCTGATCGGGGATCGCCGGGCCGTCTCGCAGCCTGTCCGGCTAACAGAGCCTGTCCGGGGCGGTGGGACGCGACCCGCTTCAAGGACGTATGCCTGTGTAGCGGCGGCAACTGCGGTGCTGCTGTCATGCTGCGATGCATATGGCAATACACATCACATACTGCCCGGTAAAGACATCAATACCGTCAGACATGTCGTCAAAGTCTGCAGAAGGGTTTGACAGCGGAAAATACAGCCTATATTTGCATGCTGGTTTGTGAATTGTGGGAAGTTATGTTAGTTATCAATACAAAGATGTTGGAAAATATCTTTAAAAATTAGATCTATGACTTATAGACAGAGTATCAATCGTTTTAATACAGAGTGTGATTCTTCTGTTAAAAAAAAAAACAAAACTCCTGTTCTCTGAGGAAATTCAAAGGCCCAAAGGCATCAGCAGGGTCTCTGTGTTGAGGGTCTCTGTGTTGAGGGTCTCTGTGCTGAACGACTTCCCCACTGGTTCGGTGGCTCTTTCTGCCATCCGTTCTTTTCAGCATGACAGCCGTCGACTAAACAAGGTGACTTGGTGGTGCCCCTTGGAGGGGAGCCTGGAGTTTGTGGGCTGGGCCTATTAAAAGCTGCCCTCACATCGGCCCTTCACCTTCCCAGAAGGCCGTGCTCTCACCCCATACCCAGGGCAGTATGTACCGGAGGGAGTGCCAGCAGCCTCTCGTTAAACCCTAAGCCCTATCCCCCCCGCCTCAGTTTGTGTCCTTCCTCACCCCCTTGTCCCCCCAGAGAGAGGTGTCACATGACCCTAATTGCATTCTCTGCTGAGACTGTCCAGGGCACGCTTGACAGACAAATTCTGGACCGATTTCTCCTCAGGATTCATCTTATTTTCCTGCGAATCCGCGTCGCCGTGCCTGAGCTGCCCGCAATTCTACGCTCTAATTAATGTGTCCGGTACCCCTTACGCATCCTCGGAGAGGTCGGTGCCCCCTGGCTGCGGGTTCCGCACCTGAACGGGGGATGCACCCCGGACGAGGGTCTCAGGGCCGCATTAGAGAGATATAAATACCTTCTCGGCTGAGGGACCATCTGCTGGCGTGGGGGTCAGCGCAGGGGTGACTGACTTCAGCTCGTTATTTTGGTGCGGGCCTTGATCGGCCTGCCTTTGGTGTCTGGGTCACGACGAGATTGTCAGAGAGTCTCACCTCTGTCCTTGACTTGTGTACGATACGGCACATGGCCCCTCATCATCTCTCTGTCGGAACGTTAAACTGACCCATATACAAGATGCTCTAATTGGCTTGTACCTGAAATGAGCTGCCTCAGTCCTACCGTTGGGCTTCTAGGGTTGTGGGTTCGAGTCCCACCCTCATTCAGCTTGCATGGAATTTTCCTTCACATTTCTAAAAATGTCTAGCTAGGTAAAGAGCTAACTCTATATTGCCCTTTGTATGTGCCTACCCTATTATGGACTGGCATGTCATCCAGGTTGTTCTGGGCCCAGTGATTTCTGGGAGAAGCTCCAAGCTCACCATGACCCTGCACTGGGTAAGCAGCTATGGAGGATGATGTATGAAGTACTTTACCTGGAATCATTTATTTATAGCTTAATATTGTTGTTTTTATTTAGTTGAGAAGAAATCCTTAAACGAAAAAATGAGCAAAAAGTTTTTGAAGCAAATGTAAAATCCATGTACATCGATCGCTCTAACACGTAAAACAGCACTAAGAAGAATCATAATCTTTATTGTTCACTAAGTACCAAGTGTACAAGGGATTCCTATTGGTACAAGTGGCAACTCAAAGAGATATACAAGACAAAAGATATACAAGAGGTAATTAAGGAATTTCCTCATTGTGGGATTAATAAAGTCAATCTAATCTAATCTAATTAAAAACGGAAATGGACCATACACAAGCAAACTCCAAGTAAAGAAGATGTACAATGTCACAGTGTAACATTAATGTGCAACTTTGCATATGTGTACTGACTATGATGGTGAAACGGGGAAAGGTTCTAGCACAGAAGGATTACAGCATGGCATGTAACAGGCAGTGGGTAAGTGCATTACCATGCATGTAATAAAGAACTTGTGCAGCAGCTTAAGATGGAGGGACAAAAAATGGTCCTTGTTTAAACAGATGAAGGCCTGAGGAAAGAAGCTATGGAGGTGGTGGTTGTTCTAAGAAATGCCATATATGGTGTAGCACAGTACACTAAGCAGTGTAACAATCTACACTAAGCAGTGTAACAATGTACACTAAGCAGTGTAACAATGCACACTAGGCAGTGTAGCACAGTACACTTAGTGGTATAGTACAGTACACTAGGCGGCCATTGTATTAGGTACACCTGCTTTCTAATACAAACTGTAGTACGTAAAGCAAACAGCCGGGGTCAAAAGGTTCGGTAACTGTTTGACTAAGCATTAGAATGGCAAATATGGCTGATGTAAGTGATTTTGAATGTTGTGTGACTGTTGGTGCCACACATGATGGTTCCAGCATCTCAGAAATTGCTGCCAACCTGAGATTTACACACAATTCTAGAAGTATTGAAGTTTACAGAGAAGAGTGAACATAGAACATGTAGCTAATGGCATCGCTGTGGCCAGTAGAGGTCAGAGGAGAACAGCCAGGTTCTTCAAAGTTAACAGGGAGACCAAAAAAGGCTGAGTGAAACAGCACGGTGACCTTCTCTGAAAGCACAAGCTACCCTTGAAGCCTTTCTGGAGGTAGAAGTGGGGCCTACCAGGTACTAGCTAGTTCTGCTTAGTACAGTGAGCACTGGACCGAAATATAATAGCCAACTAATGGGTGTTAGTCCTCATTTATTATGTATATATTTATAATTTCCTCCCCATTCTTATGGAAAATGTGCATGCAATATATTCAATTAGCGAATAACAGAATCCTTCCAGAGATGTGAAAACAAGATGTTTGTCTTGCTAATATACACAGCCAGCCGCAAGCCATGCTGTCTAATGGAGATTTAATTGACAGTGATCCTTTTACATCAGTGACGAGGACTGAGCATGTTTCCCCTGGAACCTACAGCTGTTGTGGGAGCCTTTCTGCAATTTAGAAAAAGCCTGCTTATCCAGTACCCCCCCCCCCCCCGCCAAACCCCTGTCCCCCCCACCCCCACTGTAATATTCCACACATCACAGGACCCCTTTGTGCAAATGGATAATGGAAAATATAGCCCCCCCATCCCAGCCCCCACTTCCTTCATTCACAAATCTATTGTTAATCTCTGCTCAATTATCCAATTTATTTTCCCTCCATCTGGAAGAAAGGAACCACCATGTCTTTCAATTAGTGCTCCCTTTGCCCGCACTGTGCCTCTCTCACATGAGGGGGCGGTATACCCAGAACACGGAACCTGATTGGGCACAGAAACGGGTAAACCAATAAACCAAGCCGCAGATTCAGTGATCCTGGTAAAGTAGGAATTCGTGATTATGCCTATACGTCTATAAATGTGTATCGCTGAGCGTGGTAAGCGGGTTGAAGACGGAAATGCACATTATAACCATATAACTAACTACAGGTTTTAACTGACCCAACTGTAAAGTCAAGATTAAAGTGTTTCACTGATTTGGGATTTGTGGTGCACTGGGGGTTTTTAAGGGGCTTTTAAATGATGTGTTGTTCAGGCAAAGCGATCACAGGGAGGCTAGGAAACTGCCTATTCATCCGACTGCTTATGCCGTACAGAATCACAGGGCTTGGCTTACTTCAGATGGATTATTCTCGATAAATACCAGGCTCTATCCCATCCAGGGGGTACCCCTGCCTTAAGCCCCGTGATGGACTGACGTCCCGTCCAGGGGGTACCCCTGCCTGGGACAGGCTCCAGGCCACAACCCTGACCAACATAAGCAGCTGGCAGATGGATGAATGGATGGAATGCCAGTCTGTTCATCTCGGTTTGAACTGCCATCTGTTCCCAACGTGCAGTTGAAGTTTCTACAAAGACAAACTTAAACCAAGCCACCAATTGGTAACTGGTAAAATCCATCTATTTGCGTAACTGCGTATCCATTAGCGAATCAGGGTGAGCCTGGAACCTGTCCCAGGAAAGCTGAAGTCCAAGCAAACAGACATCCCTGGATGGAATGCTGGCCTAAAATAATTCATTAAGAATAACAATGTTACAAACATATTCCTGTTTTTTCCACACAATCCTTCCCTGAGCATCCTGGACTGCTGAGGATTCAGCTCAGTACAGTCACTCTGGTCAGAAAGCCGTTGAGACATGCCAATGTCCTACTGAGTGACCACACTAATAGAACGTATGAATCCCCATTAATCAGGGCCCATTTCCTTCTACACACTTCGGGCAGCACAATTTCCTGACTTCTGGAATTGGTTCGCTTCACTTAAGTCAGATTTATAGAGTCAGTCAAGCCCAAAAGACTCTTGCATATTATAATTCTCATGTGAGACACACACGCGCACACACACACACACACACACACACACTTGTGTTGCTGTGATTGGCTGACAGTAGATAGCATTGTTATGTTAAAGGTACCAAAAAGCTGTAGCGTGAGTGAAACAGGATATTTCAGTTCAGCTTACATTCCAAAAAAAAAAGCTCAGAGCCTCTCTGCGGCAGGTAATTGGGCCATTTTGGTCCAATCCCTGGATTGAGTGACACTTCACACTGAATGGGACTTTGGGGAGAGTAAAAAAGGAGAGAGCGAATGCTTCTGGGCGTGCGGGGCGACGGGGACCACGAGGCATCGGGCCACGATTGAGCTGTAGGCAACCTCAGATAACGCAGTGGCCCCCGTATCTACAACACCCTGACGGCCCGCTGGCGGAGTCTACCTGCAGGGCAATATCCCCCACAAATAAATCTAGTAATTATCTTGCTGTAGGGCCCACGTAGCAAATGTCAGAACCACATTAACTGAGGGAAGAAGTTTTCCATAAATCCCTTAGCAGTGTTTGTTGGAAGCGTACAGCTTCTGGATGATTCATGTGTGTGCTTATATATCCAGGAGTATGCCTCAGTTTAATTGCACATGGTTTCAGACTGAGAAGTCTCAGACAGAGTCCTGTACAAGGAGGATTTTACAATGGAGGGTGCCTGCATAGCGGCCTGCCAACGAATAAGCAGGAGTCTGAGTAAATTACATTCGGCCCTGATGTGATTCAAAGAGAGCGGGCTTGACGCTGCCTCTTCCTGAAAGGAATATATCTGCAGCAAAATTGCACAGAAGGACTCACTTGTGGTGTCCGGCGCATTTTAGATAATTATATGGACTGTGGTGACACAGGGAAGCAATATGAAAGGAAAACAGGCTCACTAAGGGGTAGTGTGTGTACATAATTTATACACTGGGGATTTCACAGTTTGGACAGCACAGTGCTTGAGAGTTAGGGGCTTAAATCCCACTGTTAGCCCTGTGTGTGGAGTTGCATCTTGCTCGTGGGAGTTTTACTTACGCAAAAATGTTCGGAGGGCAGAAGGAAAAATTATTGGTTCAGAGAGATAATCAATCAGATTGTAGAGAAGGTGGGTCCAAGCAACTAGAGTAGGCAAGACCAACCAATCAAATGTCTTGGTCCTGCCTCCTTAAGTTGCTTGGACCCACCTCCTCTACAATCTGATTCGTTATCTCTCTGAACCAATCATTGCTCCTTACATTTTTGTGTAAGTAAAACTCCCGCAAGCTTGCATCTCGTCACTGCGCTTGTGATGGTTTTCACTGGATACTTGGGTTCTATTACACAGTCCAAAGCGTGCAGTTAAGTGAATCCTACCCAGCATCTTATCACAAGCACTGGTGGCCTGGAACCTATCCCAGGCTGAATAGGTACAGGCCGGGGGTAAACCCTGGAGGGGATACCGGTCCATTTGAGGACATATACACACTCAAAATAATCATATACCGTGGGCAATTTAGAGATGTCAGTTGGCCTAACTATACATCTTTGGACAGGGGTAATATGCAAAAATCACACACAGAGCTTTGGAAGCCCAAACACTGGAGGTGCATGGTGGTAGTGTGATCCAGTGAAGCAGTTTGCTGCCCACTTAGGTGAACCAGTGATGGACTGGTATCCCCCACTTTGTACCCTGTGCTTCCTGGGACAGCATGCACACTCACTATGCCCTACGGCAGTTACAAGAGGACGGACAAACTGTGTCGTGCTGCAGAGTCATTAAGCTTAACACTCTGTGTGTGAAGGAACTGTTCTTTAAATCACTGCGGCTTATGTTCCTCAAAAGCCTGGCTGACATTTCCCAAAGTCACAGTGTTAATCTTCAGGCGTGCACTCTTTGGCCAAACCTGATATCTACAGACGTTTCTCTTCTTCTCACATTTCCCGCCACTTCTTCCCGCCATCTTCCCAAGAAGAGTGCATATCGTATAAAATAATTATCAGCATTGAATGGATGTGCTTTGTTATCGATTTAGACTGCTGGTGACGGGCCTTGTTTGGCACCTGAAAGACCGCGAGAGGAACAGGGTAAACCCTGACAGAATCCCTTTTGCTCGATAAACAATTAATGACTCCTGCATAATGGAATTACAGGTTGGCACTAAATCTACCATTGCATTGACATTTAAAGTGCCCTATAAAAGACATTAAGGAAATTAATCAGCAGGAACATTTTTTTTTCCCTAAAAAATGGAAGAAGGCCCAAATGCGGCACGTGGTTCCAGTATATGATGTGGACGGATTTCGGTAAGTAGCGAACCGCTGTATGTGATGCTGTTTAGTACATCCCCAGTTTTCCCAGCACATGCTACGTAAATGTGCATACAAATAAATCTCATTCTATTAAATCTTAAACATCATCCTATTATTTGGACAGCTGTACCTCTTGAAAGAGTTCATTTGATTGATTAATTCCACTTTTTCTTTTTAGTAGATTAATATATCGCGAGACAGTTATGTTTATGACACATTTTCAATTACCGCCCATCGATGGTTCTAGGTTCAAGCTGACTCAAAGCTGTCCATGACCAATCAGCAGTACATCCCCAAGGCTAATGATGGTGTGCTGTGATTGTGTCTGAAAATGATATTAAACACCAGTTAGCATGTCCGCAAAAGTACAGCTAACATACTATCAAACTGCACAATCCAGCATTCAGCGCTGTTCTCCTTCTGTGATCTTGTGTGCATCCTAAAATCTTTCTGTTTACTTCGTATTTTCTGTTAATTATGTTAATTGAACGTAATTTTGAATTACTTCAATACAAGCGCAGAGGACAACAGAGTGCTCCTGTGTTAAGAGGTTTTTACCTGTCTGCACTTAGAACTTTGCTGGGTGTTTGTGATTAAACGCCTCGTTTGGGGACACACTACAGCAGGACGCCTCTGGAGACCTGAGCATCTCTCCGTAACGTTCAGATTACTACAGATGCCGGAGCGTGTTCCGCTCGCCGCTGTTTTGCCACATTGCTTCAGAGTAGTTCGTTAGGTCGCCTGTTTTGGCCTGTGTGTTCCACACTCAGGAATGTTCTTGTGGGACATTCACTTAATCACGTTAGAGTATGTGGGCCCTGTCGGTGCGGTCGTTATAAGCCTCCCACCAGTCCCCACGGGGGCCTGAAAGGACCCCAGACGTGGCTCATCGTCTCCCTTTACCACCTACCTAAGCACTCCTTCCAGACCATCAGATCAATAAGAAATAAACAGCAGACAGCACTTCTTCACCAGTGCTGTATCGATCGGCCCTTCAGGCTCGGGTTCCTCGGCCCACATCCCGTGAATACGGCCGCGTTTTGTTTTCTTTATGTCGCCTTCTTAACGGGAGCTCACACACCGACGTGTACCAGCGCGGGGAGCGCAGAAGCACTTCCTGAAGCCCGCTGAAGGAGCCCGCGGATTAAACTCATGGCAGGTGAATGAGCTGGGAAAGCAGGGAATAGAGAAATTACATGCTGCAATTTTCAACTTACTCCAGCCAGAGAGAGAGCTTGGAGTGAGAGACCTACATGGTGAGGATGCCGATGTCACCGTCCGAAGGTGAGTGTGATACCCGCCCATCAAATGATTCCGTTTCTTTAATTCTTCTTCCAAAGCCATCTCAGCATAATACTCAGGGGCAGGGAGCTCAGACTGTCGCCACGGCGACTGGAGTTCAGGAATCACCCATGAATGTCCTAGATGTGTTCGTGTGAGTAGGTATGCCTCAGGGAAGAATGCTCTTCCTTCCCAAACCTAGACAAAGAAACATATTGAAACGTTTCTGTTACCAGGTAAATTTTTGAATGAATTTTTTCCCGTGTCGGAGGTAAATAAAATGGCAAATGTGTGGATGGATATTTTGAAATAATATATTTTCCTAAGATATCACAAAACCCTAACCCTTCCCACACAGCCTTTGGCCCAGAGAAATCCTAATGCTTTGATTTTAAAATAATGTTTAATATAGAAATGCAGCATCTGGTAATTTTATCTTGGAGGTTTGTCTCTGGAGGAAGTAATATCTGGGTCACTGATTGAACCACCTCAAACTTAGCTGACTGTTAACCATTCTGATGAATCCCTGGTTACCTCATGACGTCAGTGCTACGCAGGATTTTGTACAAAAGGTTGTTTTTTTTTCCAATGGCAGCTTTGCCCAAACGCATGTGATGTTACAAAAGCTATTTGGAAATCATTTATCTTATTTTTTTTTATCATTTTATCAGTCCCATTCTTAATCTGACAACGTAATCCTGGGAAGGGTTCATGTTGGTTTTTAAATTACTCATGTGTGAATTCGCGCAGCTACATTCAGATCACCTGCTTCTTTTGTTATCAAAATATCTGAAGGAACCGTTCTACTACTATTGCTGTTGTTGTTGTTATATATCGCAGTTGCCAGTCAGATGGTTCCTGTGTCATTTGCATATCCCAGCATTGCCGCGATCCGTGTAGATGTCTCCTGCCCTTTTATTAAGTCCTTAAAAGGACTAACAGAGGAACTGCACATCGACAACACTGCCCACAATTCACCACACACACACACACACACAATTTACAACAATTCACATAAAACACTACATGACACTGCAATACAACACAACACACCACGCATAACATGCACACACCTACAATATTTGTTTGTATCACTATGTTGCTATGGTTGCACACACTTGCATACCCCAGCTAATAGTGCCCAGCCGACCCTGATCAGATTCATTACCTTGTCATGAATAAATAGGGCGACCCGGGCAGGCCTAGGAAGGACAAGGTGATTTGACACTCTTGGGTGCTCTGGATGTTGCTGAGTTTCCAAATCTGCTACAATAGTTTTCTTTTTACCTCATGTTTTAATGCCTCTTCTCTTTTCTGTGTAAGGATCCATAACCGTATTTTCCTCATCAGATTTATTAATAGAGTCGTTCAGTTTCCTGAATGATGCGCTCCGACACCCCTGTGACCCTCCAACCCGCGATTAACACTCGTCTTCTTCGGGAAGCCGTATTTGGACTTGCCTCATGAACGAGGGCAGCGGTGGGGAGAGAGAGAGACACGCAAAAGTTCACGTCGGAGTTTTATTATCACCTTAACCGGAGCCGTGACCCGGCTGATTAATGGAAATCTAAAAAAAAAAAAAAGTGTCTGTTCACAAAGACTCCAAGCGAAATGCCCTTGATCCTGTTTGTTTTCCTGTAATTATATTTCCGAGACAAAGTTATTATGTATGGCTCACCAGTCTGTGAAATAATGAGCACTTTTCTGGAGCAGCAGAGCTACAAAGGAGCCTCATGGAGCAAAGAGGTGAAATGAGAAATGTGTTGCGAGTTTGGAGATGTAGGAGTTTTGAGAGCGGGGCGTGAGCGCGTCTGCGTCTGCGTCTGCGTCAGTCCTACTGCCAGGCCGTCCTCTGGATCACCCTGCGCTTGCTGTCAGTGCAGATCCCCCTATTCACTAGGGCCACACAACTAAATCCCCCACATTTTACATTTCCTGCTCTGCCTTTCTTTTCAGCTTTTTTTCAGTCTCCAGTTTTTGATTTTTTACTCCCTGTGTTATCGTTACCCCTGTCAGTGCTGAAAAGGGAAGACCGGCGTCCACATGCCTTTGTGCATTTCTGCCTGGAGAGGTGGCTGTTCCCTTAGCCTTTCCTAAAGAGATATTGGGGATGGATGGATGGATGGGTGTTTATCAGTAATGCACTCAACCCGTATCCATCCAGTTAAATACATTTTCAAATATTAATCTGCTGATCGAAGATGACGATGATGGTAACAGTTGCTAACAGGTTCCATTCCGTCTTCTCATTTTCTTGTGACAAGACTTTCTGTCCATAGCACACATTCAGCAGAGTGTTGATCAATATCCAATTTACTTTAATTATAAGATGCTTTAAAATTTGATCTAGGCTTTTTTTACTGAATTATCGGTTCGGTTACATATTTCTGGTATTTTTTATTCTAATTACTCCCTGTTTTTAGGGTCCCTGTATCCTTATTGTCCTACAAAATATGTTTGGTAAAATAATAATTAGGAGGGTAATACTCAGTGATAGCCTTTGTGATTGCCTGCAAAAAAAAAAAACAAATTAACACTGGTTTATTAAATGATAATGAAGACTGTCCCAATAACATTTTAATTCCATGGTGAGCACACCTTGAGCGGCTAGGCTTTGGAAAATGACGGCAGCCCAAAGGCTCATTATAGGCAGAGTGTGGTAAATAATGGAGTGGATGCGGGACGCCGGCGGGTGGGGACAGGTGAAAATAGGGGCCGGGGACGTTTCATTTTCATACCCAGCGTGTTGCCGGGATGCTTACGCGCGCGTGTGTCGCAACAGCGCGCCTCTGGAAAGTGTGCACTTACTCGCAGCGCGTGTTAATTCCTCACCAGAAGACGAGCGCTGGGAATGTGGGAGACCAGGGTGAAGACGTGCGGGTTTGGACCAGGTGAACGGGATGATGATGATGATGACGATGATGATGTTTGCAGGTGTGATCAAAACCTGAACTGTATTCTCTGAAGTGTCTGGCAACTGTAGTATCCTGGGATTATGTAAGATGGTGCCGTTACCTTAATTCTGAATAACATACCCATGACCCGCCACCAACCCCCGTCCTCTGACTGGATTTTGTGTCCCCCTGACCTCCCCCCTGCCAGCCCCAGGCTCGTCGGTACGAATCATCTCTCCCATTGCCTGGGGTCAAACATCACTCGCCGTTATCAGGGTCAAGTCAAGGGCGCCGGGCCTAGATGAAGCTTGTTTGACTGCTGGGCGTCATGGTGAAGCCAGACCTTGCTGCCACAGGAGCCGGGATTTGCCAGGGCAGTCAAACAGGAAGACCCAGCGCATCCTCTAATCGCCTGCCGCATCACACCGTGAGCTGCTCGCTCACGAAAGGCATTTAATTTTCAGACCAGGCCTCTTTGAAAGTCTTTAAATTGCCCCTTTGAGTGGTTGCAATCATCACGAGGTCTCTGATTCTGGAAAGAACGAGGCATAAAGGATAAAAGATATGGAAAAAAAAAAGAGTCACTTCGGTTTATTGCTTAACCTGTGTAAAGCGCGTTGCGGTTTAGTGTGGAGCAAAGGTTTGACTTTGTCAGTGGGAGGCCGCCTGAACAATGGGTCATGCTGAGATAGCATGTGGAAAATGACTTTAATGCTCCATACAAAATGGGTTATTGCTTTGGTCAATAGGCTGAGGAGAAGCCTGTTTTTCTGGCCGGCGCTGAGGCTGGAGCCATCAGAGCGTACCGATAATAGTACGTAGCCGACACACTTCCGTCGTTCTGTCGTTTTTATTTTTATTTTCATCATGGGTGACTTTCTGTGCAATTCCTGTGGAGGGCGCATACAAATCATGTAAATCTTTCATGCAAAAATGAACTAAATTAAATTAATTTAAAGAGCATCTAGAAGACGTATTACGCAACCTATTTTTTGCTCTTTGATGGGGGAACAGAACAGTTGACAAAAAATAACACGGCTGGTATAAAACGTGAGTGCTACGCTTTATATTCTGCTGTGAAGTCCGCAGTGGCGTGACTCAGTCTCATTTCAGAATCCATTTAGTACAGTTGTTTTTTTGGCCCTAAATAATTTTTTTTGGAAAATTATCTTGGTTTGTGATTTCAGCTGTCAGATGTTTCACCAAAATGTAACAATGCTTCTGGATGTCAGTGCATACAAAACGGAGCTGGTTTCTGGCATTGTAGATATTTATATGTTTTATTTATTCTAAGGTGTACTGCTATACTGAACGTCTGAGGTACTGTCTGTGTTAATCTTCGCCAGGAACCGCCCCCTGTTGCGTGCTAAATGTAAACGCACGCATCTTCCAATTATCCAAGCAAAAGTCCTGTTTCTGAGGCTGTAACCCTTTTATAACCTTGTCGTCATTACCATCCGCTTCAAACGCTCATATTTAAACTTCTTTGCCCCCTGTGCCTGATCTGTGAAAACTGGCTTACGTTGCAGTCACCAGATTTCTACTTGGCTTCACGGGGTGTTAATTTTCATTAGCTGTACTATGGCAGACACCTCACACGGGGAAAGGTTTAGCTTTTTAAGGCTGGGGATGTGTGGGATATTATCAGAACAAATCATTTATGAGTGGTGCTAAGGCAGTGGGCTTTGTGCTGTAAGTGCCTGCGCTGAACTACAGGATTCTGCTGGGTTTCAGGAGAATGAAAGAGCGCTGTGGTGAAACAAAGGCTGGATACAGTCAAACTGGGAAATAAGGGGCGTAAGAGTGACACCCAAATGCACTTCTGTTCAGGTTTGGAGAAGCAAACTGGACCATCTGACATGATGAAGCTGTAAAACTATTAATTACCCCACCTGTCCATCCATCCACTCACCAGAGGGAGAATGTGCAGGTCCAGAAAGTATCATGGTTTTGTTTTAACCAACCTGTACTCTGTGACTGTGACACTTTTGACTCACCTTGTTGGTTGAACATTCTGGACCTGAACTTTCCATCGCTACCATTTACCCACATGTATTCGAACTGCTTATCAACACCAACGGCCTGTTTCATGAAACGGGATTTCTTGCTTAGCTGGATAACTTGTTAGATTTAAGGTAGTCTGCTCTAAATGTACGTGAAAGAAGAGAATAGGGGTGTGCAAAGCAGCCGGTATTTGTATCTGTATTTGTATTTGTTGAGGGGGGAAAAGTATTTGTATTTGTATTCGAGTAAAATTCAAAATAGGCGTAAAAATCCAGTTTTTTGAGTTGCACTTCTAATTTACGTTATAGTGTAAGTATTCTTTAATTATATCCATTATAATAATTATGGATATGCAGTAGACAGAGTAACTTAAACGTACCATATAACTCCTACAAGTGCATACAATTCGACACAACTACACAACTATTGTTTTAACCTTTTTAACCAAACGTTAACGTTACTCTGTCAACAGCCTATTGTCTAAATTACCGAGCTAACAGAGCTACAGTACGTAAACAGAGCGAACATGAGAGCACCTGACTGCAGACGTCAATAATGCAGCGTAATGAATAATCTCCCGATCAAACTCCGCTTCCCGAAAGTTATAAACTGCCTCCGGAACCCAGTTAAGGTACAAAAATCTATTCAACAAAAATAGTGATAGTTAAGTCTTTTTTCGCTCAGCCGAGCCTTCTCGGTTGCTGTTGGAGCAGCCTGTGTCAGTCACCTCTTTTACAACCCCCCCCCCCGACTCCTGAACTCACTCACTCACTCACTCACTCATCCGGGCATGCACTGCGGTCTCAAGAGGAAACGCAGCTTTTTGATATAAAGTTTTTCTTGTTCCCGAATACAAATATTTTTTAAAGTATTTGTTCGAAATAAGTATTCGTAAAAAACACATTATTTGTGCCTTTCCGAATACCGTATTCGGGTTCGGCTCCACCCCTAGAAGAGAAAGTCCCTTCAGCCCATACTACCTTAAATCCAACAAGTTATCCGGCTAAGCAAGAAATCCTGCTTCGTGAAATGGGCCCCAGGTGGTTACATCTGTCCCTACTGCTGTCTAACTAGACGTGTATGAGGGGGGTGGGGGAGGATTCTGTATCTCCATAAATGTTATAACTGGCCAGAGCCGGGGGTGGGGGATTTTTAACATGTCATAAACTGTTGGCGTCCCCATAAAACACTTACTGTATATGCGCCAAACCACAAATGCTCGTACCGCTGCCCTGCGCGCCCTTCGCCGGAGACCAGAAGCCGGCTGTGATCGACCCCCACCCCCTCCCCCACCCAACCCCGTCCCCCTGACAACAAATAGCCCGAACATGTCCAGCGGCCAATCACCAAAGGGGGTGAGCGCTGGGATTAGTCACGACACGATCGACAGCGTCGACTTGACTTGCCAGGTGTGACACGTTTACTGGATGGGTGCAGCGGCGTCTCAATGGGGCCCCGGAGTGCCGCTTCTGTCTTAGAGAATAATGATCAATCCATCCATCTTCCAGCCATTTATCCAGTGCAAACAGGAGAGGGTGCTGACTGACAACAACAATAAAAACAAAACAACAATAATAATAATAATAATAATATTAATAATAATAATATGTATTCAATGGGAACCATCTGAGAATTTCCAATCATCAGTGTAGGCTTAATGTAAGATTAATGCATCAGTCTCTGGTCTTCACACATGACTGGTAGGAATTTCCTTTGGTGACCCAAGCTTATGTCAGTCTCAGACCCCCTGGACACCATCCCACCGTGTCAGCGCTCTTGAAGCAAAAATCCTTAGTGCCCCCCCCCCCCCCCCCCCAGGTGAGAGATGTGCATGTATGAATACAAATTTTTCGCTTGGTTCGACGACATCTCCTGAAGTCTCGTTTCACTCGTTTATTTTACCAGTGAGTAATGACTCCATTTTTCTGCTGACAGCCAGTGTGAAAACAGCCAGATTCTATGCAGATGGAAATATTTTTGGTGCCTGCTTTAAATCATAATTAGAGAGCTGCTGATACGCGGCCGTCACGCAGCCTGACGGCGGACCAGCCCACACGCCGGCTTACCAGTCGCCTCTGCCCACGTCCCTGTCTTCGACCTACCACGTCCACAACCCCGCTTTCTGTCGTTAAATGATATTGTTGATAGAATCACAGGGGGAAATAATTTTTAAAAAGCTTCAAGCAAAGAAAGCGATAAATAAACCTAACGTTAAACTCATAGGAATTCACGCAAGTCCATATCAAAATAAAAGAGTTTTGATCGGGCATGAAAATTGGCACCTAAACTTAACAAGCTCAAAGATGAGCAGAATACACAGATTGTTTGTCTTTGTTGGACAAGACAAAGGATGGACAAGACAAAAGCAAATACATATTCTTTTGTCTTACTGTGTTATTTTAGCGTTACATTCAGCTGCCAAGATTGTACGTACTGTATTTGTAACAATTTCGTTACATATGTTACCAGAGTACCCAGCCCAATACAAATGGCGTACTTAAAAAAAAAATGACCCAGACCAATACTCAGTCTGTTCCTGCAGGTCTGGACAAGTTCAGCTCTGACATCTAAATAAAGGGAATTTTCATCCTTGAAGTTAATTTGTAGTTTGTGGCTATTCCGTGCTCCTGCTGCCAAAGCAGTTGTTCGGAGCAGTTCTTCAGACCCTCCCTTAATCATGTAACACACAGAGGCTTTTATTCTTAGTAATTAACATGTTATGTCCACGCGTGTGACCTCAAGCAGCATTCCACTAACATTCTTTCAGTTTTGTGCTGGATCGTCCCCAATTGGCAGCTTTGCGTTGCTCTGAGCGTCTGTTAAGCGAATGAAATGTTAAAAAAAAAAAAAAATGCTGTTGACATGGAGACGGAAGGCCGATGACAGTGAGTTGGCGGAGAGACAGCCCGGGGCATTACATCACCGTGACCCGAGTAGGCTGGGTCTGGACCCGCCAAGGTGTTACGGCTCAGATCCGCAGGATCGGGTGTCTTTGGCGGCCGTAACCCATCCACGTCCTCCCAGGTCCAGCTTCCCACTGGCTCATAAAAGCTGTTTAACATCAAGAAACCCGCAGGCTCAGGTTACACGGCGCTGATCCATGTTTCAGATGTGCTCCATCCAACGTGGTCAAAGGTAAATGAGACTGAAGAAGGAGAAAAAAAATAACGGCTCTCCCTACATTTTGCAAGTTTTACAGAGTAATTCATTTGTATGACTGAATGCATCGTGGATTAGAAAAGAGTCCAAACTTTTGACTAGTAGGTTACGTTATGGACAAAGGCAGACAAACTGAACTGGTCTGTGTGCCACAGTGGCCCAGTGGCTTCAGTCCCCCAGGAGGGCAGGATCTGTTCCCAGGGCTCTTTGTGTGTGAAGTTCACACCTGCTTTGCCCACAAGTCCGGTTGACTTGAAGTTTAGGGTGAATTTGTGTCTCTAATTCGCCCTGAATGCATGCACAGTGATACATAAAATAGCTGAAATAAATAAACAAATCAGTATGTGCTTTATGAAAAGGAGGTGAGACTCGTAGTCAGAATATTTTGAGTATAATAATGGACCAAAAGAATGGATACATTGAGTGTCTTGATGCTGGTCCTAAGAACTGACTTATGTTTGCTTGATGGGCTCCTCTTGGCTTGATGCCTCAGATAATTTACGCTGGGTTAAGCGAGCGTCTCAGAATACGGAATCACCAGCCTCTACAAAAATGATGACGGAGAGCTTTCCGGCTGAGAAGTATACGGACTGTCACCGAAAAGGCCCGTTTTTACTGTAACTGCGGCTCTTCAGGTCCAAACAGAGCCTCGGGCAAGTGTCTCGGGGCTCGCAGCTGGAGGAGATGGAAGGAGAAGCTGAGGGCCAACCAAAACTCCCCCTGAGTTTCCTCACACCGGCATGGGCTTTGCGTGCTGCATATGTTTGGAGCTGCGACAGCGAAACGTTTAGAACGAGGCTGTGCAAAGCATCTCCCAGATAACTAATATTTAGCTATTTCTACGAGTATTAATATACTTAAAGAGGTATTAATGTTTGCCAGGATTACAGACCTGCTGGACATCAGCACATCACGACTGGGGTCTAGGAAGTAGGTCAGACTCTCACCTGACATCTGCTGCAGTGCTACTGTCCACACCCCCAAGCAGGGCTGGGGGGGGGGAGGGGGGTTGGATTGGGTAACACAAATGGCCCTGTGACTCTTTCCTGGAATCAGGAACAGTTTTGAATACATCGGACCACTCGATAGAATTTTCTGTTCCTGTTGAGGCAGAGCGGCATCCGCACATATATTATTTAACGCAGGAGTCATTCAAAATGTTGCCCCCCTTGACCTTAAGCTACAATCATTTTCAAAAACAAACCCTGTAATGTTTGTATTTCATGTTCTGGATCAGCAGAGTGCAGATTCCAGGTCATGTGACTTCTGACACACCCAGTGGGGCTGGAATGTCTCCATTCACACCACCAAAGATCAAGCTTTCAGATTCCCAGCACAGGATGGAGACCTTTACTCAGATGAAGGAGGAGAATCAGAAGAGCATGCAGGTGTTGTCAGTAGCAAAAACAGTTTGGTCTCCAACATTAAATCTTCCCTATAATATAATTCAAACAAGCTTTTCTCAGATGCTTCCTCTCTCTTTGTTATATCAAGTTTATTGCTCAGTGTGTAAAACCTCTCACTTTTAAGGTCTGGCCTGGACGTTGTGCATTAGGCTACAATTCAGTACCATCCTTGTCTCCCATAGTTTTCCATTCCTCTGTCTCACTTTTATGAGTGAGAGCATTTGATGAGCCTGTTCAGATCACCCTGAAGACACCTCACAACTGTAGAAGCGTTCGATGCCGCACTACATCTCAGGCCACTAGTGCAACAAGTGCATGTATCTCTTTCTCTCTTCACATACAAATTCCCAAATAATGAAAGAATGCAGTATACCTGAGTGGTGATTGTATGAGTCAACATACAATAATAATAATACAATAATTTAACTCCAAAAAACATTAAAGTGCTACAGATAAAATACCAAATGTAATAATGCAGTAAAAGTTTGAGGTAAATAAAGATGGTAGATGACAATCTTATCATGAAAGGAAATCTTTGCATGTCTGTATGATGATATTGCATTGAATGGTAACTGTATTAATTCTAATTACATAATATCTCCGAATTACCATCATAATTTGGAATGAAGCCAGTAATTTCCCCTGCAGCTGCCTGGGGGTGATGTGTGATACTCTGCTACATTGTAACAGTTGCTCTTCTGATCAGCTACATGCCACTTAGGACTTCTGAGCTGGTGGAGAACATCAGGCAGACAGCGTGTGAAGCAGGTACCATCAGTAGGGTTAGGAAGCTTGTTGAAGGCACCACCTTGACGACGTGCTGAGAGGTGGAACCTCCGTGCAGGGATGTCGTACAATCGGGGCGATTCCAAGGGCCCCCGAGTGACAGGCCCAAAAGGATTTGGAGCTTAATTGGATTGGTCTGGGTCGGGGGCCCAGTATGATACACTGGGATGGGGCCCGAAATCTCTAGCGACGACCCTGCTTGCCAGTGACACCCAGGTTCTCTGCTCTCATGCATCATCTGAGCATAGAAACAGGAAAACCCACCAGCTTCAGAGGCATCATGCGCACTCTTACCTGAAAAGGGGGGGGGGGGGGGGTTCTGTGTCTGTACTCTTACCTGAAAAGGGGGGGGGGGGGGGGGTTCTGTGTCTGTACTCTTACCTGAAAAGGGGGGGGGGGTTCTGTGTCTGTACTCTTACCTGAAAAGGGGGGGGGGGGGTTCTGTGTTTGTACTCTTACCTGAAAGGGGGGGGGGGCGTTTCTGTGTCTGTACTCTTACCTGAAAGGGGGGGGGGGTTTCTGTGTCTGTACTCTTACCTGAAAAGGGGGGTTTCTGTGTCTGTACTCTTACCTGAAAAGGGGGGGGGGGGGGTTCTGTGTCTGTACTCTTACCTGAAAAGGGGGGGGTTCTGTGTCTGTACTCTTACCTGAAAAGGGGGGGGGGGGGTTCTGTGTCTGTACTCTTACCTGAAAAGGGGGGGGGGGGGGGGGGTTCTGTGTCTGTACTCTTACCTGAAAAGGGGGGGGGGGGGGTTCTGTGTCTGTACTCTTACCTGAAAGGGGGGGGGGGTTTCTGTGTCTGTACTCTTACCTGAAAAGGGGGGTTTCTGTGTCTCTACTCTTACCTGAAAGGGGGGGGGGGGTTTCTGTGTCTGTACTCTTACCTGAAAATGGGGGGGGGGGGGGGTTCTGTGTCTGTACTCTTACCTGAAAAGGGGGGTTTCTGTGTCTCTACTCTTACCTGAAAAGGGGGGGGGGTTTCTGTGTCTGTACTCTTACCTGAAAAGGGGGGGGGGGTTTCTGTGTCTGTACACCCGGTAAGAGGAGTGTCACCGCCACTCGATTGTGCTGCAGTCAAGTCAAAACACAAAAACAGATAATGTAGCAAAAGCAAAGAGCCCCGACTGCGTAATGAATAGGTGTTTTTGTTGGAATTCCATACAGGATATAATATAATGGCTGTGATTAATGTAACAGATGAATAAGACACAGATGGTCTGTAGACCTCTGTGACCCTGCATAGGACAAGCAGGTATAGAAAATGGATGGATGATGGTTGGATCTTAAGAATAAAATTAACCCATGATTGATTTTAAAATGTTAAATACATCTATCTATCTATCTATCTATCTATCTATCTATCTATCTATCTATCTATCTATCTGTCTGTCTATGATGTAAGACCTAAATATTTGTATAATGTTACTCTTTCACGTTTGCAGAAATAAACCACGCAAACGAGAGTTAGGGTAACTGATCAATGCCAAAAAGTCACATCTGTTGTGCAAATATAGCAGTTTTAGATGATGAAGAAAACGCAAAGTTCAATTATGTAGCATTATTAAACTACAGTAGTAACGCCACATGCAGTACATTACGTTACGTGGAGACCTTTATATTCAGAGAACACTACAAAATGCAAACAATGCCATAGTCTTATCCTGCACGGTATGCAAATAACAACTTAAATTCCTTGAATTACATTAAATAATTACTTCCCCTCTCTTTTGAGCGATAACATATTAAAGCCATCCATACCGTAAGACCACTTTTGGGATTTAAAATCCACAACTATTTATTATATATATAAAATAATTAAAGGTGGTTTTATTTATTTATGCTTCCCACAAAGACATAAGAACAAAAAAGGTTGTTCATGCTGTCTGATTGTATTTTCCATTGATTCTTTACTATGAGAAGCATTTGATGAAAGATACGTGGGTCTCTCTTCGGTGAGAGGCGGGATCGCTGTGTCCGTCTATAATACCGCCGTTAACCAGCAGGTTGCCCTAACGACCATGGCCAGAAGAGGGCGCTGGTGGACAATCCTTCCCCTACAGTCTCCCTAAAAGGGGGAAAAAAACGAAACAATTAAAAATCACATTTATGTGCAGCGCTATAGCCGTTCATATTTATGCTTTTCGCTCACTAAGTACATTGCATTGCTAAGTCAGTGACAGTAATTACAATGCTTAACTATTTATATGAATTTAATTGACTCCCACATTCATTTTTTTTTCGTAAATCCGTCTTTCAAAATAATTTTTAAATGATTGAAACAGCGATAGCTGGCATATTAGTAACTGAGCTGATGTAAGTGCCTTCCCTGTTTCTCCTGCAGATCCTTCAGACGTCAAGACGCCCGAATCTAAGGCAGCGTGATAAAGCCTTTCTCTGTCTGCATCTCTCTGATGGGTCCCAGGAAGAAGGCCAGCTGTGAAGTAACAGTGAATGTGTTGTGACTCTGTCCTGTGTGACAGTAACATATGTTTCTCTAGCCCTTAGAGTACGGAGCGTACAGTTTTGATGCCTGACGCGGTTCTCTTGTCGCGGTAATGCGCTTACGGTAGAATAACGATGCTGTTTTTCCCCGTGCGCGTCTCTCTGTGGATTCAGAGAAGTTGTTCTACCAAGAACTGCCTTTTTTTTTTTTTTTTGCTTTCACTTTCTAAACGTTTCAACGTTGTCCCGCCTAAGGCCAATAATCAGTTTTAACATTAGAGTAATTAAATACATAATAAAATAAACTACTGTAATATACGGTACGGAATTCATTTTTCATTTAAGGTCTTTTAAACTACATTACCAATGTTTTTTAAAAAAACACTTTAAATTAATATTTTAAGCATATTTCTTTCACAAAGGCATGACATTTATTGATATTTTCGTGACTATTTTTTTCAAAAATATTTCACACATAATTTATCGTGCGCTTCTTATAGAAATAAATACCATAATTCTGTTGAATTTTTCTGTGGAATTTGACTATATGCATTCCAGCACAGCCTCAGAATTCATTTTGGGTATTTTTTTGCATATGGTTTGGTGCTTAATGTTGACTTGTGATATAGAAAATGCATTTCATACTTTTCTAATACTGGACACGTAAAACCCATGAAATACTTCATGTAATTTATTCGCTGCATTAACTCCTGGCATCCAAGAATTCTGAAAAGTTAAAAGTAAACCTTCCTCATGCTTTTCAATACAAACTGCATTTTTTATGGAGAGATAATAGGAGCACAGTGCTGCCTCATAAACAGGGTTGTAGGAGTGCATTGGGCTGCCACTCGGAACACTCCACTGCGACCTCATTCAGGGGCTTGTGCTGTCCTTGGACTGGCCTTGCTAACATTTCCGCTGAAGGATACGAGGCTGAGGAGCCAATTATTTGCTGAGGGAAGAGCAGGGTCACCGCGGAAACAGAGGAACACCTCTTTGAGCGGAGGTTGGCCTGAAGATGACTACCTTTCTGCTTCTTTCCCTTTTCTTAATTACGGGTTTCTGCAAAACTTTTCGCCAACTTTCGCAAAATAGTAAATAAAGAAACATATACTTGAAGTTTAATTCACTCCTTGGTCGCTTGATAGGGCCTTTCACCATTTTGGATTCGTTGGACATTTTCCATCCATCAGTATTATAACTGCTTATCCAGGTCAGGTGCTGGATATTGCGATTTCTTGAAAAAGTTACCTTCAGGTTATATGCAGAATATATTTATTTGACCTGAACATTTCGACAACTTTCTAGAATGTACTGTGATGCCAAGTGGATAAAGCCAGAGACTGAGACACAGAATGCATGGAGAGATTTCAGTTGTATTACCATTGTGCAGTAACAGTTCCAAGTACAAGGCAATGAGGCAGATACACACCGGGGTATAAACGCAGCTATCGATGGTGACACACTCAGCACAAAGAGCGCGTTAAAAACACAACGGGAAATCGAACTAGCTATGAATCGACTCGGACTACTTAATTAACTACTAAATTAGGGGAACGACACAAAACATATAAAAACAGACAATAAATAACAAACTTCGCCAGACGCGAACTTGATACGCAAATTAAATACAGCGCCAAAGCTGACGTGACCATCCTGAACTGCAGCCATCAGCAGACGCTCCATAGACCACCCTCCTAGCACTGACTCCCCTGGTGACCCACAGACCACCTGACAGCCCCAACATTCCGGTTCCTAGCCCACTTCAGATTCATGCTGCTGCTCGGCAGAAATGTCCCTGGCAGAAATGTGGGAACTATTGTCTCCTTGGGATACCGTGGTGCTGACATCGGGTTATATGGTGGTAAATGTTTCCTGTGCAAAATCCCGTGCTCCACCCCGGCCCAGGGCAGACTCAATAAATGACCTCCGACGGCTCATCCACCACAATGCGTGACCACACCCAACAGTTCATAAGTTCTGGACGGAAGCTGTGATCTGAAGAGGGGGCAAAGTGTGTCATAGGCCTGATCAGATGAGCCCTAGTTCTGCCAAGGTGCTCCCCAGCGAGGACGTGGGCTGCCTCCAGACGTTGCCGCAGCTCCCGCAGGTACTTTGGTCCGGGTTCACCACTGATGTCTGGCTCTGGTGCTGCCCCAAATGCCAGGTCCACCGGGGGGGGGCACAGTTCCCGCCCCAACATGAGCATGGCCGTCGTGAACCTGGTGGACTCCTGCCTGGTGGAGCGGCACGCCCAGAGCATTAGTGGCAGATGGCGGTCCTGGTCCCGCTGGTGCCGGGCAGGGAGGGTGGCCAACTGCATGGTGAGTGTCCGGTTGAACTGCTCCACCAACCCGTCGCTCTGTGGGTGCAGTGGGGTTGTTTGAGTCTTTCAAAGTGACTGGAGAAAGCCATAGGGATCATCGGCAGGAGTCTTCTGGGTGATGTGGGCATCACAACGGTGTGTGTAGAGCTTGATATCCCACCAGCATCCAGCTCAATTGAACCACTGGCACTAGTGGTGAGGGGGGGGGGGGGGTGTGACACAGAAGTGACCCACTAAAGCAAGCCCATGGACACCACATAACACCCTTTTCTGTAGGCCCAAGGGTAGCAGCAGTGCCACAGCACTTGATCACGGGCTGGCTCCTCACACTGTGGGTACAACAGGCAAAAAGACAGTCTGTTTCATTAGGAGCAGTAAGTCTATGGGCAACACCAGTCAACCACTCAGGCCTCCATTCCTGGAGGAACCCGGACCACAGCAATGCCAGCTTGGGCCCTGTTTCCTGGCCTTTCTCTAGCTTTGCCCGGCTGATCTCATGGAGTTCCCCTGCCACCACTGTTCTCATCCTTGCTCAGTTACTCAGCTGCACTGAATGAGTTGTTGCCATTTTCATCGGAGGAGAATATTGCCTCAGCCTGTTCAGCTTCAGCCAGCATCTCTCAACGGCTGATGCAGCCAGCCAGTTGACGCTCTGATGCAGTCACTCGAGTGTGAGATGCTCCAAGAAGGTTTGAATAGCTAGATCTTCCTTGGACAGTCTACGGATAGCTGGGGCAGCTCTCCTAAGCCAAGGAACATAGCTCAGCGAGCAGGACCTTTAATTTCTCCCTGTTTCAGCAGTGCTGGCTTGCTAGGTCTTGCCAGAAGGGCTGGGCTGGTCGCTGCTGCCCAAATCTTTGCCGCAGTGCCAACTGCAGGACTGCAGTTTGACTACGCACCTAAGGTGGGCCATCAGAGCCTTTCCCTTTACCGTGAGACCCAGATGCACCTCTAACGACTCCCACGGTATGTAGCCGTTGCATTTTGGCAGACGAAGCAGCGCTAGCAGTGGAGGCAGCCTCGGTCTGGGAAGGGGGTGGAGGCAGCCTCGGTCTGGGAAGGGGGTGGAGGCTCCTTTGGCGCGATCTTCGAGCAATGGAAGGATTCCTGATCTCTCTGCTGCAGCCGTGCTGTAGTCAAGGAGTAGGTGGCGGCGCTCAGTAGGCGCCTGAACCACCGCACTCGGCAACTGACCAAAGCAACGCTCTCTCAGTGCCGCCATGTAGAGCTGCTTTCTAACCGACGACGAGTGCTCAGAGGTTTATGTGCTCTTCCTCGACAGCTGCTCTATATAGAAGCTCAAACCCCCGTCACCTCTTGTAGGAACTCATCGATATCAGTAAACACTCCTGGTGTCTCCCATTCTTCTGAGATTTGGGGCGCACCTAGCTAATGCCAGGCATGACCCCCTTTTACCTCTAGAACTGCTTCAAGGGTAGATGGGCTGTGCTTTCGGAGCGACCTCTCTGCACACCATTGTACCAAGCGGATATATTTGCCTTCGTGACTTTCCTGTTAGCTGTGACGAGTCTGTCCATTCTCCTCTCACCTCTCTCATTAACAAGGTGTTTTTGTCCACAGAACTGCCACCAGTTTTTTTTTTTGGTTATTGCACCGTTGTCCATAAACTCTACACACCGTAGTGTGTAAAAATCCCAGAAGGGAGGCTGTTTCCGAGATTCTGGAATCACAACACCTGGCACTAGTAATCGCACCACGTTTAAAACCGTTTGGATTGTGCATCTCTACCATCCTAATGTGAACGGGTCCCTTGACCCCGGCTGTGTCCTGGATGCAGCCACATGATTTGCTGTTTGGAGGAGGAAGCTGTTCCAATTAATGCAGGTACCTAATAAACTGGTTTCTGACTGTATATTGCATGCTTCCAGATCATGAGAATTGCATCTGCCTGTTATTGTCTTTGACAGCGTTTCAAATCCCGTTTTATGGGAATAGCTGAAAAAGAAGGCCAAACGACCATGGTTTCTTGTGAATAACTTGGATCAATATAGACTGTTGTCTAAATTCTCACACTAGTAAATTTCCTGTCTTTTCTGAACCCATTTGAAAAGGGTCAATTCAGTGCTAGGAGAAGAAGTACCTTTTGTGTTAAATAAACCAATAAATAATATCCGTATGATATACAAAGCATACGGTATTACGCTGCCATTCCTCCAGTCCTTCAAGGTTATCCATACTTCTCAAAGCTACTTTCTTTTTTCTCAGGAGAAAAACTGGATATCTAATTTGTTACTTTGAATGTTTTTATTATCTGTCTGAAGTCTCCTAAAAATTCTACTGGGACTATAAGTAGCATTAAAAAAATCAAAAGACATTCAAAAATGAGACATCAGAAAATCAAACAAGACCCAGAGATATGATGAATTTAAGTCAGAACAAGAAGTGATTGAGATCTTTTCATCCTTCGATTTAACCATGTCCAGAGATTCCTGGAATGGAAAGAAAGATTTCTCCAAGACCCTGCAGAGATCTATATTTTAGATCCAGGTGAGATGTCTGGGAGAAAAATCAGGGAAAATCAAGTTTCGCGTTTCTGCCACAATGAGCATTTTTTTCAGTAACAGAAAAACCACACATCTCTGTACAATTCTTCATTTATCTATCTATGTAGCCATACAAATAAGGGTTTACTTCACTCAGTTAGAATGCAGAATTTATCTTTGTTTCTGCAGGACAAAACCAAAACTGTTGCATATTCTCTGAGGGCTAAAGTCTCTGTTAATTTTTTACAGTGAATCCAACCGGGAAAACAGAATTACTTGGTGCCAATTAATGCTGGAGACTACAAAATTCTAAGTCTTGTACGTTTACTTGTACTTTGAAAATGTACTTTAAAGCAGATTTTTTTCCTAATTTAATATTACTGTCATTGAAAATGCTTAGGATATTTTAAAAGGATAAATGAATAGGAAATTCCATTTTAATTTTAAAAGGCTAAATGAATAGGAAATTCTGCCTTTCAGCATTCGGCATCAAGCAAAATCAACAAAATAATGTGCTGGGTGAGTGTTATTTAAAAGAATCATTTTGAAAAATTCTTCTTTTGGGTGGCATGGTGGTGCAGTGCGTGGCACAGTTGCCTCATGCCAGGGCAAGGGATTGAAATCATACTCTTTGTGCGGAAAATTGGCGTGATGTCCATGCATAGTGGTGGTTTGTTCCTGTAGTCCAAAGGCATGCTGTTCGGTGAAATTGTGTCTCTGAGACGTCCATAATGTGTGACTGTGTGCCCTGGGATGGACTAGCATCCCGTCCAGGGTGTCCCCCTGCCTTGAGATTGGCTCTTGACCCCCCATATGGGTAAAACTGTTTTTTGGGGGGGCTGCCTCTTTTAATTTAATTTTGTGCTTCTGCACTTTTCCTGAGCTTCCCTCTCCTTGAATTTGAGAATCCTCAATACCAGGCAATTTTATTCAGGGAAGCACTGAACGACATACATGCTGTTTGTTATGCTGACTGAAAAAAATTGTAATTTCCTCTCTTTGCCTTGAAACATTTTTTTGTGCACAAAGAGGGTATTTTGCAATTCCAGCAGATAGGAATGTAAGTTAACTGTGAAAATTGCAATCAGCACAGCAGCTCCACATTGTCGTCTTATTAGCGGGATGTGCAATTGAAAAACAGCACATCCTCATGAGAGCTAGTTATTTTACATAGCGTCACAAGAGCGGCAGAGCCAGAATGTGTTTGTCTGGGACGCTAAAACGGCTAAATATGAGAATAAATCAATGTTAGGAAGGGAAGCAACAGCAGCTTCGTAATCTTGTTTTGAGTTTTTCTTGTCCTTCTTCATTACCCAGTGCCAACACTTAACAGGGATGACAGTACGGATATACAGCCATATGGGAATGTACACATTCATCCCCGCAATATCCGCTTAGCAGTGCGGCGGCTCTAAGCTTAACCCCCAAGGACATACGTGGGATGAGGAAGGCCAGCGAAGAGGGAAAATTAGAGTTACTGCTTAAACTGAAGAGGGCGCTGTTCTGGGTGGCGGGCGTAAATGAGAGTGCCCGTGTAAATAGAGGAAGAACATGCAAATTACTCGGATACAGTCTCACACAGACTTTGAGCTTACTGGCCACAGCTGTAGAGAAACAATGACACGCAGTAAGGTTCAGCGGCTCTTAAGAAAGACAGGAGGCCTTAATAATAACGTCAGAAGGCGTTCTCCAGTCGGTGTACAGTAGCGCTGCCCTCCTGTGCCTGGAAGCCAAGCTTTGCGTGTTTTTGCCAACACATGGTGCGAACCAGGATCGTCTGGCAGATAGTGGGTGGCGAGAGAAGCCTGAGGCGTGAATCGCGGAGGGGGAAGGGCTTTGCCCCTCACCAGCTGTCATTGCCCCCTCTCACCCCCACAACCTTCCCTTCTACTGCCTCTGAACCGCTCCCGGTTCTATTCACGGTGTCTCTCTCTCTCTCACTCTGAGTCACGGAGCTGGTTACCGGACAGGTTCACAGGTTTAAATCGGGAGAATGATCTGGAAGCTGTGTTTCGAAATAAGCATCGCCGCTGCCGTTCTCCATCCTTTTGGCCGAGAGAGAGAGAGAGAGAGAGAGACTGAGAGAGATGGGGAAGATGCAGCTGAAGGTGAGGGAGGCATCGCCGAGAATTATTTCTGTTGCCTTCATCTTGCTATTCCCAAATACACTTGTCAGAAAAGGTCAGGCTCATCTAGCAGTTAAATATACCGGGCTGTAACGGCAGCAGGATTTCACCGGAAAGGTTTTCTATCACGGGTTTCACGGTGATTAGCGCAGTTGCCTCACACCGTTGGGGTTGGGGGTTCGAATCCCACCTCCGCTCTGTGTGTGTGGAGAGATTTCATGTTCTCCAGATCTCATTTGGGTTTCCTCCATGTTCTCTGGTTTCCTTCTGCAGTTAGGCTAGTGGTGTGTGACTGTGTGACCATCCAGGGTGTGTCCCAGCATCCCGTCCTCTGTTACCTGGGAGTCTGAGCAGAATAAGAAGTGAGGAGATGGCTGATGGATGGATAGATGTGCGTGTGACCTGCAAATTAGTGGCATCCTGTCGAGCTTTACTCCTACACAGCTGACAGTAAAGACCCAAAAATACTAATATAAAAATAAATTAATGCTGAGATACTCCATATAAACTTGATCGTTATTAGTTCCATTATTATTGCGGAGACTTAATGATCACGTCAGGCATGATTCAGTCATCCATATGGATATTTTTCATTTGTGATCAAAAAGACATTACAAATCCTCAAACCAGGAATTACCTCTACCTGTGACATGATGTAATATTTCTCTCTGCCCCGTTGGCTTCTGTCTGGGAAAGTTGGGGCGTCTGCAGTGACATTTTAGGGTGGTGTCTGGCCCAGTGCCCATGACTGGAAAGCTGCCAGTCCAAATACTGTGGTCTGGCCCCTAACTGCAAATTGCTCCAGTGAGTGGGTGACCCTGCTTTCTGAGGAGCACGTCGCTTTGAGTAAAAGCATCTGCTAAATGAATAAAATGTAAAATGCGTCACAATCGTTACTAAAACCCACACTAGGAGAATCTGTGATTAACCACACCTGTGGCCATCACTTAACCACTCCTGCACGATTCTTATATACCGGCAGAACCTCCAATAGTGCCATATATATTAATATATATTCCTGTGGAATCTTGAGGAAGGATGTGGAAGTCCATGGAGTACAGCTACAAGAAAAAAAAGAAACAAGTGCAAAACAAGAAATCATGGAAATCATCTGGCAACCGAGACATGGGTGCCACAATACAAGTGCAATGCATTTAGAAGAATTAATGGTAATTATTGAAAACCTGCGGAGAAGTGCGTTTGCAGAGAAAAACCTCTGAATATCACGTGCTTCTCTTTCCCACACACAATAAACGCACTGAAATAATTAAAAGCAATCATTAAAATGAGATAAAACAGATGTTCTCAAATTTTGGGTTTATTTATCCTAACACATCTCTCTGCCTAATTTGTAATAAAATTACCACAAATGAGTCATGAAATCATGTAAATGCGTTTGCACCTCGCCACATTTTCCGCGTCATTGTCATTCAAATATGTAGCAACATACGAGTACCTGTTCATTAACGTGTCAGAGCGATCTAATGAGGCAGCCTGACAGAATGCAGCATAACGTTTCCACTTCACAAAAGCAGCTTCTGTACCGTCATTTGCGATATGATGTAGTAATTGTTTTTGGCTGTTAGTTGTTGCGGGGGTAGCAAACGTTCTAATTTTCTCATATTTTTGCCAAGATTCATACCTGCCTCAAACGCAATTTTAATTAATTCTATAATTATATATGTATACATTTTTCAATTCATAAATCAAACAATGCAATGCACGTAAGAAAACAAACAGAGCAGATCACATAATGCTAGAAGAAAAAAATATTCTTGCAACCGAATCAGTCAGCCAGAGTCAACAATCAAGTTGAACAGTGGTGCCCTCGCCGCCCTTCCGTCTGCGCAGGAGCGCAGAAGCGCAGACAGCCGCGTCTGTCAGGGATGCGCGGATGTGTAGGAGATCCGCGGCGCATCCAAACTGCTGCCGTACTCCGCCTCACAGATAGAAAAATAGATCCGGGTACTTTGCTTTAGCAATTAAATGAAACTGTGATCGGAAGTGAGGAAGGACTTTTCTTTTTCAGATCCTAGAAACAATGGCAGAACATCTTATAAAGATTAATATATGGCATCAATTTAAAGGGTCATAATGGGACCCTGGTTTTTTGTTTAGTATTTGGTAGTTAGTATTGTTTAATACTGGGCTTCTCAATCTTTTCTGCACCACGACCCAATTTTTTACCATGCTAGCTCAATCATGACCATATATCAAGTATAGGTTTAAATTAATTCTATGATCAAGCATATGTAATTTACGGCAATCACATTTGGGTCGTGATCCATAGGTTGGGAATCGCTGGTTTAGTGTTTAGTATTGTTTACATGAGTTATTTTGTCAACTTAATGGAGTAGCTGGAGTATTTAGTGAGAATGTTTTTTTGGAATATGTCCCTGACTTTATGAGCTTGTTACCCCAAGGTTAAACCCCGATCCGTTATTTATATGAAGATAGCAGTTGTCATTTCTAGGTCTTTCTGCTGACACGTTCCTTCTTGCCTGGCTTATATTATGTGCCTGAAATCTGTGATTTAGTGTCAGCGTCAAAATCTAACTTTAATCTTTGTAAGTCTAGAAAGCTGAGAGCCTCAGTTCATTAGACGATTTCTGTCTTCCAAATCACCCAAAAATATGCAAAAAGACAATGCTGTATGTTAGAAGGAGGCTCTGTCAGATGAGATGAAAATACACAGAATTTCACTTAGAACATTTGAATATTAAAAACCCAGTGGTTATTATTATTCTTTCTCTAGAAACGATCATTTTTGGTGTTTGATGAAACATGCATTGAGCCATTGACTGATTTCCCTTTCTGGTGGAATATATGATGTGTTATGCAGGACAGGCATATTCCATGGCAGGTAGTGTCCAGATTTCATTGTGGAGCTTTGATGTGCACAGTCTTGAGTTATGTTTGTGTGACGTACTTTAATAGTCAACAAGGTGAACCTAAAGAATGATGGAATACTTTTTGTCTACTTTGATTTCTATGGTTGCTTTGTAGATTGCTATAACAGAATACCAGTTAGCATTGATATTTTCCTTTTAAAAAAAAAAATCATTCCTGAAAATCGCCCAGAATGCTCAGCTGGATCTGAAACCCAGAGCTCTGGGGATCTGTGGTTTACATTGCTTATTTTTAAAGAATGAAATTTTAGGAGAAATAATTCAGACAATAAAGTCACCCTGAGTAAAATATTAGAAATCCAGCCTTTCTCCCCAAAAAAACAAAACTTCCAGCTGTCAGAAGCAGGGTTTTCCTATGGCCAGTCCCAAGTCCCGTCACCCCTGAAATCCCTTTCCTGGGCTGCACGTTAGCCTAGCAGCTAATAGGGTGATTCAGACCGTGCTTTGGTCTCTGCACCTTCGTCTGACAGCCGGCTGGGGTGAAATTATCCCGGCTAAACTCGATTGCCTGAACCTGATGCTCGTTCGCAGACAAATCCGTCATTTGTTTTTCTTTCCCTGATGGTAAAATATGACAGTGGGAACAATGTTGAGAGAACAATATACTGGTCTTTTAATGGTTGAATTGGTTTCGCTCATGCACAGCTTAAACATCCAAAATCAAATTTTGATGATTCGGCAAAAAAAAAAAAAAAAAAAATTGGCGACATCTGAGATAGAGCTTGGGTACAAATTCCGGGCGATAAACGTCCACGATCACAACGTTCGCCGGAAGCCGGGAGCGCTGGTCCTGCCGACGCTGCTTAATGACGGTGACAGCAGTTAAGGAGAAATGGTCCTTTGCCTCTGATCCGCGCCATCATCCTGGCTCCATCTGCCACACGTATATCCAAGATCCAGTCAGGCTCTGAGGATAATCGAGGTGGTCGGCGGTGTCCCAGCAACCCGATGGATTTATGATGGTCCTGTCAGGAAAATGAGCCGAAATGACACAGTAGCTGACTTTAGCGGCGAATAACGTGATAGGCTTTACGGAGCCTCCGCAGCAGCTGCTGTCAGAGCAGGTAATAGGCTATAAAGAAGGCTGATGGCAATACCTGTCATTGCCTAATGGCTGATTTCACCGGAGAGCTTTTGTGGCCTTTTAACACGGAGATAATAGAAGCGGCCGCAAATTTTACGGCCTTCCCATCGCATCCATAATTTATCCTGAAAGCACTAGCACAACAAGGACAACATCTATCTGCAGGGAGGAAATGAGGTAAAGGCCCAGAGCCAACTGCGGAAGTGGAGCAAGAGAGAGAGAGAGAGAGAGAAGGTTAGGGAGGATGGTCAGCACTGTTTATCCCGCGACACGACAGCATCTCATCAGCTCAAGAGCTGCATCTAATAGCTTCCTTTATATAGAAAAGTGGGAAGATCCATAGCAGAGTCCCGAAGAACACGTGTTTCGATGGGGGGGGGAGGTTCTGATTAAGTGGTTTCCCTCCAAAAGTCAAAGGACAGTTAATGCATGGAGCGGTGAATCTGTTTAAGGGCCAGGAGGTCCATCTGGGGCGAGCCGAGTGCCATGACGACACGCTGCCCGCTCGCCCAGGGACCGTGTGCTCTGCTAGCTCGCTGGACTAAGAGCAACGCCACTGATAAATATGCCGTCCTTAGCAAGCCTAGCCTGCTAATTAAAAGGCGACTACAGGGCCTTGCGTCGATAATGTGGGACATGAATATCCGACACATCGCCGGCATTCAGGCGCTCGTTTGACATACAGCCCCGTTGACAGATTATGCTTGATTTCCCTGCTGGTTCTGTACATTTAAAAATAACACATCCATCCCCACAGAACATGTTATACATGAGCTTAGACCAATAAAAGTAGCTAAATATGTATAAATACAGCGTATATATTATAAATAGACCACTGTAACTTAAAACTAGACCAACTAAAATTTTTCTGCTAATTCCTTTAAGTCTTTGGTTTCCCCATTTAATGTTTATTCCCTTATATTTTGAAATGTTATCTTATCTGTGGAAAATCTGCCAGTGGATTAACTAGTGACTGAAGATAATTAATCGTATTGCATGTAGTCTCTGTGCAATTAAGTATGGAGGCTTTGGTGTCATGCATGTACATATATGAAAAGCTAACTGAGATGGAAAATTAAAAAAAAAAAATTCTTTGTTGGAATTAAAAGTTAATGAATATTCAGCTGATACAAAACCATGTGTTGTCTTTGTAACTGGAATTTTTAATTACCAGGGTGATTTTTTTTTTTTACAGATCTGTGGTTCGTGCACAGGCGGCGTATCGTGTCTTGTTTATCATCAGACAATGTTATATGTTCATGGTTTTAAAAGAAATTATTATTTATTTTAACAATAATTGTGATGTTACAAGGATGTCAAACATCCTATATAGGAAAATTGCACAGATTTATTATGCAGTAAACATGATGCATTTGAGGGTAATTTTGAAATGATACTGAAGTGGCACCTGGGACTGAATGAAAGATATTTTAAAAATGCTTTAATCTGCCAAAAGTGTAACTAATTGAAAAAAAAATCCATCTGTAGTTGTATGGGAGAAATTAGGTAAAATCTTACAAAGTATGTATTATAGTCATTCATGAGATATTTCAGAGCTAAGTGCCGATGGAGAGAAAGCTGAGCTTTATTTGTTTGGCATTACGGCTTAAAAAAAAAATTCTATAAATGGGTTTTGTCTGGGCTGACACACGCAATAAGACTGCTGTCAGGGTCATATTACGGAATAGCAGAATTCCTGGACATGCTATAGAGGGTGGATGAGGGGGCAAAGCTAAATTAATGAGTGAATCAGTGGGCTGTCATTGGGGGCGGCAGGCATTGAACGGTGGCCAAGTTCACGCTCACTGTCTGACAGGCCACATGTTAAAGTAAAAAAGCCAAAATGAGCTGGATTCCTCTTGAAAACGGATGCTGGTGCCCCTGTACAGCACATGCACTCAGCCGCTTTCCCCATTAATAATGCGCTTCTCTATTTAGAGTTAGATACAATAACTAAATATTGTGTGTAAAAGAAGGAATCTGGGAGTGACAGATGATTTCACAAATCTGCGATAGTGATGTCTTAGGATTATGTTTTGCTTGGATATTGTTGCATCTGGTATACAAACCGCTGCATTGCTGACAACCTGGGAGTCACCTCTCGCTGCCTCGGCTAACCCTCAGTGCCCTGACACGATAAATATAAAATCCTGAGCCAGAGTGAGCTGGAAATGAGGAAAAACAGTGAGGAAAGTAGCCATGTTCACTGTCATTTACAATCTAGCTATGCGTTACCTACAAGACTAGTGTAAAGAGCCTGCAAATCTCTTTAAACAACAAACCGGTAAACTTATTGTAACCTATAATTAGAGATGGATGCCTGGTATTCAGCATTATCTTTCGAACATTGTTAGAGCCTCTTTACCAGAGGACATGATGAATCTGTTTGTCTGCATTTAATGCCCTCACTATGGCTGCAATTTCAAGACAAACAGCTAATTAGCACGCTACAATAAGTGATCAATGGAATTTAACCATTGTGTAAAACATGGAAATGCAATTCAGGATTTTCCATTGCCTGTCATTAATAACTACATCCAGCTAGGATTGGACAGATTCAGAGCTGTGGAAAGACTGGATATAGGCAGGGGACACTGGAGACAAGATGGCTGCCATCAGTTCCCATGAAGAGCGTGCTTTTAGAGAAAGATGACGGGTACCTAGAGAAAAGCCACACAAATGTTTGCATGCAACGAGCTCGGGCCAAACTCAATCCCATAAACCTTAGCGGTGTGGGGCAGCTATGCTACTCAGTGAGTCTTCCCAGGTGTTACGCAACATGAATGGTCTTCAGAAGGCGTTTCTCCAGCTGGAATACAAGTGAGTAATGAAAATATCTGGTATGTTGATTACTGGGTGCTCCTGTCCAGCTCTGGTGCGGCTGCTAAGTCTGCGGTGGTCATGGGAACTGCTACGAGGAAACGAGAGGAAATGAGGAGCAGAGGATCAGGGGAAGCAGGGCGAGAGTCGTATGTATAAACCCTTGCCCCATATTTGTTTACGCCGCGCTTTCGCTGAAGAAGAACGCTGGCGTTGAAACGAGTGACGTCTCCGTGTTCAGCTGCGCTGTGCCGGTGTCCCGTGTCATGCCCAGGCGGTCCCCAGGCTTCCCCATCTCAAGCTGTTCCGACACCCACTGGGATGCCTCGCTCCCCGGCCACCACACAGACAAAAAGAGTAGAGACAGACATGCTTCCAGAACCTTCTCTGATATTTAATGATCCTTGTATGCGAGAAGACCACAGACTGTTCCTTTCTGCCAAATACCAATCCCCTGCTCGATTGCTGTTTTATAGTGCATAGTACAGTGATATCAGATGGTGATATAAGAAACAGATTGCTTTTGCAGCCGAGCGGACAGAAGTGGAGAAGACCTGAGTCCTCCAGGGCCAGATGTCTGGGAGAATCGTGAAACCAGAAAGGGCCGCCGTTCACACTGACTGGCAACAGCTGTCAGGGTCACCTGTGAGGATGGAGGTTTGTGAAGATGTAGACTGTTCAATGCATCAGACTCAGTGATGGTGCTCAGTGATGTTCAAAACAAATACAGTAATACTTAGCGATCATAACAACTCAACGCCTCTAGAGTCTTATATGGCAGCAATCGGATCTAATCACCTTGGAACAATCTCCCCCAAACAGAGCTCAGTGCCTTCGTTACAGCTACGTTAGCATTCAACCTCCTCAATATGAACAGCAGATGTATGACAAACACCTGAAGAGCTTTTCATTGTACCTGTTGAGAGAGAGAGAGAGAGAGAGAGAGAGAAGATATATCTCAGTTGTGTTCATCAATTAGTCATTTTCCATCACCATTGGAGGAAATCTTCATAAACACAGGGCGTCACGCAAACTCACAAAACCACAACCTCAGACATGGTCATTGGTGCCCATAAAATAGACACAGGACATTGTTAACCTTTATAAAGATACATTTCCAATGGGCGTTCTTATTGCATAGCTTGATGTGTCCTATCTCCCTTCCCATAATTCTCAGGAATATTATGGTGAAAGGTTAAAGGTCATATACATTTAGATTTCTCTGTAGGCTTCTTTGTAAACATTATATCGCATTGCATCACATACTGAGGATACTATCCATCACTCGTACATCTAGTCAGAGGTGCGTGTTCTACAAAATATTATACTTCTGTTCTCAATGGTCAGTTAACTAGTGAGGGCATGACTAACCCTGAGCCTACAATGCAAATCACCAGGAAGGGAAGCTACACAATCACTACATGAATATCCCACCTTCACCTGAAAGGGACGCCTTTGAATTACAGGAGCGACCTCATGCAGCTATTGGGGGGGGTGTATGGACACTTTGCTCCCACACAGCTGTAGCTATACTGCAGTAATGTAAACAACGTTAATAGCACATCAGTGAGGTAACCATAATAAGTATCTTGGTTCCCATACTAACTGGAAAAAAGACCCTCGGTATGTAATATAAAGTAAACAGGATGCAATTGTCACAATAAATTGAATTATAGATTAAATCTGGGGGCTTTAAACAAACTTTACTTTGAGAAATGGATGTAGAATTCCATGGAACAGGGCTCGTGGCTCGTCTCCATTCCCACGTCGGCCTTCCAATTGGAAGCCCTTGTCAGTTTTGGCTGGGGCGGTGGGGGGTGTTGGCTTTAGAGAATATGACTATTTAAATTCCCATGTTCAGTTGCTGTTTGCTTCCATAGAAACGCTTAGACATCCTAAGATTATTCCTAGCTTTCCAGTAAACATTAATAAAAAAAAAAAATCCTTTTTTCCTGATGTATTGGTCATGAATACGAATCTTCTGGTGAACATCCGGCCAGTATATATAGCTTCAGGAAGCAATAACTTCTGTGGCAAATTATGTGGTTGTTTGCATAGCAAGCTAAGTAATCTATTTTCTATCAAAGATAAACGTTTTTTATAACTCGCATTGTGCTGTAGTGGGAAAGAGGAAATCATCGCTCCCTACAGGTTTACATACCTTGTAACACTATTCTTCAAAGCGCACTGAGCAAACAGCCGCCAAGATTGCTGTCACGTCTCTGGCTTTTACAACTGCAGGCTTACAAAAAGTGTGGCCAGCCATTCTGTATGTTCACTGCTGCCCCACTGGTGAATCTTCAGCAGAGGCACTATATTTAAAACTTGCGATTTTTTTTTCCTTCCCATCCAGGGCTGCTCATCCAAGGACTGAGATGAGGGAAAAAATAAATACAACCAAGTCCCATCCAAAAAAAAAAAAATTCCTGGAGTTTAAAGGCTGATGCTCAAATCTTTTCACATGATTTTTTTCCCCCGTCTTCTTCCCATGGAGTGATGAAGCATAACATCATTTGGCTCGCTACAAGAAGATTCTGTACCAGACGCTGCTATGCCCTGGGAACAGCATGAATACCTGACGCCTTTCCCTGACTTTGCCCTGTAAGGGATGTAATGCGTTCCAGAGAAATACCTTCATATCGCATTTCTAGCTACAGTGTTTCGTTGGTCATTAGCGAACTGGACCCTTTGCATTACATGCCACTCATATAGACCCAAGGTCCAAGCTTTGTAAAGACCCTACTGGAAGAGAACACCATGCTTTTGTATGTATGTTCACATGTTTGTGTGCATTTTGTCTTATCTTAGCTCATCCTTCTGATACACATACTGTCTGTAACAGGCACACCATGAAAGTCCATCTTTTGGAAATCCGGTAAGACGTTAGAAAGTAAGGGAAATCCTCAGATTATTTATTGTTTTTAATATGTGTGTTTTTGTTGCTAATACCAATCCTTATTGAAATCCTATGAGCTCTTGCAGATTATACAGAAAGCAGTGACTTTTAATTCAACAAATACAGAATAAAATAATAATGAAATCCACAAGAGTCAAGGATGTATCATTTATGATGATGGTTTAAGCATTACGTCCCACACTGGCCTGGCACTCCACTGGCCTCCACTCTGCGAGCACCAGCAGCTGCATTCCTGCACATTTTTCCTTTCAAGCTGACCTCTACGTATCTGAGCCTGTCAGCTCAAGGTGGACTTCAGTGTGGGCCCTGTACAAACATCCAGTGTGGGCCCTGTACAATCATCCAGTGTGGGCCCTGTACAAACATCCAGTGTGGGCCCTGTACAAACATCCAGTGTGAGCCCTGTACAAACATCCATTATAGGTCCTGTACATACATCCAGTGTGGGCCCTGCACATACATCCAGTGTGGGCCATGTACATGCATCCAGTGTGGGCCCTGTACATGCATCCAGTGTGGGCCATGTACATGCATCCAGTGTGGGCCCTGTACATGCATCCAGTGTGGGCCCTGTACATGCATCCAGTGTGGGCCATGTACATGCATCCAGTGTGGGCCCTGTACATGCATCCAGTGTGGGCCCTGTACAAACATCCATTATAGGCCCTGTACATACATCCAGTGTGGGCCCTGTACATGCATCCAGTGTGGGCCCTGTACATGCATCCAGTGTGGGCCCTGTACATGCATCCAGTGTGGGCCCTGTACATGCATCCAGTGTGGGCTCTGTACATACATCCATTGTGGGCCCTGTACATACATCCAGTGTGGGCCCTGTACATGCATCCAGTGTGGGCCCTGTACATGCATCCATTGTGGGCCATGTACATGCATCCAGTGTGGGCCCTGTACATACATCCAGTGTGGAACCAGCACATATATCCATCTCCACAAAGCACCTATTTGGTAAGTATCACAGGAATCTGGGTGCCTCAAACAGGGTACATGTCTGCTGGGGGAAGTTTGAAATAACATGCCTTGGATTTCACAAGTGACACAGCCCCCAGAGAAGTCACATAATGACAAGGACAACATGGAAATGTCACACAAAACATAACCCTGACCCCTCAGCTTCTGCTATATGTGAAAGTGTGGTGTGTCTTTTAAATTTATAAACTGCAAAGTATTTATTCTGTGTATGATGTACAAGTACATACTTTCTGTAAGTACATAATTTACTGTTATACATAAATATATAATAAAATAAATATAAATAATTCTATATAATTGCACAGGCAAATCCATTAATTTATGCTTTTATCTTACAGTGTGAGACGTTTCGAGTGCTTTCAGAAGATAACCTCTTTATTGAAGCCCGGCTCGTATCCCACAATCAGTCATAGAGTTTTACAACAACAGCTAAATTAATTGGTTCTATTGTAAAGCCTGTTACATTTACTAAGCTCCCCTGTGAGACAATGGCTAATTCCATTTCGGAGAGTGTTTGCGTGCCATTAGCGGCAAGGAGTCGTGCGGTGAGTGCCGAGTTAAGCTAGTCAAGTGGAACGAGGGATTTTTCAGTCTGCCTGGCGGTAGACAGCGCCTAGAATGAGGACGGCGCCTCATGTGCAATTAAGTCGGTATGAATAAAGGTGATGAAAATTGATTTTTTAAAAATTTCTCATAACACCTATGACATAGATATGTCGAAGAGACCATCTGATGTGACAAACGAATTATCACTTAGTGGACTTGATAGGTTGCTCTGGAGTGCGGCATGCTGTCAGCTGTTATGTGCGCATTTGCCGAAAGGGATTTTTAAACGGACCGGCAGAGCGTTTATCTGGCTTCTGGAGTTAATGCAACATTTGTTTAAACGACCGTTTACCGCAAGGAGTTTCTGGGCCTCGATGATCTATAGTGATAACGCAGCAATCAGGCCTGCTATGGCTCTGTGGCCTTTAGCTTTTTGCTAAAAGCAGGAATGGGATCCCTGTACAAAGCAGAGGTCAGCTAAGATCTTCCATTTGGACATGATCGCCAGAGGTGACTCTCTCCTGAGTGAAGTTGTTAGCTTTCCTTTTGGTCATGCTTAACACCCAGAGCTACACGTCCTGAACAGCAAGCCTCTAAGGTTGCCATCTCAGTCTCATTGTCTGACTTGTTTTAATCACCCACCCCTTTCATTTATAAGGGTTATTGGCCACAGGGTAGTGCTGAGCCTAGAGTCTATCACAGGAGGCACAGGACGCGAGGTAGGGATGGGACCACATGCTGGATGGGATGCCAGTCCTTCGCATGGCACAATCTCACTGAGCACAGGCGAATTCACCAGCTGTCCTACCCACGAGCTTATGGGCCGTGGCGGGAAAACAAAGTAGGCAAAGGAAATAGACATGCATGCAGAGCCAGGGGTGGAGAGTGAACCCAAGCCCTGTGAGTTTGAGGACACAATGCTGCCCCCGAGCCAGTGTGACACTGGTATGCCTTCACTGCTTACATGTACACATCCATATCCAAAATCACCAGTGAAAAAGCAGATTCTTTTCTGTTTGGGACGCAGATGGGTGCAGTTATAAGGTGTACACATCACCTGGGAATGACACGTTAAATAATTGAGTAATAAAGACAAACACTTGTTGCAAAACCTGAACATACAGTATGTGGCCCTCTATGAACTTTGGATGCCACCTAAGTGACGTCACATGACCTCTTCCTATAATAAGTGAATCATGTGTGAGTTCCTACTTAATACTGTACATAACAAAGCCCGAGTTCACATATACTGTATGCAATAACTCTTCCTGTCTCTCTGCCAACTTTTATTAAAGTCATGATTTAATTTGTCGAGAAGCTTGTGGGATTCCGGGAAATTTGAGAGACAGCGTTTTTAAATCTGCATGACTGTCCATCGTTCTGCCAGCCTACTCTGTCATATCTGGGTGTTCATCCCCAAATTATACATTTTTATTATTAGTTTTTTTTTTTGGTTCTTATTAAATTTAAGCAATTTCACAATTATGTCTGACCCTGCTTTATTCTGCATTTAATTCTGATGTTATCCTGTATTTGGCAGTAGACTGTAGTGGACTGTAGTGGATATATCATTTGAAATTGTTCATAAAGGCACCTCTGTTGAGGTTTATTTTAAAAACCCAACACCGTGTTGCCCTACAAAAAGATTTACCGGAAGCATTAATGAAAATATCCCACTGCAGTACTGTTGGCTGTGCTGGTGGTTGTACTGAATCTTTTTGTCATTGTATGAGAAAATGCCTCCCAGTTCCATAGACTAATAAGAAAGGAAATACACCACAGTCCATCCTGTCTTAAAGAGTCCTCTTACCCTGGCGATTTGTACTAAGGATTTACTACTTGGATCATAAGATAAAATAAAATGTACTTTATTGGTTCCTGGGAGAAATTCTAGTGCATACGGTAGGAAGGTGCATAAAGTGCACACAAGGAAACATATATTGCAAAACAAGCCAGAATGCAGAGACAGTATGTAGGCAAGCAGACATAATGCAAACCGATTTAAAATGGGAAAACAACATACACGGACTATACACAATGTGTGTCCACTTTGTTGCTGATGCAGTGAAGGCAGGTAGAACTCTCATCTTGTCTCCGGAACCACTTTAGGAGTAGAGAAGTTCTGCATTCAGAGCAGCCTTTCTGTGCACCGCTGTTGCGCTGATCTTTTTTTTTTTTTTTAACTTCCTATTAATTTGAAGAAGTCTGGCCATTCTCTTCTGACCTCCATCCTTAACCCTTACCCAGGTGATTGCAGCCCCACAACTGACTGCTTGTGTTTCGTTCTGCTCATTGCATAAAAACAGAGGGGTGGCTGTTTCTGAGATGCTGGAACCACCATATCTGGCACTGGCAGTCATCCCATGTTTAAAATAGCTTTGATCAGGCACCTTAACCATTCTGATGCTCAGCTGCAGAGTGCCTGAATCTCTTGATGCATTTACAGCCCCCTGATTAGCTGTTTGGAGGAGCAGATGTACCTAGTAACTGGCCACTGAGCATGCATTCATATATACAAACAAATATACATTACAAACATGTTTATTTTTCCCTGGTGTGGATCTGAGATCCATATTTACTATTCAGCCGCACTAATATTTATGAGCTGTAGCTGTGCAAAGTCTGACAAGTTCAGATATCAAGGGTAAGCCGATTGTCTGGTGAATGCATAAAGTATACCCACACACATAACTGAATTCATGTAAAGACGACCATAAATGTTACAACAACAATCGAGCGGCAATCCATATGAACGCCGTGTGTGAGGGGATGTGTCTCTCCCAGAGGGAAAAGCAAAATGCAAAACACCTAGACCTATGTGCATGAACGTAACACTGCAATGTAACACTGCAATGTAACACTGCAATGTGTGGGCATGAAAGCAGTGGTCAATCAGCACCTGCCTCCGTCGCCCTAGTCTGCAGGCGTCTCGTGTTACAGTACGCCGAGATCGTGTCCATCTCACTTGTAAATGTGCCGCCTCGCGTGCTGTAGAATGATCTTGCATTATTGGAGTGTGAGGGGGCGGAGTCTCACACGTCTCACATGACTTGCATGTGCTTAACCTGTCTGCAGTGCTGGTGACACAGCGATCGTTCGCTGAGACCAGAGCCACCAGGCTTTGACATCGGCACAGACACCCCCGATGGTAACGACCTCACCGTTAATTAAAGTTGTTTTACTCAATTGCAAAAAAAAAAAGGAAAAATGGCGGCGCAATTACGCCATCGTGCTCCGGATCCCTGTGCTGGCCGTGATTATAGTGTCATTTTTGCAGATATACAGAGTCCCTGTTCTCAATCGCCGCTCTTGAATTATCGTTATGCAGCTCGGGGCTCGTATTAAAATCGGAGCATAATTGGAATCAGATTACTATAATCAGGTGCTGAGCTAGTAATTACAGGTTTCAGTCATTTAAGGTGTCCTGGTAGCCCTATATAGTGACCCTAGGCACATTAAAACTTTATGCTGGAGATAAAATTAATTAACACGTTTGTAGCCCTCCCGCCATCAATGTGGAACAGCTAGATGTACGAGACAGGAAAGAAATTCATAGGAAAAACATTTCTTGTGTTATGTTTTATTTTTTTACATCAGCTTTCGAACAGAAGTTTAGTAGTGAATCCATCGTGTTACCTGCAGGATGCCAGTTACATACACAAAGTACTAGAGATGGCTGCCATGAGGATGCTGTTAGGCCCCTGTGTCCATGTTTGTAAGCTGATGTCACCGTTGGGCCCTTAGGCAAGGCCCCTAACCCCAATTGCTCCATGAACTGTCTGACATTACTATCTGACAAGAGATAAAAGTCTATCTATCTATCTATCTATCTATCTATCTATCTATCCTGCTTCATGAACAGGTGTCTGTAAATTGCCATTAAATATCCTTTGCACACTTTTATCTTGGTGACGTCTGCCTTCTGTCACAGTGGTTCCTGGTGACAGGGGTCCACTGGACCGTGCCTAACACGTCCGCGGGACATTCCAGCGGCCGCGGCAAATGATCACTCTAATTAGGTAGCGGGAATTTCTGCATAGAGGTGAGAGAATCCTGCTGGCTTTACTCCAGCGGAGCAGCATAAAGCCGGGATCGAGGGCATTCCCAGGATAATTATCTGCGAGTTCTGCTTCAAGGTAAACATTTCGCTATTTTCTTCTTCTTTATTAATTGGGCTAACTTTAATGATCATTATCGGTATAACTGCAATCGGGGCAAAGGAAGGAGTCCTTAAGGAAGAAAGCGAGAGGTGATGTAGTTAAAACCAAATAGTCTGTGTTTGGGTCCATCCCATTGGCTGACTACCCCCTCCATTACATTACATCCATCACTCTGTGGTCACCTGATGTCATACTGCGGTCTCAAAGTATATATCAAAGTATAATGTATTAAAATATTAATTGCACTTAAAAAGGTCATTTGTCACTATAAGATGTCAAACTCGCATGTGATTAAAATAAATTCTCCCAGGACAGAGCAATAGACAATATTCTTTCTATAATTAAAAAAAAGTGAAAGTGGTACAAAGTGAATTCTGTTCTCCCTGCCAATGAACGTCTTTGACTCGTTAAGACAAAGATTGCAGCTTATTACAGTTTTCAATTCTGGAATCAAATATAAAATATTCTATTATGAGGCTAATTAATTTTCCCCCCGAAATGGCAAACGTGCAACCTTGTCAGGTGGAGAACTCTCCGACGCCCTTTCGTCAAACGTCGGAGGTGGAGATTTGATCTCTTCTAATGGTTCTTCTGGAAAGGGTAATTACGCCATGGTCAAAGCTAATTTGCTTTCTACCAGATGAACTGTTGTATTTTATTGGATGCTGACATTTTAAAGTAATTACAGGCCTGTTGACCTTAGACGATTCCAGTTGTAGCTTTGTCCGCGGCTTTGCCTCTCGAACTGCGGTGTGCTTCTGGCGCCATAACGAGGTAATCACATGGCCAGAGAGCGGCTGATAGGCTGGCGTGCCGAGGAGACAAGCCCATGGAGGTCTTGCTGTAGACTGACTTTAGTGAAAGGAGCCTCAGGCAAAAGGTACAACGATCTGCTCCGGCGCTGAGGATTGTGCGTGGTCTTTCGAACTCACCTCCCAAGAACGAACTTCGAATGCAATGAATCATGGGATCGGTCTTGCTCAGTGAGGATGCAACCGATATCTCCTTGAAATTTGGGGCAGGACAAGAACGACATCCAGGGACTTTTAAAGTCCTTGTGCACTTCAGTTCTTAGTATTGGAACTGGTATTTGGCAATGGAAGATGATGTGAAACAGGTATGCAAGAACACAAGTACGGTCAAGTATGAAAATTGAAAAACACCCACACAGAATGCAATGCCACTAGTGTACAGCACCACTGGGCAGTCACTGCAGGAATATTAGAGGAAACAAGCTCTTTAAAGTCCTTACAGCAGACCCGGTACAATAACTGAACAGTGATTTAGAAGTGTGTGACAAGCACAGTGGCAGAGGGAAGGTTCTCTCCTGGTTTGATATGTCACGCTTTTTATTGAACCTTTAGAAAATGCAAGGCTGAAGCTTCTGTCATTTACAAAGATTATTTACTGTTTCTCAAAGGGATGGCTGTTCATAGTGCACCAGCTAATCAAACTAACTTGGGTTTCAGAAATGCCAAGGCGAAATCAGCGTTTTAAATTTATTTGTAAACTGCAACATGTTTTTGACGGTGACCTGGTGTGTCACACTCTCACGTACCTGGTCTCACGCCTCTAAAGTGTTGGGGGGGGGGCTCTTCCTGCCCATTCTGTGCCTGCACGTGTGGTATTTCCATGTTCTGTGTCATGTGAGTTTTTTGCTGTAACTTATACCCTGTGATTATCGCTTTGTCCCTCGATATTTTGCAGTCTGCATATTCTATATTCCGTATAACTGCAGTTTCCGGGTCTACTAATTATATCACAAGTTACAAAACACAAATTACTGGGTCAATTCTGAATGCTGCATAATCACAGTAAATCAAATTGTTGGCCAAAAACTCTGACTCACTGAGGAGTTATCGCAGCATGAAACAAGTGACAGATTTGTAGAAAATATTGGGTGAAATATTGCTAAATAATCATGCTAACAAACATTTGTGTCAAGTGTAGATTACAAGCTTGTCTATTCCTCACAACTTTTGGTATGTTTAAAGTTCAAGCAGTACCATCAACAAAGACTTACGGCAGGCTTTGGGAAAAATTACTGACAAGATCTCAGTGTTTATAAACAGCAGGGAATTATGGTGATTTCACTACATTTTTGTTGGTTAAAATATTTATAGATGTACGTTGACAATCACGCACGGATTGTTTGGTTGGATAGTGGTGGTTTCAGCCACTCGGGCAGTTTTGCTGGTAGGTTATTGAAGTATCGATAAGGTATGCCATGTAAACAGGCTTAAATAAAAACCAGCTTACGTACATACTTCTCCTGAGATCCAGTTTGAGATGCATATAACCATCTTCATTGATGTTCTTTCTTATACACTTCTTGCACAAAAAATATAATAACTAATTCACTCTCTGGTATTGTCTCTTCTATAGAAAATTACCTGCCAAGTACAATTATGGGTAATTTGACAACATTTTCCTTGAAATGCACAAATCAATATGTTTTCATGAATCGATTGTAGCTGCAGAACTCTATTTTAAAATCTCAAAATTCCATTTTCGTTTAAAATCATGTTTATCTTTGATCTCTTTCATTGGAGAGCCACTTCAGAGTTAAATTGCTGTTTAATGGTATACCTTAATCAATCAATTTGGAAATGTAAATCTATTCACAGAAACAGCACGATAGACTGCAAGAGAGCAGGGGGCAGAACTGGCAGATATTACAGCTTTTCATGACAAAAGTGTGAATATAAAACTGAACTTAACTAGAGTTCTAATTATGAAGCTAAATGTACTTATACTCTAGCTACAAAGTTAAATGCCATAAACACGTATTTCACAATCTGCGTCGAGTAAATTGTCTGCTTGCAGGTTATCTTTAAAGCATAGATTTGAGCAAAGCATCGATCTTTTCTTTATGTAGAAAGCACTGACAGAATTCAATTACAGGATATAACAAACCTTTTTTAAAATATAGTTTATATACACACAGTTACAATGAGTGTGTTTTTCTCCATGATTATAGTACAGAGATAAAAGCAGCAGGATTTACCCTGGCACACACCGTACCCCTAATACTCCAAGCTGAGGGCACATAGCAGATGCTAAAATTTAAATATTATTACAAAGCATTTATGAACATTTATTCCATGAATGGTTGTCGCTGTGAGTTAGTCTCCTTTCACTGGTACCTGGGAAGGACTATATACCTTGCATATGAAAAATAAAAATCCTTGAATAGGAACATAGTATAAAAGATAAGAATTAAACCAGAGCTTAAAAATACCAAAAAAAAATAAAAAATAAACATGTGCAAGAGAATGAAATGAAGTGGAAGAAAAGAAGAATGAAAGTTCACCGTGAAAGTAATTTTTATGAACAAGTGTGTAGCTTTGACATTGCTAGTTAAGTCCCCGGAGAGATACTGGTGTAGTACCCTTGAGCAAGGATAAATGTATGCTAGAAAATAATAATACACCTACTGTAGCGTGTCCTTGTGTGACTTTTCCCAAGTAGACCACTGTTATGACTTATATTGCAAAGAAGTCATACATCGTATTGTTGCAGGCCAATCTTTGTATCTGTGCATGCACTCTGTCACCGATCCTTATGTTTAAGCTCACATGCACTTAAGGTCCTTTAACTGAGTGATGCCCTGTGTTTTGGACAGTATCCTATTGCTGGTACTGTTAATGACTGTAGTTTTTAAATTTTTTCACAAATCCCAGCAATTTCATCGCTAATCACAATTACTCCAGTAAAATATCCAATTATATCAATGGGTTAGAGTTGTAGATGAGTGTCAACTAAGCAACACATTGTAATGATAATGTAACCTGACGTTACAGGTCTGAGGAACAGAAAAATAGTTTGTTGCCTGCAAAGCATTCTGGGATTCAGAAACTCAAATCCCATAGATCAGGGCTGCAAAATAATTTCCCGCGCAACAAACAAGTTTTTCGTGCAGCACTTCTGGGAAAATGCAGAGGGGAAAGTATTAACTGGTCCAATTAAGCCTGGGGAACAAGTTTAAGTAAAAAGTGATGTGCACAAGCGTACAGGGACAGGGTTTCCGATGCAGGAACTTGGAGCGTTTGGAGATTCTAAGGAAGACATGAATCGGCGGATGCCCAGGCATACCTCCGCGGCCTGGACCGGCACACCCTGAGTAACATTACTGAGTAGCTTTGCTGAGAAACATTCATGGCCCAGCACACTCTGAGTAACATTACTAAGTAGCTTTGCTGAGTAACATTCACGGCCCAGCACACTCTGAGTAACATTCCTGAGTAGCTTTGCTGAGTAACATTCACGGCCTAGTACACTCTGAGTAACATTCCTGAGTAGCTTGACTGAGTAACATTCACTCCGTTTATACACAGATGCTAAAAGGTGTTACATAAAAAAAGCAGCTGATCTATCTATGTATCTATCTAACAAGTGTTTTCCTGGTCTGCTTCTTTAACAGTTCTCTGTACATTGTTTTCTTAGTGGGGGGTGTTCGGTGTACTAAAATAATACAATAGGTTTAGATGGGAACCCAAAAACTATGTCTTGGAGGGTTACACATTTCCTGTTGATTTTTCTCTTTCAGTTGACATGCTCAAGAGGACAGTGTCTAGGACCTAATGCTTTTCCAGTGTTCTGCTACATCATCGTCCCATGTTCTCCCACTGTACAGCTTATGTATTGAAATGCTGACTTATTCATTTGACACTTTGCACTGTGACCTGTCCTTTTGCTGCCTGTTGCACATTTCTTATGGCTATTCATGATTATTGTTTTGGTTATTAGACAGTGAAATTGAGAGTAAATTATTGCTTATTATAAATGTTTTATCTCTTTCATACTATGTTCCTATAGTCAGACTATAGCCTGCAGTGAACCAAAAGGTGTCAAATTCCACCATAATAGAAATTGTTGCGACACGTAACTCTGAAACTACACCTATTCATTTATAGCGCATTCCACTGACATGCCAATTGGCGAAACCTTTCCTCACCGATTAAGCTGTTAACTGTATTTCTTTGTGTATATCTTAATGTCCATGTCTTAACATTTCATTTATATTACTTAAGTTATTTAAAAATCTAAATATTTGAATTCCATTTATTTCTCATTTACACAATGACCGACATTTTCTGTGACTCAACAGCAAGAAATGTAAGTGTCACACCAATGGTCTATATGGAGCCCGAGCTGGACTATGAACAGCTTTGTGTGTGTGTGTGTGTGGGGGGGGGGGGTTGTATGTACCACATTTTGGGGACCAAATAAATATGAACCTCAATTTTATACAAATCTGCCAATGCAATCAAAAATTTAAATAGCAATGTGAATGTCAAAGAGTATTTGATGGATCTTATTGCTCCTTCAGAAAAATATTATATGGAGAAAGATCTATACCTGGTTTCATTTTGAGAAATTTTGCCCCACACATGAAGTAGCAACGCTGTGTTGCAGCAAAGAAATGGATGAGCAGCTATAGATGACAGCTTTATTAATTTCTATTGGTATTACCCTCCGTACTAACACACCCAGCCCTAACCTTAACCATCTGTAACCAAATAAAATACTACTTTTTGGCTATTTTTTTGCGATCACTATAAGACCCTGCTTCAATTTTACTCTCAAAATTTAATCAGTTCCAGTTTGCCACCGATATCATGCTCTGCAATGTCTGAAAAGGGCCCATCAAATACTTCTTAAGTTATCACACTAATGAAAAACTATCGGCGGCGAGGGATCAGTCCAAAATCCATGTATTCCCATAACACTATCAACACAGTTAGACAACGGAGCATTTCACTACACGTTATATTATACATATGGCAAATAAAACTTGATTTGAAGATCCCATGTCTTGTAATTTAATAATATCTGTGCAGTCTGAAGAGCAACACTTCAAGGTCTTCTCAGAATGGGCCCCTTTTTCTATTCTTAGTGTGGAAGAAAAGGACTGTATATGAATCAGTCACACGGCTATGCTGGCACGGGCTGCACATGCTCGGGCCGGTGGGTAACATGGGTGTCACTGCACAGATTACACCAGTTGCTTGTGTGAATGGGGGAAGTCCACCCTACCCTGCACACTGCAATCCGCCATTCATGTATGCAGCCGAGCCAGAGGCTGTAGCTGCTCCTGGCCACCAGCTTCGTGTGGCATCGGTCGCATTTGAATTTCCAAAAGAAGGGAGAGAGAGATCCACTCTCATCTGTTTCCAGCAGTTTGCTTGAAGAGCGGCCCGTCTCCGGTCCGGGATTCTGCAGAACATTACGGGGAAGACAACAATAAGATGCATACTGCATGGGCAGAAGATCTACTGCTTCAGTCTAGCTGAGGAATTTGAATAGGTGCTCTGGGTTTAGTACAGACCCGAACCCAGGAGGGGGGTGGGGGGGTGGGGGGGGGGGCGCGATTAAGGCTTGACAGACACATGTGTGTTATATAAGGGAGATGTATCAATTCACATGGAGATATCGACAGTAGTGTGTACATCAAGCTGGGCAAGTTTAACTCGATTGATCAGCATGCTGCAGAGATGAGGGAAGGTGGCACTGGGAGAGCTGGAAATGAGGAGCATTTTGGTAGCAGTCAAGGTGCTGTTTCGTGTGTAATAAGTGCAGGCTAAACGTGTACAGAACAACTACCCACAGTCTCATCCACATACATACATTTCTATAGGTGTTTAGCGTGTCTGTGTTGCACATTTGAAATTTATACACGTACATTTACTACTAATAAATAACTGGATCCAAAATAAACTTGGTCCAGGCAATAAGGCCCAAATAATCTCTGTAAATTAAAAATCCACAGTACAAAGGCTTCTTTAAAAAAAAAAAAAACACTCCTCTCAGATGACTTAATTTGCTGTGAGAACCTGCAAATTTCCCCTCCCCCCAGTGTGCTGCTGCCCCCCTCTGCCCGCCGCTGACCCCCCCGGCCACCCCACCTGCTGCCGCCCGTGTTTGATTCTCTGTGCGGGCGAGACGGGCCGCCTGACAGCAGAATGGTATCACAGGCCCGAGTGAAGGAATGTCGCTTTCTCTGTCATCATTAAGGGGCTTCCCCCTACGGCGAAGTGCAATGAAAAGTGCGATTTAATGTCCTCGGGGGAGGGGCCGGTGAAGAAAGGCTCAAAGCCTCGCACGCCGTTTCGGAGTGGATCACTCCAGTTGTCGCCACGAATGGGATGTCCCGGTGGAATTTGCTATAGATTTCGCCTGAAAAGAAAGGGATTAAGACCCTTTTAGGGATGGAAAGGCAACAAAAGAAGCACTTTTATGATGTAGCAGCATAAAATAGAGGGGCTCCATTGTAAGGCTGATTGCAAAAGATCTTAGAGATGACTGGGCCACAATGGCTTCCCCCTCCCCCACGGCTTTGGCGACTTGTACAAAATGACTTGTCTACATTAGAGCCTGAGTAGGTCTCATTTAAGAAGTAAAGTGGAAGATTATTGGTTTGTTTCTATTTTCTCTACCTAAAGGGGGAGAGAGAGAGAAAAAGAGAGGAAAACTCCCAAAGGCAGCCAATGGGGAGATTAGGTCCGTGTGAAAGATCCGGCTAATTTAGAAAGAGTTACCGTAATTAGCCCGCTCTCCAGGCAAAGTGGCTTCTGTTGTTACGATTGTCTCCTCAAACCACATTACTGTAAGGGAATCCAGTTACAGCCGATAATTGACTGTAAAAAGCAATTAAGGGGGCAGGGTAACGAGCACGTCACGTCTGTGATTAGTGTACTTTGGAACTTATAAAGCGGCATGCATTATTCATTCGATCAGTCTTTCACCTATTCAGTCCAGTCGTTTAATTAATTATAAATAAAATTATTAATTAACCTGAAGCTTTTGTTCGGTACCAAATGGACAGGAATTTTGAGCAGCTGCATTTGCGGTACCTAAGTAAATTACCCTGACATTTACTTTAACTTTAGTTGTAAATCAACAAGTTACAGCTTGGAATGCTATGAAGACTCTCGATTTGAATGAAAAAGTATTAATTAATATTTGAAGTGTTTTGATTTATGCAGAGTTGTCTCTATTGGTATCTATTTGCTGCTAGTTAAAATAAAAATGTATCATCTTAATTCTGCTAGAGCACAGGTACGTGAGACCCAAGACTGCGTAATTATAACACACTACCACAGTGCTTACTTACTTTGCTCTGTTTATTATATTCAAACAAAGAGTGTTATAGACATTAAAAAAATCCTAAACTCAACAGAGCAAAATTTATTACAGAAGATTGCAACAGCTATTGCATATTGTGTATTACAAACACACATATCAGTACTTTTTGATAACGGATAATTCATGAAATGTGTGCCAAATGTATTCCTGGAAAAATATTTTTGCTATGATATTAAACGATATGGAAAATTCTTTTCTGATTAACAGTCTACGTGCAGGAATCTTGAAGTCATATAAAATATATTGAACACTAGAGGGGGGGCTTACCCACGTCACGGTCAGTGGTGCGTGGGGGCTGCAGCCAATGGGAGTGAAGGCCTTAGACAGAGTGGGGGTCAAAGGTCACGGGGCCCCCACCATTCCAACTTGGAGACCGAGTCAAATTTTTGTTTTTCTGTTCTGGCGCTTTGGTGCATGCGTCGTGAGAGAGGAATTTTCCGGTAGTATTTGCGCTGAACTACACAGCTTCATCAGCGCATACAAGCGAGCCGTTGTCAGTAGGGGGCTTGAGGGAGGGCTCAGATTCAATTTTCCTGTTTCATCTAAATGTCTGGGGAATGATTTAATTAATTATCATTAAAAAATGACGGCCGTTGTCTCAGTTGTGAGATGAAGCAACGTTTCACCTTTATCAGACATGACATATGAAATTAGTTTTATTCTGAAACAGGGAAGAAATGAATGAGGTACTGACTGTGAGAAATCCTCATGCTGTTTTTGTACTTCAGCCTTCTGTTCAGTCTGTCTTTGTCAGTCGGAATATGAGGGATAAAATCACATGTATGAATACTGATGCTTCACCTTAAACAAGAACTCTAGCTTGGGAAGTAAGGGAGTGAGGAAGTGAGATGAGTGTTATCTTTCAGCTCGGTAGCAGGAAACATTTAATCCAGAATCATTTCTCAATACGTTTCTGGTTTAAGTCTCACTGGAATAGACCGAATCAGTTATCAGTAGTAACTGAATATGTAAGACAGAGCAAGATTATTTGTTTTCCAAACGTCTGTTTTCTATAGCTCCTTTTCCAAAAGCAGGATCATGGTTATTTGTGTTTTTTAAACTGACAGTTGGTTGGCTTTTTTTATGCCTCTCTCTGATTGGTTACAGATCAGCTGATCATTCAGAGGCTGCCATTCAGAAAGGCATAATGATGATAAAATACTGATGGAGGCCATATCAGTACCTCGGGGAATATATGGAACCTCACAGTGTCAAGCCCATAGTGCTTATTCCTATATGGTGGTACTGTTGATGTGAGATTACAGACCTTAGTGACAAAATGGAAGAATGCAGAGACATTGAGCCGGAAATTCAGCCAGAGATTTTGGATTTTTTTTTTGTTTGTTTTTATTTTTTTCTCCTGCCTGTTTGTAGCAAGAGAACATTGCATTCCTACCTGTGCTGGTTACAAATACTCAAGTAAAGCAAGACAGCTTGAAAACTGTGTAATACACAACTGTTGACTTTCTGTTGCTTACAGCAGTTTTATACAGAGCATGTCCAAATTTGTTGTCGCCAGAAAACTTTCAGCGAATACTCTGCCAGCTGAAACAAGTTGTATAATAGAATAACTTACTATCGTATACGAAAAAATAATTCATGTTCATTACTGTTGTTTCAAGATGCATAAATGCATTTATTCCCCCTTTTTGTAGCACAGTTTCCTTGCCTGTTTAACCTACGGGTTGTATTAACTGGTTTATTTCAGAAGAATGCATAACTCTTGCCCACTGAATTTTTGTTAGTTGATGCAATAATCTTTCCTATTGCCTGTTATTACACTCCAGATAATATTCACACAGTATAATATGAGTTGCTGTTCACTATCCATATCCGTATATTAATTTCCTTTAAACCTATTAGGTCAAACATAACAATTCATTGTGACCTTCTATTGGTGCTGCACAGAGAAGAGCTACATTTATTCTTCGTCTTTCAGCCTGGATTTCTCCTGTTCAGGGCATCCTCCGTAGCTTTTTACACCAACATGCGGAAAAGATCCCGGTATTGCAGCCTTCCATCCAAGGCCAGACACTGTGAATAACTAGCAAGTCGCGCAACTGCATTAGTCGGCTGCAATTTCTCTTTCGTTCCTTTTCATTTATCGCCCTTTTGTTCACTTCTCCCTCGTTAGCTTGTAAGGTCTTACAGATTTGAAAACTTAAATTGTTGCTTTGTCAATTCTTTTTTTATTAAGCATGCATGTACTTCTTCATTTATATATATATATAAAAATTGTTTTCTTCTCTTCCTACAAGCATTTTCTGAAAACAATGTGACCATAAATCCCACAAACAATTATCATTAGTTAACCTACTTTTTATATATGGATTTAAAGTAAATTATTTTCGGCCTGCTGCTCAGTTACAATAAAAGGAATTATGGGAGAGATTCTGCATATAAATGGTAACAGAGACAGAAGATGAGAATAATAATCAAAAAAAAAACTCCTGCTAATTGGATTTATTTCCCATACTCAAGCTGGAGTAGATTGGAAAAAAAAACATCTTGTGAAATGTAAGAAGCTTCACATGATAATTAACATGCTATTTTTAGCTTTATTTTTATTGGGCTTCTCTTAGAGTTACAGTAGATGTCTATGAGACATTTAGGGAAAACTGTATTAAGCAAAGGAGCATGATGCATGTTGAGATGTATGTTAACTTCAGCAGATGGTGTCACGTTTAATCTCAGGACAGTAATGCTTCTTTTGAGACCTGACCCTACAGTCTCCTGTTCGGAAGATGGATAGCTCCTTGGTGCCCAACATGGGTACAGAAACTAATTTGCAAATGATGGTGGTTTAGGTTAATACTGTGTTTCTCCAGCCGGTCCTTGGGGAGCCCCAGCCGGTCCACATTTTTGCTCCCTCCCAGTTCCTGGGACGTGGACCGTCTAGGAGTCCCCAAGGAAAGGTTTGAGAAACAGTGGTCTAACTCAAACTGAATTTTAAGCATCCAATTAAAATATGGTTTGTTGACCATTCCGCCCCTGTTAAGAACAAATATAAATCTCGTAATCAAGTTTAAAACTTCATCTACTGGTGTTTTAATTATCCATTGTGAGCTGGTGAGACATACTCACCACTTCCTAAAACTGTTTGACAGTCCTGCAAATCTTTTGTTGGACAGGAAATAAACATTTGTCGATCCTACATTACTCTACATGCCAACTCAACCCTGACCCACGGTGATCTTTGAGTCAGGGGCTACAGTAACCTGGCTGTCTGTCTAGCAAACCATCTCGAAGGGCTCCTATAATTCCTATTTAGAGTGATTAATGCCTGGGAGGGGGAGATATTTTCTTCTGTGGTGGGACACACACCTTGCAGTCTGCATCTGCTCTCCTTTATGCTGTGCATTCAGATGTTCTGGTCACTTCCTGTCTGAGCTTTTATCGCCGGTCATGTAAACTTTCCCGTGGCACTTTTCCTTTTTGGTTTGCTGTAGCGTGTCAGGAACCACCAAGTGGATGTGGATTTTTTTTTTAGTTTTCTTCTTACTAATCGTGAGAAATGACTCAGTTCTCACCCTGATGTCTGTGTGGCTGGGAAGTTTCTGCTCAGCACTGTGTCAGGTGAAACTTACATGTGCTGGAGCGGCAGTTCCCAGCCCCAGCTGGGCTCCAGCGCTGGAATCGCAGGTCTAGCCTGTGGCTGTCTGCACTCGGCTGCTCAGACGGACTCTCCAGCTGTCTGTGTGCCTCTCCTCATCCCTCCTGCACAAGCTTTCGAGCTCTCAATACTGAATCCAGAAGAACCTTTATTCATATTACTATAGCTAGTACTGCTAGTGGTAATTAACTCTTCATTTTTCATATTCTTTTAACACACTGACTTTCATTTCTCCCTTTATTTAAAAAATATATTGTCTTTGGGTGATACCATTTCATTGCTTTCCTCTTTCACGCCTCGTTAATTTATTTAGCAACCTGAACCGAAAGTGTCCATATACTGCAAGAGTCATGCGGAAAAAGGACTTCACATGAAATGCATTTAAAGTGTTTTTAATAAAGCAGATGCGAAAATCTGAACGTAAACAGGGGTTCGCATGCAAAACCTCAAATGACGTGAGAATATGACAGGCAGAGGGTGAAATCATTTCCCACTGCACCCCAGCAGTCCGAAAGAAAAAAGGAAAAATTATGCCGCAGTGCCTAAATTAGGGAAAGTGTGCGAAATGGCTATAAACCCCACTTCTCATGGAGACGGCGGAGCATTAGCACACGACCAAAGACAAAAGAAACGACTGGTTCCTAAACTGAATGTGGCAAATGGCCTGGAGAAACAGTGAAGTAAATACAGTTTGCCTTTATCTGCCTCAAATTCACTAGATACGTAAAACGCTGCCCTGAGAATATCCTCGTTAATCTTCCATACCCTTGGATAAACTGCTACAGGAAACCATCTTTCCACTGACCCTTTGACTCACCCTGGGTTGGTACAAGGTCATTTCTTTTTAAGTAGATGTTTTTGTTTTCTTTCATCTTCAAGGGGAGACGCTGACCTTGGGCTTTGTTGATTGTATTCTTTTTGGATGTGTGATCTACAAATACATCACACAAATAGCGAAGTTTTCTAGGATTTTAATTTTTTTTCTTTGAAATACAAAGGTCTCGTTTCATTGTTGAATTTATGCGGGAGAACCTTTTTTTAATTTTGAAAAATATAATAAAATCATTCATATTCTCTTGACAGGATGAACAATACCTTCTGTGTTGTCAAATATGACATTTCATGTGTTATTAAAAAATGCAAGCAATGTTCTTTTGACTTTTTCCATGCCTGAAAATGGCTTATTGCTTGAAGATAAACTGGGAAAAAAACATTAATTTGAAAAGAATTGATGTTGGACTTGTTTAGTGCTTCTGTAATTTTTTTATGGAAGCATTTATTGTAAGAGTGATTTAAGGAGCATTTTTACTTAACCACTAAATAAATCTGAAACATATTATGAAATACGGTACAAGGTGACCACTTTGCCTGTTTAATGTTCCTCACCTTACATGCACATTTAGTTTTTTTCATCAAGGTTACAAAATCAAGCTTCTGAATAAGTTGTGAAAGCCATTTTGAATGGTCTGACATTTTTTCATACATTTCTTCTCAGTAAAACTCTTATCATGAACGAATAAACACAACTGTATTTCTACTCTTAATAAAAACTATGAACATTTTAAAAATACAAGCATATTGGTGCAGTCCTCACGAGTACTCAAGGTGCACTTGATTTTTTAAAATAACACAAGACAGCGACTTACCACATCTGAGGCAAATGCCACACCACAGAGATACATTTAATCAGTCAGATACATCCGATGATATTGGCAACTATTTATTGGGGAAAAACGAGTGACTGAATTTTTATTTTGTTTTTTCTTGTTTTTATCTCTATAAAACAATGAAGCTAAGTGTGACTCACTGGCTAATGCAAAACGTTAGCAGTGACATGGTGCCTTAACAGTGACATATTCACCATTGCAGTGACACAGTGCCTTAACAGTGACATAGTCACCTTCATAGTGACACAGTGCCTTAACAGTGAAATAGTCATCATTGCAGTGACACAGTGCCTTAACAGTGACATTGTTACCTTCATAGTGACACAGTGCCTTAACAGTGTCATAGTCACCACTTTACCAGTGGAAGAATAGGTTAGTAGTGACCCTAGTATCCTAGCAGGGACCCAGTTACCTTGGAAATGGCACAGTGCCTCAACAGTGACACAGTCACCTTCATAGTGACACAGTGCCTTAACAGTGAAATAGTCACCTTCATAGTGACACAGTGCCTTAACAGTGTCGTAGTCACCATTCCAGTGACACAGTGCCTTAACAGTGTCATAGTCACCATTCCAGTGACACAGTGCCCTAACAGTGTCATAGTCGCCTTCATAGTGACACAGTGCCTTAACAGTGTCATAGTCACCATTCCAGTGACACAGTGCCTTAACAGTGTCATAGTCGCCTTCATAGTGACACAGTGCCTTAACAGTGACATAATCACCTTTGTAGTGACACAGTGCCTTAACAGTGACATAGTCACCTTCGTAGTGACACAGTGCATTAACAGTGAAATAGTCACCATTGCAGTGACACAGTGCCTTAACAGTGACATTGTTACCTTCATAGTGACACAGTGCCTTAACAGTGACACAGTTACCTTCATAGTGACACAGTGCCTTAAACGTGATATAGTCACCATTGCAGTGACACAGTGCCTTAACAGTGACACAGTTACCTTCATAGTGACACAGTGCCTTAACAGTGACATAGTCACCTTCATAGTGACACAGTAGCTTAGCACCGACCTAGTGCCCTAGCTGTGACACAGCACCTCACCAGTAACATATTGCCCTAACAGTGTCATAAGTGCGTTAAGTGACCAAGGCCCCTTGAAAATGAGAGTGGACCTTCAGAGTGACATGATGTATTAGCAGTAATACCTAGCAGTAATACAGAACTGACATAGCAGCTTAACATAGCAGCCCTGCAATGACACGGCACCCTGGAAATGACCCAGCAGCCCAGCCAGTGGCTCTGTGGTACTGAATATCGCTACATGGCCACAATTCCCTCCTGCACCCAGAAGTTTGCTCTTATCGCTAATTGCTGTTTCTCTGGAAGCTGTCCTGCGCTCCCAGACGTACCTAAAGCACGATTCATTAGTGCGCGTGAACGTGCGAGTGCGCGTGAACGTACGCTGTTCCAAAGTTTAATGTGTAGGCCTCACTGACCTCCCACAGTCTGTAGGATTTTTTTCTCAAATGCAGGCATGTACGTCCAGATTCTGGGATCAGTCACAGATGTGCTCTTCCTCTTCTGAACGTCCGTCTTTTTGAAGCTGATGGTATGTAGAACAAACATGGGGAGCAACGTAAATGGAAATAAATTTCACGGAAACCGAAATCTGGAGCCCTGGATGGTATCACATGATGTGGTGGTGTATGAAGAGCGGAATTATTACTGTATGATGAACGTTGTATGTTAAATGACAGCTAACATCAGTATTCAAAGTCATAAAACAACCCTATTAGAATGACAGGCCTATTATCTCTCCTTCACATAGCATAGCGACTTCAGGTTGAAAAGCACAAAATGCTTTTGCTTATAACGTCAGAGGGACGCAGTAAATTGATGACTCGTCCTGTTTACATTGCGGCTGCATCGTTGTGAAGGCAATGTCGAGTCTGTGTGTCAACCAAAGATTTTCCGGAGCCCCTTCAGGAAGGTTTTTGATGAACTTCAGCGTGGCTCTGGAGTGTTTGCCTTCTCCCATATTCTCCACAATCCTCCCCCAGTCCCTCGACGACATACCAGATGTTTGGATTACAGCTCTGTAAACTATGTCAGAATTTCAATCTTTACTGTCTGTTTATTATTCTCCGAGGGTGATATTACAAATGTTCTCATGTACAGATATCGCAAGCGATGCGCGCCTCTGTCTGCGTGGGCGATGGAATAACAGAGTTTGCAATTTAAGTAAGTAAGACTTTATATATCTCTCAATGTCATGGATAAGGAAGCTGTGCTTTTAATTAAAACCGGCAACCTTTCGAATCATCCTGAGCCCCTCATTGGCCCGATCTAAGCAAAAGACCATCTCACTATGGGGATAAAGAACTGCTAACTGACCTAATATTAACATCACAGTTTGCTTCATCTTCTTAATTATGGTCACACATAGCGGTATCTTGAAAAGCGCACACGCACTCATATTAGCGTTATTGAAAAGGTGCCTCCATTCCTCGAGACTGGCGTGCGGCCGTTTTAACCTCAGCCACAGAATTCTATGCCAGTGCTGTTCTATTCCAGTCACTCTCGTTCGCCCTTGCTGGCTGGGTTCCGTCCCTAAATAATCAGTGAAATGACCAGTGCATATAAATAAATGCATTTGGACTGCTTATGGGCAGCTTGTATGTCTGTATTAGCTCAGGCTTGCGCTGGGAGAGGTCAAAACCGCATGGTCAGAATCAAAAGTGATGATGAATGCTTTCCCGTCGAGAGCCGGACGGAATGTCCTTGGATTTAATCAAAACTATTTGTTTTTAGGCAGGCCTTGCCGTTGTCTCTTTTGCTCTTGTCCACTGATAGCCTGACATTAATGACATCGTAAATCATGGGAAGTGCAGCTTCGGGTTTGGTAACTTTGGGACTGGCTGATATGGCTGTTCATCTCAGGAATGCCAGATAAAGGTCACGTTAGATCGCGGCGTGTGGGCGCCAATGTCGGTGGGATCGCCGCGAAATCTACACACACTGCTGCCATATAAAGTAACACCGCAGAGAACATTCAGATCGAAACATTAACGCGAGAGTTAACAATTACTGTTTAACATCTGAATCATCGGGCAGTAATGATCCTGTCTGAGTCTGGCCTTTCCGGGAGTTTCCTCATTACTCCAGAGTGTGAAATATCCTCCCCACAAAACAGACTGCAGCCTTTTTCCTGGCATGTGTTTTGTAAACTTTCCCGCTTAATATGTGTGTTGTGTCTTCTCATGAATTTCCAGATATCCTCAGAGGATATTATGTAGCATTTCATAGAAGCAATCCTTTTACAATAAAGTTTAAACATACCGATCGTTTCTGATCTGTTTTATTGCCTGAACCTGTCGGTCTTGTACAGTGTACTTGTATGTCGCTTTGGATCAGTTCTTCTGTAAATTGAGAAAATGTGATATGTAAGTTAGGCAGCTGTAGAGGATCAGAACAGTGCTCAGTACTACTTTGTATCATCCATTCATCTATCTGTATCTACCATCCATCCATCCATCCATCTTCCTACTGCTAGAAGGTCAGGGGCGGCACAGGACAGTAGATGGGAGAAGACCCTGGACAGAACGCCAGCTCATCGCAGGTCACAGAGATATGTACCATTAATTTTTACATTTTTTTTGAATGCATAAAATATCTGTTGTTCATTGGTTAGCCTAGACGCTGTGCATGTCAGCTTTCTATTTGCACCCAGTAGGGGGCGACGTGTGGCTCAGTGGGTCAGGATGCTCTGCCTGTAATGGGAAGATCACCAGTTCAAATCCCAGGGTCGACAAAGTGATGCCACCATTGGGCCCCTGAGCAAGGCCCTTAACCCCAATTGCCCCTGGGACCGACTGACCCTGTTTTAACAAAGAAACAAAAGCATTTGCTAAATACATAAAACTGTAAACTACTCAGGCTCTTTGTCACGTTGCTTTGCTGTCCTGGCTAAACGTTTCTACTTGAAGGGCCTCACAAATTCAACCATCATTGACCTAAGATCAAGAGTTGTGTGTTTGTAGGTGTGTGTTCGTGTTAGAGGCGATTTAAGCTGTTTATTTCTGCCGTGATGGACGTGTAAATCAGCCTCGGTTAAGTGTCGCTGTTATTCATGTGACATAAATATAATTACTCCGCCTATGAATGCGTGTTGTACACGGCAGTGTATTCATCTGTCCTAATGGAAAGCTCATAAAGAAAAATGTATCATAAGCAGAGATATGGAAGTGAGGTATTCATCCGGAGGCTCTGCGGCCTGATGGCAGCCATAATTTATAGTGTCGGCAGCTTCTCCTTATTCAATAAGGGGCCCCCGTCAGCCCCTTTTATATTCCGGGTTCGATCGGGACCCGAAGGCCATCAAGAGGTCCGAGACGATGAATACTCGTATTAATCCCCTGATTTCCATTTAAAATGCGGAATCGACTTGATTAAGCTTTGATGCTGAATAATTATATGGCAAACATGGGGGGGGGGGGGGGTGGTGTAGGAAGATTGCAGATTGGGCCTTTGGGAAATGCCTTTTTGGGGTGGCGGGGGTCAAAGGGAAGCATTGGCCATGACTGAGATGATGAATCCTTCAGCTTTTCGCTTATGCAATTAACAAGCCACACTTCTATTAATTTGTGGCCCCCAGAGAGGCGAGTGGTCAGATATGGCAGGGCCATTGGTCAGAGGTCTGGGTCAGAGGTCGAAGCAGGAGTGGCAGCTCAAGTCAAATGGGGAAACTAGCCAAATCCGGATTCAACTGGATGCTCATTTTATACACACACAAACACACACAATTTGTGTATATATATATATATGTGTGTGTGTGTGCATGTGTGAGTATGTCTGTATATATATGTATATGTATATAGTCAATTTGTCAAGTTTGTGCAACCTATCCGATGACTTTAAAGTGTTTATATATTAAGTTTTGACAATGTTTTGATTATTAGACACATTTTGTTCATATGTTACACTGAAAGTAATCGATAATCAATTTTAAAAAACTCTTATATTGAGTCCATTATATGCTACTGTGATACAGTATGACTTTTTAAACAATACAGACTATTTTTAGTTCAATAAAGCAAAAAAAAACCTTAAAAGGCATGCCTGGACTGACTGTCATCACATTTATTTGAATCTGTTGTTTTTGCTCCATGTAATTAATCTAAGTAGCCGTTAAATGTATTACTGTGAAGGTCTAGATGTTGATCTCCCCGAGTCCCTTCCACTATAGCACTGGAAAGCGTGCCGTAACAGATCAGACGAGCTTAATGACTTCTACATACAGGAAGCTGGTTAATGTTCTGAAGCCTTAAGACAGCATTATGATTCCATGGTTTAGCTTTAGCGTCTCTCTTTGATCTGCAGCTATTTACAGAAAGTCGAGGTTGCCTGTGACTTTATATTCACAAGCTATCGGTCGTAAAATCCGGAACCTTCGAGCATGTTGAGATTCACAACGATATTCAATGTTTCAGGAAAATGTCCCTTGGAATTTTTACATTTACACCCTTTTACAAATTAATTGAAACAAGTTGTCACACAGACATGCATGCAGTGGTTTGGGACCTGCTGGTTTGCACAGTCAACAGGGCAGAGAGTGTGCTGAGTGGATGGACAGAGGAGGTACTGTGCCCACAGACTGGCAGGCCTGCTCGGATGGGGTTAGGGCTGGGTAGATGGACAGAGGAGGCACAGTGCCCACAGACTGGCAGGCCTGCTCGGGTGGAGTTAGGGCTGGGTGGATGGACAGAGGAGGCACAGTGCCCACAGACTGGCAGGCCTGCTCGGGTGGAGTTAGGGCTGGGTGGATGGACAGAGGAGGCACAGTGCCCACAGACTGGCAGGCCTGTTCGGGTGGAGTTAGGGCTGGGTGGATGGACAGAGGAGGCACAGTGCCCACAGACTGGCAGGCCTGTTCGGGTGGAGTTAGGGCTGGGTGGATGGACAGAGGAGGCTCTGTGCCCACGGACTGGCAGACCTGCTCGGTTAGGGCTGGGTGGATGGACAGAGGAGGCACTGTGCCCACGGACTGGCAGGCCTGCTCGGTTAGGGCTGGGTGGATGGACAGAAGAGGTGCTGTACCCATGGACTGGCAGACCTGCTCAGGTAGGGTTGGAGCTGGGTGGATGGACAGAAGAGGTGCTCTACCCACAGACTGGCAGGCCTGCTCGGTTAGGGCTGGGTGGATGGACAGAGGAGGCACTGTGCCCACAGACTGGCAGGCCTGCTCGGTTAGGGCTGGGTGGATGGACAGAGGAGGCACTGTGCCCACAGACTGGCAGGCCTGCTCGGTTAGGGATGGGTGGATGGACAGAAGAGGTGTTGTACCCATGGACTGGCAGGCCTGCTCAGGTGGGGTTGGAGCTGGGTGGATGGACAGAAGAGGTGCTCTACCCACAGACTGGCAGGCCTGCTCGCTTAGGGCTGGGTGGATGGACAGAGGAGGCTCTGTGCCCACAGACTGGCAGGCCTGCTCGGTTAGGGCTGGGTGGATGGACAGAGGAGGCACTGTGCCCACAGACTGGCAGGCCTGCTCGGTTAGGGCTGGGTGGATGGACAGAGGAGGCACTGTGCCCACAGACTGGCAGGCCTGCTCGGTTAGGGCTGGGTGGATGGACAGAAGAGGTGCTGTACCCATGGACTGGCAGACCTGCTCAGGTAGGGTTGGAGCTGGGTGGATGGACAGAAGAGGTGCTCTACCCACAGACTGGCAGGCCTGCTCGGTTAGGGCTGGGTGGATGGACAGAGGAGGCTCTGTGCCCACAGACTGGCAGGCCTGCTCGGTTAGGGCTGGGTGGATGGACAGAGGAGGCACTGTGCCCACAGACTGGCAGGCCTGCTCGGTTAGGGCTGGGTGGATAGACAGAAGAGGTGCTGTACCCATGGACTGGCAGGCCTGCTCAGATGGGGTTGGAGCTGGGTGGTATAACTGTGAATCAGCCATCCATATATGTTTCAAGTGAATGGTCTGGGAATGCTTCCCGTGTTGTGGTGGCATTTCGTTCAGGTTCTCTGGTTTCATCCACAGTCCAGTAACATGCTAAGTTTACCTTTAGTCTGCAAATTCCCCACAGGCATGAAGGTGTGTGTGGCCTGTAACGTATTGGCTCCCCATCCTGGGTTATTCCCGTACAATTTTTAATCAGACCACAAGGTCCTAAATCCGGACCCAAGGCAATAAGTATAAATTAATGTGACTGTAATGTCCATCTTAACTGTGGTCAGTCTGTCTGCATATAGATGCGACAACATGTTTCATTTAATTTGCATAAAGGCGCACATATATAAAGGGGAATCCATTCATATTCAAAGCAGAATCGGTGGTACAGGGTGATCCTGTGGCCTTTCACAAGGAGAGCAGTGTGACAGACTGGCGATGCCCAGGAGAGGATGAAGACACACACATGCACCCAACACGTAGTCACACTCAGAGAGGTGTAGGACACCGGTGTGTGACTGTCAGAGCAGAGCGGAGTGCTCTAACAAAAGGCGCTCTAACGAAAGGCGCTCTAACGAAAGGCGCTCTAACGAAAGGCGCTCCAACACGGCGCCAGAAATGGAGAATTTATTAGTGCAATTAATTGGGCAGTCAACGTTCACGACTGGGAAGGTGACAGCGAGTGCTTCTAAGAGAAGGAGTGGCCTCAGGGTTAATGTGCTACAAAATTGCAAGAAGAGCTGTCAAAACTAACATCGTTTGGGAGCCGCCCACGTCCCGACAGGGGTACCGTCTCTTTCATGTCGGGGCAAAAGTATTCCCACATGTTTGGCCATTCCCTTAATACTCCAGGGGACATATTTCATGTCAGCGCTGCACAACTTCAAAACATTTCCATGCTCAACTTCTTTGGTGTGTGTGTGTGTGTGTGGTGGGGGGGCGGGGTGAGGGGGGAGGGTCACAGTCAGCATTTACTGTCATTACTAAAACACAGGTTCGATATGACTGACCTCCCTGATTATCCGAATATTTAAATCTGTCACAGTGCAGTTAGCAAAAAGCCAGGTATAACCTTTAGTCGCCCCCCCTTTTCTGTGGCTCCATTAAGACATTCCTGCTAGGTTGGATCACATGTGTGGGCTCTTAGCGACGTAGCTATTTATACCGCGTTCATGTTGTAACATCGCCGGGGTGGACTTGCCATGTGTGTAGTACTTATTTTGCAGGAGTATTATTTAGTATTTGGGAGTGTAGCGTGTTGTCGGAGAGACGCACGCCGCTGAGCAGTCTCCGTTTAGCTTTCGGGAGGCTCGTGACTCAGGTAGCGAGAGATTCATATAGCTCAGAGGGTCTGGGCGCTCCTCTCACATGCTAATGCTGATTCATGGATTTGATGGATGTCGGCGTTGAGTGCCCCCCCCCCCCCTTTTCTGACAGAGCTGCGTGGTCTGACGTGCTAGATGTTGATGATTCTCTACAATGGCGGTGTGGGGGTGGGGGTCATCCTCACAGAGGGTAATAGGGGCTTAAGCCGGGATCAGCAAGCTTATGCAGATACAATGACCTTTCTTTCCGAGGTCAAATAGCAGCTTTGCATCCATCCTCCGAGTCTCACCCCTCACCTGTAGCCTCCTCCTCTTTATCCACTAACCCCCACCCCGATCAAAAGTCTGCCTGCTATAAAAAGCGATGTGCATTTAATCTTCTTACGGGGGAAATCTGAGGACAGCCTTAGCAAAAGTCAGAGCAGGACAGGTTGGTGTTTATATGCTGCTGGGGATTGTTTCAGTGTCTGGTGTGTGTGTGGATCAGAAATACATTACATTGTGGGGACTAAATGTGCGCACAATATGACAAAAACCTGTTATTTTTATTTAGTGGTCAGGGTTGACATACCACAGCACACAGTGCACAACAATGAAATGTGTCCTCTGCATTTGACCCATATGTGACGTCGTGACACAGCAGGGGGCAGCTAATTCAGCGCCCGGGGAGCAGTGCTTGGGGGCGGTACCTTGCTCAGGGCACCTCAGTGGTGCCTTGCTGGTCGGGGATTCGAACCTGCAATCTTTCAATTATAAGTGCGCTTCCCTAATCATTAAGATGCCACTGCCCACATTTTGATGTTGTGGGGACTGTTTTGGGGGAACCACATCTGTGACTGCAATTTAAAAAAAAAATGGCAAAAGTCTTGTATTTTGTTTGGTTATTTATGGTTAAGGTTAGGGCTGGGTAGGGGGTAAGGTTGTCATTTTTAGGAACAAGGCTATACCCATAGAAATAAATGGACGGTCCCCACAAAGATATGAATACAAACATGTGTGTATGTGTGTGTTTGTAGAAAGGCTCCATGTGTTGGGCCAGACATCAGAGTGCGGGTTCACTGGTGCCCAGGTGCTGTGAGGTGCTATTAGAGCAGAGGAGCCGCGTCTGTAGAAGCTCATGGATGGAAGCCCTCTCTCCATGTGAGAAAGCAGACCCATGGATTGGTTACTCCTGCTGGCTCAGAGCGGCGTGACACACGTCTCCCACTTGAGTGTCCAGCCCTGGTTATGGAAATAAACCATCGTCTTAAAAGGAAAAAAAACTTCCTGCTTGTTCATTCAGCTTCCAAAGAATGCACTGTTATTCAATAGGTGTCTGTATGTCATATTATTATAATACTATATTACAATGACAATACACAATACCTTTATTATTATTATTCTTATTATTCTTATTATTATTATTACTATTTGGGACTATTTGGAGCCATAAAGCGGATATGAACTCCTATAGGTCTTATAAACCACATTCGTCCGGACTGTCCTGCCCATACTGATGTGTAATTGGATAAAATAGAAAGATCTGTTAACTGTTTGTATAGCAGCATCTGGAAAGTAAACAAACAGTGTGATATGTTTGAGTGGGGGGGGGCGGGGGGACGGAAGGGGGCCCTGAGGCAGGGTGTAGAGGGTGTAGGGAGCCATTGTCAGCAGACCCACTTCTGTGCTTTCTACAGGAACACCCAACCCCCCCCCCCCCCCCTCATCAAACTCACAGCCCCCTGCTGGGGAATTAGAACCACGCTATTCAAATCACACCTGATACCGCCAACCATCATTTGGCGGGGGGGGTCTTCTGTGTTTTTAATCACTTTTAGAGAAGCATTTAAAACTCCCAGAAAGATTACCTTTTTACTTGTCCTTCAAAACTGAACTGAAAATGATTTTTTTTTTATATTGTTGTTTTTTGTTTTGGGATTTATATTGTTTGAATTATTCACAATATCCATTTCATCTTGCTTCTCCTTATTACAGATCAGGTTGTAGATCTTACCTCTCCTTACACATATGAATTCTTCATTGATGGGAAGAATATATATTAATTTTAGAGAAACTAAAGTCTGAATTGATGCAATGAGTTTATGTTTAAATCGTCTTCAGTCGCCTTAAATTTTTTAACGTCAGACACTTGTCAGCTGGATAATAATTTCTCAGCAGGGTTTTCCGTATCCTTTCAGGCCACATAATTCTAGAACATCCTTCTTTAATTACTTAAGTAATAGTATTTTTAAAGTATTTTAACATTAAAAAAAGAGAGTACAAAAAAAAGGTTTGCCCTGGTAAATCTTGTCTTGTATTCAATAAATGTATATTTAACATTCTCTTTCGGGGGAACGTATCTGTAAAAATAGTATAGGTAATTAACTGGTAATTATACCAATTAAGCAATGGGAACGGATTGGAGTGAAAACCTGCGGATGCAGGTTCCATCGGGAACTGAGGCTGGCAGATCTGTTCAAAACCTTAAAGGCTTTGCTTATGGGCCCAGTCGATGTGACTGTTCTACCAAGGCTGAAACCAACAACCTTCTGATCACACAGAACCCTAACCCATACACTGCTCCCAAAATGCAGGTCGATTTCCACTTGGTTTGAACTGAGACCCTTTCACATGTTAGGTTCACATGACAACCACCACACCATGGAAACCATAACCCTGGCTCGTTCCCTCAGATGTCATGCTCAGGAATGACAGGAGTGACCTCCAAAACAAGGGGCTAAAGGCTAAAACAGGCTACAGCCCTGGCAGAGGTCAGACAAGGGAGACAAAACGTAGATAAATAAGCAAGAACATCACAGTATTAACCCTCTATGTTCCAGGGACCGGCTGACTCCGTTTTCTCAAAAATGCTGCTGTGAATAAAGCATCTGTTAAATAAATGTGAAGTAAATAAGACCTTGTAATCTTAATTCCACAGTGAAGAGCACAGCACGGATCTAAGTGCTCATGCAGTTTTCAGGAAACTTTCAATTAGCAAGCAGCCAATAACTGCTACACACCTGGCGGATGTTTGAGGAGGGAAGAGCAACGGTACCGTTCAGGAAATCTGAGTTGTACTAAACCTGCGTTTTCAAGTTCCAAGAATTAAATCATGAATAAAACAAAGCAGTCATCAGGTACTTCTTGTTGTTTTTACTTTATCTTTAGAAAAAGCCTTTTTAAATTAAATGATAGTATGGTGTTTGGTGCTTATCTTCACAATGTTGGGTTTTGGGTTCCAGTTCTGCCTGTGTTTCTGCAGATTGTGTCCTGTAACGGACTGACAACGCATTTCAGGTGTCCCCGGCCTTGTGTCCTGTGAGAGACTGGCATCACATTCTAGGTGTCCCCGGCTTTGTGCCCAAGGACACACTGGCATCGCATTCTAGGTGTCCCCGGCCTTGTGTCCTGTGACACACTGGCATCACATTCTAGGTGTCCCTGGTCTTGTGTCCTGTGATGGACTGCCACCGCATTCTATGTGTCCCCGGCCTTGTGTCCTGTGATGGACTGGTAACGCATTCTAGGTGTCCCCGGCCTTGTGTCCTGTGACGGACTGGTAACGCATTCTAGGTGTCCCCAGGCCTTGTGTCCTGTGATGGACTGCCATCGCATTCTAGGTGTTTAATGTTTATTGAATTGAATGTTTAAAAGAACTTATAGTTCAAAAAGAGAACCAGTAGCAGAACGACAAGAGTCAGCCGTGGCCCTGTCAGCTTATAAGCACTGGCTTTTCCTCATTGGCTCACAGAGAGAATATTAGCAGCTCTGATTAGCCGTGATAGTTTGGTTCACCGGCACTGAATTAAATGTCGCCTCTGTGCCAAGAGCCATAACTGACATCAACTTACATCGTCCTGTCTTTTGAAAAGGGATTAATTGTCTATTTTTAATTACATTAAACTCAAGTCATTGCAGGCGATTAAATTCAGGTGTGTACAAAATGGTCAAGTTGACAGCCTCCCACAATACTTACTGCCAATCTTTTGTTCCGTTATAAAATGCATCTACTCTGGAAATAAAAAGTATCTTTTCTGCAAGCGTTTTGTCAGGAGATTGAGGTGAAAGCCTGGTTTTCTTGCCCCGAGCCTGAGACTCCGTGCATAGTGAGTAACGTCTTTTAAATATTTAAACTGACAATTTAAAAGCTGAACACAGGAGCGTTCCTGCTTAATGTGAAAAGCGACGTGTGTCGGAAACATTTCGGCACTTGTGGCAGTTCATCGCGCTTCAGGCAATTTGAATCAGGTAACTGAAGTTTTAAAGTTAAAAGGCTCCCCCCCCCCATTTCTCACAACCAGAGAAAAGTATTCTGGGAATAACGAGACAGCTTTTCAAAATGCAGATAGATCTTAATACGCCTTTACCTGATAATGCTGACAGATGAATGAAAGTCACTGAAGAAAAAAGTGGAATGTGCTTGCAGGAGACACGAACAACAGACAAAAGACAACAGAAAAATCATGACAACTAGATCCTTCACCTGTGTTCTGACATACTGCCATCATTCTGCATTTGAATATCAGCCGCAGGACCTACCTGCATTTCTAAATAAGCACACTAACAACAATATGAATTATTATTGCATTTGATCAATCAATCAATCATAAACTAATGATTCCTTGTGACTAGCCAGTACAAAACTTATTTCCTGCTTTAATTCTTCAGGGGATCATATCTGCTCCCACGCTTGACTGCATAGACTTATTAATATTTAAAATTATTGACTGTAATTAAGGCACTCAACCTCTTTTCTGAAAATTCTGAATGAGCGATGAGAAAATGTTTCTTGTTCTTAGTTTTTGGGGGAAACGTTAGGGCATAAATGCATTTGATGAAGACATTCGCATAAAAATGAGTAAACAGAATGGCTTATGTAAAACGTGGCTTTTATGTAGGACATGGAATCCACGGAGGAACAGAATAACGCGGATGCAGTTGCAGGCACATGGACTAAAAAAACATCCATTCCACTCCTGGTACCCACGATCACAGCAGTGCTGGCTCTCACTATACCCAGCCGGCAAACCCTGGAGCAGACAGGTCTGAGACGAGATCCTCCGTACACACCGTCCCAGTAAAGGAGTGTGGGATTTCCCCAGAGCGTGTGAACTGGAAGCAGACTCTCTTCTGATGGTGGGAATAGTGGTTTGGAGCAGATGGGTGGGGATGGAGTCCGTCATGGGAGCACAATTAAAAAATACTAATAATAAAAACAACATCGAAGGCTCAGTAGAACATTAATGGATTCCATGTGTGTTATCAAGATCAGGAAATAATTATGTTTAACCAAGTAATGTCCGTATTTCTTCAGCGGTGAACCTTTTCACAAGTGCGAGGAATGTGAGTTTTATGGAGTTTTTCTGCATTTCATATTTGGGCCTCAGATTAAAAGCCTCATTCAAGAAAGGGAAGGAAATAAAATTCGGGTCAAGTGACATTAATATGTCATGTTATTAGCATTAGATGCTATAAAAGCAAATGAGTGTATCTAGTTGTGTGCTTGTTTTTATTAATTAGTCCGACTTGAGTTAGTATTTAAATTAAGGGAACAAAAGAGAACAGAGATCATAGTGGGAAGCGAAAACAAAAACTATAATTGTTAAGATGCTAAATAAATCCAATTAAATCTAAAATAGTATTGTTACAATAAGGCTTGCTTCTCGCTGTTGTTAGGCGATGGAGGGACGGCAAGCTAAACCTCGTTATATGGAGAAGGGAGGAAGAATTGGGATGAATGGTTTTAACAAACGGTGGAGAGGACGCCACTTCTGCATCAGCTCGTAAGGAAATGAGTGTCAGGGTCGGTAGGCCTGCGGAATGGGTCTGAGGTCCGGGCTCCCAGGTCAAGTGACCAAACTGGCCAATCGGCTGACTCTGGCCTTGCTCACATGCACTCGTGACCCTCCACCCCTCCCCACAGCCACCGTTACATTTTTGTTGTTGTCGTTGTTCACTTATCTGTTACCGTTCTTTGTCACCTAGTTGACAACCTAAAGTTTTTACAGGAACTGGATACAGATGCAGACTATGGAAATTCTCATCAGTCTACAGTAACATGCTGCATTTTACAACATTATTTTTAAAAATTGAGTAAAATTAACGTCACAGGTCTAAACCTCAGCTTTTTAATCGCTGCTGTGTTTAATATTGTGATGAATTTATGTCTCTGGTCCTTGCCTCACTTTTATGTTATACGCATGTGTGACTTTGTTTACTTCAGTGTCCATGTCTGGTACAATCCTAATGTAGCGCGATGGAGGATCTCCAATCGTGTTGCTGCTTAACTTTCCTGAATGTGACGCCCCCCCCCCCCCCCTGACAGGTGGATGAAGATCAGCTCGGTGAGTGGAAGACTCTCTATCTGATCGCTGCCACAGGAAAATGTGAATGTGACACATTTTATTCATGTTCAACCTAAATTCGACTTGTTGTTATTCCTGTGGAAAAACAAATCAACAAACAGCTGTCAATACGGACTCGTCTTGCCGTCTGTCCCTATGGGCAGTGTCGTGTCCCAGCCGCTGCCTGAAATATCGCTCCCCCTCCATTTTTCCATATGTTAACATATTCGTTCTCCAACTGTTAATAATACATTGCAACAGCTAGTGTTAAACCCACATCCATCCATCTTTTTCCCGCTTATCCTGGTCAGGGTAAACAGTTTAGTTGAAATTTTAAAAAGAAACGTTAAGGAAAAGTGAGTAAACTAAACAAAAAAACCTATCTGAAGTTTGATCTAGAAGGTCTATTGTAACCCCCTTGGAGGCCTATCAAGTACGAAATGCTCATTAAGTCCCGCAGGCCTGTAAGAAAATATGCGACAGGCGCAGAGCTGTAGGTTCATCGCTGACCTTTCTTTGGTTTTAATCACGGCGACTCCTGACAGCTTAATAAGTCCAGAGTGCTGGATGGCAGCCTAACTTAATAAGGCCCCACAGCTCAGCCTCGGCCACCTACGATTGCTGCCATAAGTCACCGCACATCTGGTGCCACGTCCTTGGCTGGGAGATATTTTCCATAGCTTTCTCTGGGTTCCGAAATCCTTCATCGCTTTTATTAATACGGGGCGTTGGGGGTGGGGGCTGTGTCACGTTCTTGTGCCGCTTCGGGGCCTGCATCACTGCTGGGCTGAGGCTCGGTGGTTCCCGTGTCGTAGCACTTAGCTAGCCCTTCACGCTTAAAGCCGATTTATACTTCTGTGTTGAACCTACGCAGTCGGTATCCGTGTACCCTATGCTGTCGCTTGGCACATACCTCCACAGAAGTGAAACTATAGGGCTTAGTTACGATGTAGGATACATGCTACCTATAGTGTCGATTCTTCAGCAGTATAAATCGGCCTATGGAGGTATACTAATAAATCCCAACTGAGGTTTATAAACCCCACCCATATCGACATTTACTCAATGACAGGCAGAGCTGTGACTAAGTTAGCAGGTTTGAAGCTAAAACTTTTCTGGTTTAAATCTCTGGGCAGGATCTGCATAACTGGAGCATTTGGACAAGACCTCAATATGGTTTTACTCCCATAAAAAAGTGGTAGCGAAATGTAAGGGCCTGGGTTAGGGTTAGGGTTAGGATTAGTTAGGGTTAGGGTTAGGATTAGTTAGGGTTAGTTCTTAGAATTGCGTTTTGCTCATCCACGAGAAACAGAGAAGGGTCAGAATCACACTTTTCCTATGACTGCGCTGCAACGTTACGGAAAATTAATTATAATTAATAAAGTTAGTATCAGGAATCAATCACACCTATTTGATCCTGTGATGAAAAAATGTATTACTATGAGAAAATAAGTCTTGCAAAGTGGGATTATCTCTGTATTCGTTGCTTCTGGATAATGTAACTAGTCTTTTTTCATCTTTATTATTGTGCACGTGTATATAGCTGTACTCGTACTCAACCTTATTTCTACTTTATCTTCTTTTGATATCTAACCTGAAATTTCATTTAAATTGTGGTCTTGTCATGGGATTGATATGTAGTCATAGTGGTTGACCATTGAGGAAGTGGAGAGACCAGCCTTAATCTCCCCGGCTTCTGGTTATGATTTATTATATCAGTTACGGGTCCAGCTACACACTGTGTCTGGAATAACGAAGTGCCAGGGTATTAATCTCCTGTCATACTGAGAGGACCACAACCATTTGGCATCCACTGAACACACAGAGATTTGTATGACATAATATATGTTACATACAATTTATTGCATAATAACACAATAATAATTGTGTAAAAACACACCGTGGCACATCTTTACCAGATATAAAGCAAGCCAGCAGGTCTTAATGTGTAATATCTACACCGGACGTTATGTGTGTTCAGGAAATGTCAGCTAAGGATTTCAGAAATTTTTGCGGAGGATTTTTAAGGTATTTCAGTTGAAGTAAATACAAAGATGTATGCTTTGTTTAAAAAGAAAAAAAGGAAGATCGGATGACAGTGATAGATGCCAACAGGTCACCTGACCTACTGTATATTTATGCCATGGAAACAGACCATGGAGACTGCAGTTGAACCCTTCAAGGTTGCACCGTGAACCAGCTTGTCCTAAAACGTGCCTTGTAACACTTTTTTTTTGGGCCTCAGATGGAGAGAATGTGAACGGGGGGGTCAGCCAAGGGACAAAGGAGAGGGTACGTCAGCGGAGAAGATTAAGCGAGAATAAATATAGCATCGACAACAGCTACATTAACAGGATTATCAACCCGGAGAATATATCAAAAATATTGCAAAATGCAAAAGCCAAGAAGGGGAGGGGTGAAGGAAATGATATTAATGGTTACCAGTTGGGACTATTCAGGGTGAATCCAAATGCGTGCTGACAGGGAATAGGGAGGTGGGTACATCTTCTGCCCCTTGGTTTTCCCAACACTGTGTTACTTGGTGGCTTTCGTCTGTGTTTGTTTGTCCGCTTGTTTATTGTCAGATATATTATCATATAGTATTGTTAATCCTCTCCGTCTCCGTTCATTATTCTTGCTGTGTTTGCCATACTGAAGAAAGGTGCTGTATCAATTAAATATATTTATACATATTTATCCATATTTCATTACTGGTTGATGCAATTTTTCCCATCAGAAGCACAAAAAGGTTACCTTGCTCTGCTTAAGAATCTGTGCTGGTTTGTCACAAAAAGGGTCGTTCATTCTAATCCCAGAAAGGTGATTTGCTGTGTGTGTGTTATTAAAATCCTGCAAAGGCTATAGTTGGTCTAGCATCCAATCTATGGTGAACCCCTGCCCTGTACTGCCTGGGATAGGGTCCAGGCTCCCTGCAAAACTCTTCAGGGTATTTTTAAGTTTTAACCAATAATAAACAGTGGGTCTCTAATGCTGTTCCGTTTAGCTGATGCACTTGCAAGTTTTCCCGCTCGTCTGAGGAATCTGGGACCTGATCTAGTGCTATACTAATCGTTTGCCCAGGAGAACGGCTTCCCCCTTAGTATGGAGGTTGTTAGCAGTAGTGAGAAGGCTTACAAGCACCTCCATGCACTGTAGGCCCTCTTGGACCTTCTGCCGTATCATAAAATATAACAATCGCAGCCTAACCCAGAGGCCTGTGGCATTATTTATTGTAGGCTTGAGCCTGTGAGCCACAAAGGGCTGAATTTCTCCTCGGATGAATCTCGCGTCTGGTTTGGCGGAGGCTCTTAGCGATGCTAAAACTCCCCCTGACCGCCCGCGTTAGTCCACTCAATGTCACAGCTCCTTGTGGGAAGGGACAGATTTAGGGATTTAAACAAACAGCCCTTTATTGATATTGATATAGAAGACCCGAGGTGGTCTACACTATTTTATTTAACTGACAATTCCGGTAAGCGTTCTGACATCTGAATGAAACCTGATATGCTCAGTGGAGAGGCACTCATTTCGGGGTGGGGGGGGGGGGATGGAGATGAAACGGGCAAGAGATTTGTTTCAAATTATATATCAGTTGTACATATCTTGTGTCAACAGTACAATGCATTTAAGAAGACAAATACACAGATATTTCCTTCTAGAATACATGCGGTGAGGTTGAAAGGGTGCCGGGGTGGGGTGGGGGGTGGGGGGGGTCGTCCGTAGCAGCATGCTGTTTTTCTTGTTCCGCAGCTGTCCCTGTTAACTGCCGCTTTGTGTAGCATCTGGTTAGATGGTACATCTTTAAAGCACTTTCTACTTCATTTAAACCTTGCATATACATGTAAGTTTCACAAGGGCATTTTTTATTAAAAACTTTAAGCCCACATTCCCAGCGGGAATGATATCATCTCTTTGATATGCATTTCCTCAAGGTTTTTCCATCAAAACTTTCCAAGCAGGGAACAGAGCCGTATTCTTTTTTATTTTCCCGTGTGTCTCCCTGCACGCTCCGACAGACTCGCAGCTGTTTATTGTGAGCTTGGCGCTGACTCTCTGAAACCGCGGCAGCCTCGGCCCTCGAACCCCCCGCACGGCTGCGGTCGCACCCCGTCCGCCTTTCACGGGGAGGGAGGGCTGGCCAAGGTTTCGGAGGTTCCGCTGAGAAGCGGTGGGCGCTCTGGTTCACAGACCGAGTCCGCCCCTACCACGATGAGCCAGCAGGGCTCGTCTCCGCCGTCTTCGCCGACTCACACCGAACGCTAAATGGGAAAAGTACTACTTTTACATAACACCAGGCAGGAAAACTTACAACTTTTCTGTCAATGCTCTTCTTGGCTTAGTCTTACTGTCATTCAGGGCATCGCTGGAGAGGTGTGCACAGGTTAGGACTCAGACCAGAAGGTTGTGGGTTCAAATCCCATAGCCAGTAGAATGCCTTTGGCCCTCTGAGTGAGGCCATTAACCCCACTTGTTCCAGGGACTGGCTGACCCTGATTTTTCAATTGTATGTTGCTTTCGATAAAAGCATCTGCCAAATAATTGAACGTAAAGTTGAACCTACAGACTCCATTTTCCTTCCACTATTGACAATTTAACTAGTGCTTAGCATGAGACAAGCCAGTGTTTTATGGATGATTTGTTGAATGCCTACAGATGTGTAGTCAATCAGCATCAGACTGGCAGCTGCACTTGACTAAACATGCAAATTATTTGCTAATAGTTAGTCGAATGGGACTCTGGTAGCCCAGCTGAATGGGGCTATCAGAATAAAGCATAGCCCCATTTTCAACTTACTGCATTGTCTATGGAACAAATAAACCAAAATTTTATGTCCGCGAGAAAACCCAAGGTTACTGACTCGTTTTGGCTTCCATCTTCACTAGGACAATATGCCTTTTTGACATGAAGATTCCTCTGCTCTCTGGAAACTAATTGCAAATAATTCCTGCTTCTAGGTAAAATACGAACAGATTTGTATGTGCTGTTCATTAGAGGGTCTTCATTCCTGCCTTGTTACTCAAGGCTTAAAGAAAAATCGAATAAAATGAGCTAAATTTGAGACTTGTGGTGTCAGGAAATACTAAAATAAATTTTTTAAAAATCACCCACGCATGCATGATCGTTGGCCCAGGCTGAGATATTCAGCTATTTAAAATAAAAACACTGGGTGCTTTTTAACTGAGCGTTTTGTCCAAAACACATGTTCTTGAGAGGAACGGCAGACTCCTGAAGTTCTCAGCCCGTTTTAGCGCTCCGAGGTCACGTCTGCCCGCCTGTTTACCCGAACGGGAATCATATGCGGAGAGGGAAAAGTCCCATCTTTGTTTTGGCCCCCAGAGCGTATAAGTTTGGCTTAGCACCATGAAACGGCGAAGCTGTGAGATTTCTCTTTGGCAGCCTGGGAAAATAAAAGGTTCCATCTGGCGAGAGGGGGCCAAAGGATAGCCTTTGGTGACCTTTGACACAGATTCTGCTTTTAGCATATTTGTACGGATTTATGGGTTGTTGAGGAACAATACCAGGCACCGCTGCGGGACAGCACAGCCCCCAGCGATGGGCAGTTTAATTTGGCTGGACGTGGGAGAGAATATGAAGACATGAGCGAGAGCAGAAAATGTATCCATGTAACTGGCCGCATTTGTAACACACACTATTTGCCGGTTGGTTGCCAGAGTTGAGACTTTTTAAACTGCTCTCTTGGCCTCTGGGGCAATGACTTGAAGTACTGTGATCACATTGTGCACAGATACTTTGTTTTATTGTATATACAGTATTGAAAAGGTATAGTAGACACTTTAAGAAAATACACTATTTGTGACCTCTTAAAAGAATAAACAATAATATAGATATGGTTAGATGTCGTTTGGGCAGTAAAGATAATTAAATGCATATGCATGAATTCAAGCAAATGGGGTGAGTTCATCGTGTTCACCGAGCACACAGTCCTGTCAGTTTCCACTATGAGGCAGAATGGTTGCATGTCCGAGTGTCTCTGGAAGTTTCTGGAAGGTGAGAGAATAGCATAACTAGCTATGACCGAGAGGGTGGAGGAGTGGTCTGTGGTAGCTGCCTTTGCTGCCTCCCTATCGCAGAAAGCGAGCAAATCTAGCAGATAGCATTCGTCAGGAATTTGCTGTTAGGCAACCACTGTGAAATAAATACCATTTAAAATCTACGTCAGTACTGAAGAAAGTATCGTATATACATGCTGGCAATGCATGTAGTCATTAAAATCAATTCAGGAATCTTACAGACATAACGGTCGGCTGACATTCACACCCCATATTTCCATGTGCATGGGGTATTTGTCCTAACCTTCATCCATTTTTCCCTCCGTCTTTCTTACTCCATTCCCTGCTTTTTTCTTGTTTTAAGAGGGGGATGGGCGAGTCTATAAGAGGATTCAACCATGAATAGACTTTTGTTTTGCTCGTTCTTTTTTCCTCCAGGCTGTGTCAATTGGTGGGATGTCTTTCAGGTCTTCGATCTGCGGGCTGGCTGGCGACTGAGTTGTTCGGCGACGAGCCGGAATCCGGGCTCACAAATGCTGGGCACATTCCCCGAAAGTGGCTGAAACGGCGTCGTCCGGGGAACCTAATCAACGGCATATTCGAAATCGAAACAGAAGGCTCGTTTTAAAGACACATACCCCCGTGTCGATATCTAAGTGTTAGTAGGGTCAGTAACCAAGCATTTAATTCAGAGGTGGAAAGTTTGGGTTCAGAAAGAACAAATCCAGACCAAGGTTTTGTTTCAGCCAACCAGTTGAGTGCTCTGTGACTGTGACCCTTTATACTCAGCTGATTGGTTGAAGCCAAACCTTGGTCTGATTTTTACTTTCTGCAGCTGAACTTTCCACCTCTGATTCAATTTATTTCTGCGTATTAATCTGTGCATTTACTTTTTTGAAACTAAACAAACAGGGCGGCGGTCTGCCGAAGGCCCATCATCCTCTGCTTCTCCTGGATCATGACATCGCAGATGCAAATGAGCCCAGCTTGTGCCACATTCTGCAGTAGGAGGTGAGGCATCCCAGACATGCGTGGTGCTGTAAACGCCACGAGCGGCCAATGCGAACTATGCCAGCAATCCAGAGGCCAGCAGAACTCGCGTCACAGCTTAAAGATAATACCCTGCTTCATTCCAGCGCCAAACAATCTACGCTCTTTGTTCTATTCCTGTGCGGCCAAGTCAGAGAGTCAGAAGTTCGGCTGCAGCAAAGGCTGCATTTATTATTATTTATTTATTTGTTCTTCTTCAACTTTTTTTTTTTTTTTTTTTTTGGGATGAAATGATTCAGTCGACCGCAGAGTCGTTCGGCTGGTGTTCCAGAAAGCTCCTGGTCAAGTGTGGGTCAAAAAACAGCTCAAAACAAGCGGTGAAAAAGACCAGGTGTGCAGGGAACTGCCGCAGACTACCCTAATTACTGCAAAAACGAGAAAAGGAGGTTACATTTATTTTATTGAAACATTTATACAGTACATTTTTCAGGCTGTTTCTTAATTGTTTTGTGTGGCTTTCTTCTGGCTCCCTCTCACAGGCCAAAAATATGGCAAGTGAATTTGTGCCTTTAAGTTGGCCTTAGTGTTGTGCGTGTGCTCTGCAATAGACGGACCCCGTCCAGGGCATCCCCAGCCGTGCTCAGGGGGCTTTCTGGACGGGCTCCAGGCTCCCCTGACATGCTACTGGATACACGGTTGTGTAGGATAGGTGAATAGAGGGATGTATGTATTTTTTTCAGCATTTTTTTGTGTTCAGCCAGCACTTAACACACCTACTATGGGTCAGACGCTCAGTAGGGTGTGAGGTCCCTAAGGGGATACGCTCCACCAGCTTAACCCATGACTGGTAGTCCATGACAGTGTTGGGTCACATCAGCTGCCCAATTCCAGACCATAGCCACAGTCAGACGTTCATCTCCCCCCTCAGCACATTCCACCTGTAATTATATTGTTTGCTGAAGCGTGACCCTAAATTACCGCCACTGCTGCCATTGACGGAAAGCGTTCTTGTCGCCATGGTTATCATAATTAATAATTCAATCTTGTCCCTTCCCCTGGCACGACATGGCTGCCATACAGCGGAACTGCACGCGTTGCCATCAGCTGCGCGCGGCCGCGAGCCGCCACCCCGCGCCGAACGGCGGCTCCGACCTTTCGGATCGCCTCGCCAGGCTCAGCCCTGTCACGCTCACGCCCGGCCTTCCCCGCCACCGCATGCTTGACAGACTCGCTCAATAATTTAACACGGTACGGTTTGCCACTTATTAGACATGATGCCTGCACACGAGCCAGATTCGCCGGGTCTGAATCGATGTGACTGCGGACCAAAATATAACAGCCAGGGAGCGAAACACAAAGACCGAGAATAGATCCGCGTTTGTCTGAAGGCATCTCATCCCCACCTGCCGACCAGCCCAAGCCTACGAAATGCTAACGATGTTTAAGCCGGGACATGCGAGGCATGCATTCCTCTGTGCCTGCTCTTACTGTGGCTGTTTTATTATCATGAGGCAGCCACGTGCATCAAAACTATCACTTTATACCAGTTATGTTTGCTAGTGGGGTTCAATAACTTCATGCATCCATAGGCTATATTGGTCATTTGAAAACCAGCTATTGGATTTCAGTCTTTTTTCCAATATAAGTGGCTGTTTATCATTGTGCGTGTTGTGGTATGTACCAGTATGTACAGACGCTTACAAAGGTTCATTTTACGATATTTCGACTTTATGGGTTTTTCACTTTCATTACATTATTCAATAAATTTCTTGAGTTACTCAACACTTTATTATAAAATAGGCTTTGAGTTAATGATTTTGCCCAGCTGTAGACTAATGTACGCGTTCTAAGCGTGTTTAAGGTAGGCTAGGCTAGGCTATGTTTGTTAGGTTAGGTGTACTAAAAGGCATTTTCACCTTACGATATTTTCGCCTTACGATTTTTTTTTGCCTTACGGTTTATTGTGATGTAACCCCATCGTAACCCGGGGAGAGGCGGTATGTTCACACTCAGCACTGTGGATTAACTGGCAGCACTGATGTCTCTCATGTCCCAGAGTTCAAATGGGCCTCTGTTTGTGCAGTTTGCATGTCCTCCTTGTGTCACAAGGCTTTTCTTAGTGTCCTCCGGTTTCCTCCCACAGCCTAAAGACATGCAGATAAGCTAATTAGCATCTCTAAATTGTCAGTAGTGTCTGACTGTGTGTGTGTGTGTGTGTGTGTGTGGGTGGGTGCCCTGCAATGGACTGGCATCCGTCCAGGGCGCCCCCTGTCTTGTGCTCTCTGAGATGCCCCCCCTTTGACCCTGACCAGGATAACCAGTTGGAGGTTGGATGGATATTCAAGCTTAAAGATAAAATCAGTAAATATAAAAGTCAGTAAATGTTATAACTCTTACAGTATTTGGTTGTGCAATTAAGCCCTTTGAGGCACAAGTGTTTTATTACTAGTATTGTTACTGTTGTTTGTTGGTCTGTCTGTCTATCTTGATCATGTGACCAAACAGCAGTCAGCATCTGCAGGCCTCGATGCGATCAGCGTCCATGCATTATGCAGTTTGATTCCCCAGAATGCATTGCCTGGGAATGTGACTGGGCGTATGACGTCAATGGCGCTGTTTGTGGGCCGCAGGACTCCCCTGGTCATCCAGATGAGTCACGCACAGTTCCTGCCCTCGTATGAGCCAATCTAGGCTGGCGGCAGAAGACAGGGACGTGGAGTGGGAAAAGAGACAAAAATGGTCGTTTGTGTTGGCTGCATCTGGCTCATACATGTATGCACAGTAATACCAACACAACTACTCTAATAATGCAAAAAACACAGAAGACAAACTAATTGGTAAGACTTAATCCACCGTAATTAAATAAAAGGGATTAATTTGCATGCATGCGATCGTGCAATCCATAGTTTTGGGTAAATTCATTTGTTTAGAGCACTGGAATATCCAGACTGCTTTAAAAATAAATTGGTGGATTCATTCATGGATTAGTTAATTAATTTACTGGATATTTTCAGAAAAAAATATACTAGACTATCGCATCCTTGCATATGCCAGAAGTGTGTGGTTAATTTATTTATTGATTTATTTATTTTATTATTCTGGGTGGCAGTTAACTGGAAGATTCATCTTGATTGTCTGGTAAATGGAAAGTTTAGGTGCCCGCAGATCTTTAATTATGTATAATATTCTTTTGCCCTGTTTTGTGCAATCTCAAGGGTGGACTCATTCAAATCATCTACTTGAAAGTTTGAAAAGCTCCAGTGACAAGAATATTAATATGCCCACTGAGTCATATGTGTTTCAGCTCATACATATTCAATTTCCCCCATGGTCCAAGGATTTATGTCAAACTTCGCTAAACTTGTAGTTGCCGTCCACCCCATATAACGGCACGCCAATGCAGAGCCACTGCAAGGTACACAGGGTCGGAAGAGGCAGGGTTACAAGGCGGCACTGCGGGGGGGGGGGGGGGGGCAGTGTGTTCCAGCTGCTGGTGTTTAAAAAGAATCGTTTGTTTTGTAAGACAATCATGAATCGGAGTTGAGGATTATCTGTTCATTAACAATGGCTTAGCGGAAGGCGGTCAGGTGGAGCAAACGCCCACCCGCTAATGAAGTTTAAACAGATAAACTTTATGTAATTACGGCTAATTAGCAGAGGCCTGGGCTCTAGTGCTCTTTGATCTGCCCGGTGCTCTATTATGTCCCTCGCAGATAGCATCTCTCGTTTGCCCCCTTACACGGGGGCAGTGGAGATTAACCAGGGGTTAATGAGAGCGAAAGCGAGTGTGAGTGACTTGCTGGCTTTTGGAGGGGGGTTTGGGGGAGGGGGGGGGTGGTGGCTTGTGATTGATGTGTTTGCGCCCTTAGAAGCCGTGCTGTTTTTCTGAAGCCCCACAATCGCAGGGCGAGGATCGGCTGTCAGGCCAGAGGCCGCGTCACGCGATGGAGGACCGGGCGCTTGACGGGAGGCGCCCTGGGGGACTCGCGCCCTCTGACAGGGCAGCGTTCGGGGGGGGGGGGGAGGATGGAGATATGCGCTGACCAGTGCTGGGAGGTTACCAAGGGCAGCAGGGAACACTGCTGAGGGTGGGGTGGGGGATGGGGGGGGGGTGGTTGGAGCAGACTATTTAACTGACCTGCCTCAGAAACAGGCAGAAGGCCCCTTTAGTGTCTGGCTGTGGGAATCCAGGGCTCTAGCAAACACGTATCTTTGTTCTGGAGGAAACATATGGCAGGGAAGGTGCAAAGCTCACTGCTACCACTCACTCGTATTTATGTGAGGCTCTTAAAGGGGAAGGGGCACCTTCACAGGCTCACTGGTATACTTTAGCCATTTCTGCAGGTGAGAAGTTAAAGTAACAATAAATAAACTTTTGCACACTGAATAAACTTGTGTGGCAAAGCAGGTCAAGGATCTGTGTCTCTGTCCAGAAGGTTATTGGTGTGAATCCTGTGCTGTCTGTGTAGAGTAATCACCCTTCGGCAAGGCCCTTAACCCTGACTTCCGGGTGACGGCTAACCCTGTGCTCTGACTCCAAAAGTGTATGTCTGTCTCTCAGAGCATGATGGGATACACGGAAGTGACTCTGTTTCCACATACGGCTGAATAAAGTACCTCACAGCTAAAGTGTTCTTTAACATGGTCTTTATACAACTTTATACATGGTCTTTATTCTATCTGTCTGCAAATTCTTTGCAATGCAACAAATTAATCCATGTGCATAATGCAAGATGTAAGCATTTCCTTCAAATGAACGACCCAAAGTTAGACACAAGAAGCTTCTTAATGTTGTGATCAACTGGAAAGAGGAGGGATCTTTGGGCTTGGCCTACTGTGACGTCACAGCACGCAGTGCGTTGCATGTTAATTTAACGAGCTGCAGGGAGACAGAGGTCCCTTTCATTGCACTGACTTTTCTGTCCTTTCACGTTCCCTGCAACTTAGTGTTTGGACGTGAATTTAAAGATAATTTGGAAGAAAGAATTCATTAAGTCATAATTAATGACAACTTTCTTTGAACGATACTCACAACTTAGTATATACATTTTTGTAGTTCTAAGAAAAGATAAGTCAAGTTTATTGATCCCAGGGGGAATTTCTTGTGCACACAGTTACATATACAGTCCCAAGTCACGTATATTGTACGAAAATATATGTATAGATAATGTATGTATTTGTTTGTTTCTTTATGCGGCTACTTCTGTTTTCTCTGGGGAATGTAACATTTTTTTTTGCACCTGATTTATCCTGATGCCGTGAGAGGCTCGATAGTAACATTAACTCTGGATGATCATCTCCTTTCCCGGGGTACAGCCGCTGGGCGACTCGCGCTGTTCTGGCCTTAACCCTTACCCTCTCTCCCCGACCCGCTGTCACTAGCAAATTCAAGCCCAAAGACCGTCTGACACACTGCCTCTCAGGCCAGGCTTCGACCCTCCTGATAGTCCAGACAAAGCCCAGCCTGCTGCTGATTGTCCTTTGCTGTTATGCAAATACTCTCCCTGCCCCCTCCCCCCTGCCCCCCCCCCCCCACACCCACACCCCAAAGGACGAGGGGGTTGGTTGGGGTGGGTGGGGGGGGATGAGTCCGGCTTGTCTCCGGATTCCGGGCACTAAATGTGTATTGTGTTTGATCAGACATTTTGAAAGTTCCTTTTCTCATGCACGTGGTAATAAACCCCAGTAATAAACTTTCAGCATCAGTATGTCATTGGACAAGGGAGACACTGCTGTCCAGCTGAGATAACATCTATCCTTCCCTGCTATCCTTCTTCCCTCTGTTCTTACAGCTGCCCCCATTTTGTCTGTGTGGCCTCTATGGGTGGGACATAATTGAAACTATGAATTAAGATCAATTTCCTTGATCAGACTTTGAAGACTCCCCATCTGAAAGGGCAGCAGAACACTTATGGGAGTTTGACAGGAAGTGCAAGCCGCCCCCGCAGCCTCGCCCACGCTTCCCGTGACACTAAACGGCACTGTCTCGAGTGCTGGTGCTGTAGGAACGCATGGAGAAGCATCTGATTGCATTCTGACCATTGTGTAACACGTCAATGACACAGAACACGGAAAAGACCGGGTTCTTTTGTTCGTGCCCTATCTGTAATCCTTTTCATGACAAATAATGGAATCGCACACAGTTTTATTGTGAAGAAATATAGAGTTCAGTCAGCTAGTTCTGTATATTCAAAGTATTCCCCTGGATGGTTGAATTATAATAATCAATTGTATATACTAATACTAGTATAAACTTTACATACTATTACTGTTAACTTTATTGTGCATCCATTTCTTTTCCAAAACACTGTTATCCCTCTGCAGAAGTTTGATGAGAACTCTCAGGTACCATCTCAGGTACCAAGGCCACACTTCTCTTTTATATGACATTCATCTAAGGAGCCTGATACTCTGCTACCCAGTAAAGTGGCTACAGGAGTAGCTGAAGTGGAAGACAAGGAAGAAGATAGGTAGCTGTGTTATTAGCTGCTGATGCAGCGCAGGCTCGCGGGGGGGCCCGCAGCCCATCCCACGCAGTGTGGAGCAGTAGGCAGGGGAGCCACACGTCACACCAGCCTACAGTACGGCAACTGACAATCCAGCAATTTAGCAACCCCTGCTCACCCGGCTGCACGTTCTTGGACTCGGGGTGGAACTGGAACACCCAGAGGAAGACACACACACACACAAACACAGTGGGGGCGATGGAAGCTTTAGGTGACAGCCATAACCTCTGATCTATGGCGCCAACCCCTTGTAAATTGTAAATGCTAATCTTAAATGCTAAGACGTTCCCACACTTTTTTATTGTTGCAAACATACTCCAGCCTCGTGATTCAAACAGTAAATGGAATCCCAGTGGAACATGGGGCCCTGCGATTCTGTCACAGTGAATCTAATTACATCCGGTTATGAACACACAATCAAATCAAAATAATGACTATAATCAACAGCATTGTTTATATTAATCAGTAGCTGTTCTTAGCAGTGAGCGCGAGCATCGCGGAACCGGACGTGTGGGATCCGTTAGCCCACAAAGTCTGCGCAGATTTGTCAGTAGTTTACATCTTGGATTTTCCCAAAGTTTTCTCAGAATATTCCCACGGTGCAAATGGGGGTGGGGGGGGGGGGGGCGGTGGTGCTAGAGAGAGAGACAGGGAGAGTGAAGGCGAGAGAGGAGGAATGAAATAAATAAACAAGAACAAGGGGAAAGAACAAAGGGAGAGCTCTCACTCTGTGGCGGTAGCGTTCTCATGAAAGGAACAGCTCGTTAAAGCCAGCGGAACAGAAAGGGCAGCGTTACCGACGGTGTCGCTTATTGACGAGCTCCGGCCTGCCTGTGTCGCGCTAATGACGCTAATTGTGCAGCTCGCCTGTTAGGAGTCAATAAATGATGAGCTTCGTATGCAAGCTGGGACGGTTTATTTTACATTTCCAAGACAAACCCGCGCCCCCCTGCTTGCCATTCAAGCCAGTGGACGCGATTGAGCCTCTTCTGACCGACAGAAAGCGAAACTTCTGTTGATCTCCAATGTAAACACGTAACCCCCATGTTTTCGTTGTCTGCATTTTTTCCCGTTTGCCAGGTGCTAACCGGATTGTTAACGCTGGTGCAGACGCATAAGGAAGGCCTGTGTATTTCTGTCTCTGTGACTGGAGGCCACATCTGGGGTAGGATAAACTACAGAACATCAACGTCTGCCAGCGTCTGCAGGCTGTGTGTGCACCTGCATCTTGATGACATGTTAACTAATTTATTTCATTATTTGTTCTACAGTATATAGCATTAGTGATGGGGACAAGACCAGCTGTATCGAGTCCCATTCACGACCCAGACCTTGAAGGATGAAGTCCAAGTCAAGGCCAAACCTTTGGTGGTGGAGACAAGTCAATACCAAAACTCCAAAAAATCAAGCCCATTTCTGAGACCATTGCTTTAACTATTATTATTTACGATCATCATCACCCCTGCTAATAATTAAAAGTCAAATTTTAAATACGTATGATGCTTTAATCTCTAACATTAGTATTTGAAATGTAAAACATAACGGGCACATACTGTAATTGGGATCCTGTGGTGCTTTAAGCCTGCACACCCACACTTGGGGGGGAGGGGAGGGGATCATGATGATAATATTTGCTGTGGACAATATGATTTGCTTGAGCGGGGGTCACGGGAGGGGGGAAACCATTTGTGCGTTTGGATAATGTGGGTGTTCTGACGCCCTAGGCGAGATTCTGCTGAGTTCTTTGGGTTCAGCGCACTGTGGCGTGGCTGAGTAGGTGAAAATGTGAACGGACTCGAGTACAGGCAGCCCCTGGGTTAAGGACGTCTGACTTACGGACAACTCCTACTTACTGACAGACTTCCATGGTGCCTGTTGTATTACAAATTTGAGCTGAATACAATGGTTTGTAATAACGAACGCAAGCGCTACTTTGTAATGCTCATGAAAACATTGCGTGGCTTCGGCTCGAGATACAGTACAGTAAATGTATACTATATACCAGGGGGCACCAGGGTGCCCCCAAGGACCACATGAGTCGCCCACGGACCTGTGCTACAAATTAGCACAACTCAAATTTTATTTTATCCTGTTGCTATTCTTCTTTATTCACATTTGCATTTAAATAGATTTGAAAATGACAATATCTAAAAAAGCATTTTAAACATGTTTATTATACTGAGCAGATTTGTTATGTAAGAAGAGTGTATGAAACTGGCAGCCCTTCGTATGGCTCAGTACCCGTGAAGCAGCTCTCAGTTTCAAAACGGTTGGTGACCCCTGATATATACCAAGACAAACATCCGAGTAAGTGAAGCTAAACAACAACCATATGTACCTGTTCTGACAAATTCAACTTAGAGATAGACTTGGGCAATGGATTTGTTTGTATCCTGGGGACTGCCTATACTACCACACTGTATAGTATATTTCTTTAATTTTCTATATAAAATACATAAAACTTCTCATTCTGTTCCTGATGATTCAGAGACTTTCCATTTTAATGTTTTTCTCTCTTCAAAACATCACGGCCTGTCTACAGTTTATCAAACTTATCGCAGAACAATAAATATATTTATTCTTTGAACTACCTTATTTACACATAAAAAATATAATATTAAATATTTACAATACTCTAGTATGAAGCAGCATATGTAGAGTAAATACCTGTGATTGTTTACCTAGATTATATGTTCATGGCTAAAAATATAGGGTGCAAACTTTGGGTCAAATCTTTCACATTTTCTGGAAAAGTCCTGAAATCCCAAAGCATCCAGCAGTACTTTTGGGACTCGTAACCCTCCCTCTCAGAGCTGGGGCAGTCGAGCATGTTTTTAGAATTGGCTCCCCAACACAATCAGCTCCTGACTTAATGTGGATGGAGCCCCAGCTGGGAGGGCCATTGATCCCTGTAACAGCCTGATTGTGCCCTCGAAAAGTGGGTGGATGAGGGGTGGAGCGAGTGGGCCAGCCCCAGGCTTTGACTGAGGCCTAGCAGGTGTAAACATCCAGTACTTTTCTCCCCATGAGTGAGCAACAGGCCCTATGAAGCGGTGAATAACAGTACAAAAGATCTTGAAATAAATTTCTTTGTCTCAGTAATTAGCTATGCTGTTTTTCTCCAGACACAAAATCACAATGAAAAACAAAATTTTTATATTTATATTATATAGGCAATATGCTACGTGCAAAAGAATTATTCTTCAGGATCCCAAAAATTATTATTCTTTAAAGACTTTTGGTATTTTTCATCAAGGAAACAATTTTTTTTTGTTATACCTTATTAGCGTAAGCTTACTGCTGACTGGGCAAACCAATCTGTCATGGTCCAAACTGTAGGTCTGACTTACATCCGTGGAATAAGGACTTATAAGGCTCAGTCTCAGAACATCTACCATTGCTAAAAATACAGCGACTTAAAGGAGCTAGCTGACGTGAAAACAGCATTCATCTCATGTGACTTTGTTCAGTGTCCCTTTTCAAAAACTCTCATTGTTTTTAATGGGAAAGAAATAAAACAATATTGGCATGTTACCACTTTGGCTGGTGGTGAAGACATGGGCACCAGTAAGATTACTAATCCTTTGCCTTAGAAGAAGACTCTCCGCCTTAAAAAACATCCAGGAGTATCAACAAACTGTAGGCGACATTATTATAATTTACATGTTGCTCTTGCCGCCCAAGTGAATCGCAGAAGAATGACATGGCACCGCAAAGCGCCGTCACCTTCGGGGTCATTTTCAGCCCCCCCACCTACAGCAGGTAGGGTTTCGACTGAGGGAGACACGATCTCCACAAAAGGTATCTGAAAGCTATCGAATTGCACGTCCCAGGAACTGCCCAGGCCATTTAAAGCCAAGGACACGTGACCTTCGCCCTCTTCTTCAAACTGAAAACAGATGCAGCTGTGGAGGTCACATCCGGCCATAAATAAGCTGGTGAGGAATTTTTCACCACATCGTTCAAATTATTATTATTTCTCCCCTCCTCTCTGAATTATATTTGTTTTCGATCCTCGTGACTCGCACGAAGTCTTGTTCTTTGAAGACTTTCATTAATTACGTCCACTGCCAAAACTTTGTTATCGTTCCTGGCATCGGAATGAGCTTGTTTATAACTCTGACCCCTGGCGCTTCGGGTCCTGAAACGGCTCCTCTGTCAGCGGCTGTTTCTGCTGAGGTCACCGTAGTGCTGTTTACTCTTAGGGTATTATTTATAAAGCAGGCCAGTAGCCCACCCCGGTTAAAAAATTAAGAAATTACATATATGCTGTTTTAAAGGAAAAAAAAACTAGGGAAATGGGAAAGTTATGTCATCGGAGGAAAGAAATCACAGTTGTTATGCGTACTTCATTATGAACTTGTAATTTATGTTCAGAAATAGAATGTGCCACAGTAATTTAAATTCATGTACTTATATTTCATTTACAAAATTTCTCAGTCACAATGTGTCAGTATTGTTAATATTATTGTTTTACGTAAACCGAAAAATCTGTTATATTTTCACCAGCCAGGCCTAACTCTAGATAATTTCACTCAGTAATTATACATTTTGGGGAATAGGTTCACAGGATTTAGCTGTTGTATTGTGTTGTGCTGTGTTGTGTTGTGCTGGTTTCGGCCTCTGGATCCGATTCCAAGTCTACCTTGATATCCTGGATTCCATTTGCCGCTTGTCTGACTCTCCTTCGAGCTACAAACCTGTCATTGGTGTTTCCTGTTCTGCACGCTGCATCAGTCCCACCACACAGTCTCGCATGTGCACCAAGCTGTTCGCGGCCACAGTCCCATCAGTACTATTTGAAAACCAAACTGTGATAACGAAACGTCTGATAGGCAAAAGGCTGGAGGTCTCATTTACCAAACTTTGCATAAATTTCACTAAAGAAAAATACGAATGCACATTTTGGCTTCTCTCTGTACGTAGACACCCTTGGTAAATGAGACCCTGGGATTCTGTGTTTCTGTAGGTTATGGTGTGTCTGTTTCCTGTTTCATAGTTCCAGTGTTCGTTGTTCTTTGTAAAGTTCAAATTATTTATTCTTACATATATTTTTTTTTCTTTTTTTTTTAAATTTTGCCCCATTCTCTGACCTTTGTGGTAGTAGATAGATGGATTGATGGATTCTGTCCAATGGCTGAAATATCAAAGATCTTTCAGTAAAGCGCGAACTTAATTCAAAGAAGCCCAGTAATGGAAGAGTAAAAACACTGTGGTTATTCTTTAATACTTGGAGTATTTATGATTGCACGAATGACCCAGTTTGTATCTTGTCTTTAGCAGAGCTCTCTGGACCTCAAGTGTCTGCCTTCAGGCCGTTTTGTAGAAGGCGACATGTCAATCCAAGCTGCCGTGTTTGCAATGTTACTTCCACATCTTAAACAGCCTAGTAGCCATGACGTGTAACAGGAGCACAGCTAACGACAGTTGCAGTGTGCATGTTAGGGGGAGGTGTTGGTGTTAAAGTTGACACACTCACTCGTGTAAGACTGTCACCTGTCCGTGATCTTTTCCAATCTCAGAATTATCTGTATCAGATTGCTATGAAGGTTGTTGAAGGGTTGAGATAACTTCATTCTGTGTAGGTAGCTCCTCTGTTGTCCACTCTTCCATGCCTCCATTATCTCTTCAGGTGTTTCTTCATGATGTTCATCTGTAGACAGCATCCCCCCCCCCCCCCCCCCACCCCACCCCCAACACACACATACACACCCGCTCGCACGCAGATGTAGGGTAAACATATCCTTATGGGGACCGCTCATTCATTTCAATGGGAAAAATGCTAACGCTAACTATGACAACCTTAACCCCTACCCAGCCCTAACCATAACCATAAGTAACCTAACAAAATACAAGAGTTTTTGCGTTTTAAGTTTTTTCATAGCAGTCACTGATTTTTATAAAATAGAGTTTTCCCTTATGGGGACCAGGAAACCGGTCCCCATAAGGGAAAAAAAACTGATATTTATCACGTTATGGGGACATTGTGTCCCCATAAGGATAGGTAAATCCGCTCGCACACACACACACACACACTTTTTGGTTTCCATTGCAGTGTCTTTGCATATAAAAGCTAGATTGAATGTGCTGTAATCAGGAAGAGATGCTTGGACAAAAAAGCCTTAAACTCTCCAAGCTGTACTTCCAGCCTATGTGTGTCTATTTGTGAGTTTTTTGTGCCTTTCTTGTAAAATGAAATTGGATACCATACCAGTTAAAAACTCCTACCCTTAGGTTACTTGTTGTAGTCCAAAGTCTGTGCAGTTTTTTCAATCAAGGTGTTTAATCTTAAGTGTTCCTACTTAAAGTTATAAAATTAGGTCATTCCATGACTCGGTCCTCAATAAGTAGTTGGAACATGTATGGATGGATGGATTAAGTGTGATATATGAAGACTTGTGTCAGATACGTAAGTTATTTAGTTAGTGGGATTAAACCACAGCTTTGCTTAGGCTGCAGCAAAGACGTATCTCCTACATACAAAGACTTTGCCTTTTTGTATCTGTTGCGGGGGGGGGGGGGGAACAGAACCTAATTATCTTTATTCACACTCGGGCAGTTTGGGGGCGGTTGTTCGATCCTCCAGGTGTGGCGAACAGCAGACACCTGGCCTGTTAAAGGACAGTGACTGCTAACAGGATGTTTTCCAGTCTAATCCACAGAGGGGGCAGGCTGTAGTATCCTTGAACAAGGCAGTTAACCTGAATTACTCCAGTGAAATATATGGCTGTACAAAGGGGGCAATTTCAGGTTGGTCTGAATAAAAGCAAAAATATCTCTAGGCATGAGAAGAGGCTGTTTCTGTGTCCTGCATTGGTTCCTGTGGATGCTCCTTTGCTCGCTGCGCCACTGGAAACTGCAGTGACAGCTGTAGGTCCCACTTGTACAGTGAGGTGGGGGTGCGGGGACCTGACTTCCTGTTTGGGTTCATGTCTCACTAAGGCTCCTTTCTCATGCTTATGACTGTCAGAAAAGCCGCATGTCTTAGCGGATTAGCATGTAGGGAGTTTGTATATGTGCTAATAACACAGTTTCGTCTTTCGTGTTGTTTAGGCTCTTTTCACCATTAAATGCATGTCACAAATTCATGCTGGCAAACGTTTATTTAACTTATTAGCAAAGAGCAAAACATTACCATCTCTGCCCTGTCTCACTATTGTTCTGCCCCTTCCACAAAGTTGCCAGTCTCGGCTGCCCGAAGTATTTACTTGAGGATAAACATGAAACGCCGTCCTTCGGAAAGGGGTCGGTCTCGCTGAGTGTGGAGGCAGAACGTGACTCAGGGATGGGAGGAAGGGACTGGGGGCTTGATATTCAGGTGCAAGTGGCGGGTTTAGCCATGGGGGGGTTGATGAACTGGATAAACGGCCATGGGTTTCCGGAAAGGGCACAGGGCTGCGCTTTGGGATCTTCAGGGGCAGAGACAAAACAAAACTCGATCTCACATTATGGGGAATAAGGACCAGGTGAGACAAGTGAATCCAGACAGGCGACTCTGAGTCTGTGGGCCAGCGGTGACATCAGCAGTGACATCAGCGGTGACATCAGCAGTGACATCAATGGGTGAGAGGGCTTCACGGCTCTATCAGGGCCTAATATTAAATGCGGACAGTCACATGGACAATTAGCAACTCCTCACATGCTTTCTTCTCACTGGCCTTGTCTGGTCTGTGTTAAAGTCCAGTCGTTTCTCCACAGCCCTTCCTAAAATGTAGCATTTAAGTCACTGAATAACCTGTTAGTTTGTGGTGCCTTAAATAAATGCAGTGGTTAGCGCTCTGCTAATATTCACTTTAAATTAGAATTCTGTATTTATTTGCCCCAGTACAGGTGTACAGTTACAAGGCACAGTGCTCCTGCTTTGAGGTGAAATCAATGAGGCTGGCCTGGGGGTGTGGTGGTGGGGGTGGTGGGGGGGGTAATTGTAGTATTTCAGCTTTTCACAGCACTGACTCAGCGGAAAGGGCTGTGCAGTATGAATGAACATGGTGACCCACGTACATTACGAGACAGAGGACATGAACATCTGTGTCCATGTGACATTTCCTTTAGCACAGGAGCCCCCCAACCCCACCCCACCCCCGCAGTAACGGTTATGAATCACTTGCGGTTATTTCCTGTCAGCTGGATATAATGATTGCCGCACAATGAAACCAGCCTCATGCATAAGTTCCTAGGTAAAACCTACTATGGTCATATGATTGCATGTATATCTTGTCATATCATTGCCTTTGGTTTAGAATGCATTGCAACACCCCATTGAAATAGTATTTGGCATCCGTAGAATTCAAAGTCTCCAAAAATGCTCAAAAACTAGGCTGGCATTGTAGCTCGCACCCCCAGCTGCCTCTGCTGCGTGAGTAGAGTCAGCATGTCCCACCTGCGTCACGTGGGCTTCCAGCAGTTCAGAAACATACAGCCATGCTAATTCGTATGTCATAGTGTGTCGTCCCGTCCAGGGTGATCCCCTGCCTTGCATCCCGTGATGGACTGGCGTCCCGTCCAGGGTGATCCCCTGCCTTGCATCCCGTGATGGACTGACGCTCCGTCCAGGGTGATCCCCTGCCTTGCATCCCGTGATGGACTGGCGCCCCGTCCAGGGTGATCCCCTGCCTTGCATCCCGTGATGGACTGATGTCCCGTCCAGGGTGTCCCCCTGCCTTGGGCTTTATACTTACTGTCCGAGGGCCATAAAGCCTTGGCCAGGATAAGCGATTGGAAAATCAAAGTTAATTAATAGTTTTTCTGCTATTCAATGTAACTCAGCATCTTACGCTTTATGTATTACTGTGGCGCTTGATTATCTGTCAATAAATCAATCTATCTATCGATCGATTGACAAAAGCCCATGAAGACTGAATCTACTCAAAGTCTGATAAATCCAGCAGTTACCATGTGAGTTCTGTGTGTTCATTAAATGGGGATTTCAAGTCTAGTTCAACTAGTTATGCCTCTTGCTAGAGGATCACACAGGCTTGGGTTTCTTCCATGGTTGGTCGAGGCTCATTGTGCTTCCCCTTCTTTGTATGCCACGACCAAGCAGTGCATCCTTATGTCAGGAGCCACATTAACTGCAGATCTCTGGGGGCAAACTGTAGAAGACGGACTGTAGAAGATGAACTGTAGAGGATGAACTGTAGAAGATGAACTGTAGAGGATGAACTGTAGAAGATGTGAAGCGGTGCTGACTTGCAGGTAGCATGCTGGTGTCCTTTTCCATTTTTACCTTATGTATTAATTCACCCACTCATTTGCTTCAGAGTAATTACTTTCTCTGAAAATGCTACAAGCGTGAACTGCATCACGAACCGAGAAACAGAAGCAAAACATCTGTTTGGAAGAACCGTGCTGGTTGAAAGTCCGATGTTTCCACACGCAGCGTGGAGTTTGTTTTGTCCGGGATTTCTGTGCTCAGCCGAATATGCTGCAGTAATTATTAGTGACACTAAACATGCCCAGCTCTTACTGTAGCTCGCTGGCAGCACATCATCCCATTATTGTTATAAACAAGGCAGTTTACTGTTTCTGCTGTGGTGCCGATTGCTAAGCATGGTTTTTCCTAACCCCGGCACAAGCCGTGTCAGATACTCTCTGGGTGAATTCCCTTTCCTATTTTTGCCTCCTTCTCCCCCGGAGGAGCTACGTGTGATATTAGGCTCGGCCTGATTCTTGTGCTCTGAGGAGGCATTCCAGCCAGGATTAATATCTTCTGACTCTTTGACGTGAGAACCATGTACCATAAAAAGAGGTCAAAGATAAAGAAGGACAGAAAAAAGGATCGAGAGAGAAAAAAAAGGGTTGCGAGAACTTTAGTCCTAGTTCAACTTCTAATGCGGGTTCTGATTCTGCAAAGTGGAGGTCGGAGGAGTGAGGTGAGCATGTAGGCCAAGCTGGTGGACGTAGAGTACCACGTTGTATCTGGATCTCGTTTTCCAAGAACGACGCATGTCATTGGTGAACAAACATCATAATGAATCAAAATTGGCAAGTAGGTCAATTCAAAGTTCGAAGATCCCAAAGGAGATTCTTTAACGATGACATGTGCAAGCATGCTATTAGTGAATAGAGTACAGAAAACATACTGGTGAAAGGGTATTGAAAACATGGGAATTATAAAAAAGGGTTCCAGTCTGCTCTTGGGTTTGCCTTTAAGAGGACAGTTTGGGCTGGAAAAAATATCTGAATCTAACGAGAATGTGTCCCAGATTGTTACTTGTTACAATCCTCTAGGAGCTGCTGTCAAAGCTCCCTTGGACAAATTTTCTACCATAGAAGGTCATTTATAAAGCCCCACTGTAAACACACAAAAAATGTCTCAGAGAATTATATTAATTCAGTGTTAGTCCAAAACCTTTTTGGCCTGGCTAAGTGACACAGGAAGCTCACAGGCTCAAACCCCTGGGGTCCCCTCTGTCTTAGCGCTACATGTGTCTTGTAACGAAATCTCAAGCCATGTTTTGTGTTTTATCTTGGAATGATTTTAGCTTTTTGTCGCTAGACAATTGAAGCTAGCAAAATTTTCACTGACCTGCTAAAATGCAATGGAGGTAAAATGAAGAAGCTGATCTATCAGCCTTTTCCTTCAGTCATGTTTTGTTCTGGAGTTTAAAAAAAATGCTAGACAGTAACACACATACTTAACATCATGGTATCGCTGGCGTGACACATGACGTATATTACAGCCACTTCCATGTGTGATAGAGCTCTGTTGCAGTCAGGAACATCACACATGAAAAGTCCTTTGATATATAGCTATAAGATATATACACCTTTCCCGGAAAAGGTCAGCGGGATATGCTTGAGGTTATTGTCAGCTCATTGCTAGATGTTGGAATTTGTCATGTTTAACATCCTGGATGTGGGATTTTCCTTATGTCACAAGCTGGGGCACATGCTCCGGGTGATGGGAGATACATCAGTGTAAGCAGAGAGTTTCATAAGAGGACACAAATTACATGAATTACCCTTAGGAACAGCCACTGTTCGGGGGTAGTGGGGCGGTGAGGTGTGTAGGACATTAGATTCACACCTGAGAGGTGTTCCATCGTGCGTACATATGTGTGTGTGTGTGTGTGTGTGTGTGCGTGTGTGTGCGCGCGTGTGTGTGTGGTCCAGGTATAATTACATTGTAGGGACCAAATGTCCATTTTTTTCTGTACCACAAAGCGAAATTCAATGTCATAACAATCTGTGACTACAATCAAAAAACTAAAAATGGCAAAAATGGTCTTGTACACGTATTTTGTTTGGTTACTTATGGTTAAGGTTAGGGCTGGGTAAGGGTTAAGGTTATTGTTGCTGGGATTAGGGTTTTGCCAACAAAAATGAATGGATAGTCCTCACAAACATATGAATACAGGTCTGTGTGCATGTGTGTGTGTGCGCGTGTGTGTGTGTGTGCGCGTGTGTGTGTGTGTGCATGTGTGTGTGTGTGCGCATTTGTGTGTGTGTGTGCGTGTGTGTGTGTGTGCGTGTGTGCACATCCTGCCATTTCATCCAGGGTCTTTTTCTACCCTGAGTCCTCTGCTTTCTGCCATAAGGATATCTATCACCCTGTACTGTACCATGAGTGGAGATCCCAGTCTCACCTTGCAGAACCGAAACCTACCATGATTGGAGCTGTCTGAAGGCCAGTGATACTCATGCTAACACAACAGACTTCCTGCAGTCCGCACACTGACACCTTGGCCAGCTACACAGTGTGCCTTCTGGGATGTAAGTATTATTACTCTAACTGCATTTGTTACTTGGGGAGATTCACAAAACATACTCTTTCATACTTTACCAATTTTACAGTTTAACTGAGGAAAACATCGCTAAGTACTTTTCTCAGGGTTTCACAGCTAATCCCCTATAGGTACCTGTACGTCCTGCTTCACAGAGCTGAATATTTACTGAAATTTTTAGGGTTATATATTGTGCTCTTGCATTCAACCTGTTCTTGCCCTTTACATGCGCTTTAAAATACCATTACAGATCAAAATATTGTGTTTCAGAAAAATGTGACAAGTTTTTCCTGAGTCTCCAGGCACCATCTGAACGTTCTTTTGGTCATTTTTTACAGCAATCATAACTGATTTTTCATTTTATTTATAATAAGATGTAACTTGACAGTGCCTCTAGCTTTTGAGTGGATTTGGAATAATTTATAAGTAACGTTTGCCATATATACTGTTTGATAATACATGAATAAGAGCAGGGTGTGTTAATTGCACATTTCATTTAATAATTGTTTACACACTAGAGGTGGAACCTATGACAAAATAACTAAAAACCCCAAAATCATGTAGCAGATATCTATAACTGAGTCAGCAAAAGCACAAAGACATTTTAGGTTAATTGAACACTAATGAATCAGAATTTGGCCCCAACAAACAGGCCATGGGTATGTGCACCTGCTTAGTGAATATTCTGCAAACATGGACATTACCACACACGCTGGAGGAAGTGGGAGAGGAGGAGGACAGAGAGGACAACGAGGGGAAATGACTAAGACATTTTATTTCTGATGAAATCAGAGATACTGTTGGGACCCATGTTAGCAACCATGAACTAACCATGAGGGAAACTGGAGAGAGAGCGAAGCTCAACCCTAACTGCTTCACAGTGTCACATATCCTAAACAATCAGGTCATGTCATATTCTACCGAGCCGCTAGACATCCTGCTGGCCATAACCCAGAATGCTGACCACCACCATTGGTAGGCACCTCTGGTCCCTACAACATTGCCAGTATCTTCATGACATAACACAAGTCAAGTCAAGCCAAGTCTTTGTTGTCATCTCATCCAAGTGCGGAGACAAAATTGTGTGTCTTCAGGACCACGGTGCAAAGAACTGTGTACAACATGTGGTGCAAATACAGCATATAGAGCAAAAATAGACTGGACAGCAGTGGGGCACAGCACAGGTGGTCAGTCATACTGGACCAGTAACCACATTATCAGTAGCAGCAATCTGGAATCTCGGATGAGCAATAGAGGCAGATAATGTACTGATTCATGAACCACCCTGAGGATTTGGTTTTGTACGTAACACCCTGGCCCCCATTTTTGACTCTTATAGAGGAATCCTATTGGGTATGGCAATGGAAGGTATTTGAATGCCTCCCCCAAGCATGTGGGCCTCGTCTCTGGGCAATAGGAGGTGGGGGCATCGGTGTGGAAGCAATCCAGGGCTGGAGAGGAGACCCCAGATGATGTTTCCCCTGTTATTCAGCCGGAGAGAACACAGCCTGTGACACTGATGAGGCACTGTGGCCCCATCCAATCAGGAGGCGGGATGCGGCCTAAACTCCCCCCTCCCCCCCCACGGCTGCTTTTTTTGGTGGCTCTTTGTGGCATGTTTTTTGTATCTTTAACAGAAACCTTTCATGTATGTCAGACGGTAGTGTATATTCTCTATGCGTTTTTTTTGTTGAAATTCATTTGTTTGCAAAAATTTAAGTTTTTGTCTTGCTGTTCTGTTTATTGTTCTGTTTAGATATTATTACTGCAACAATGTTTCACATCCTGTAACCCTAACACCGAAAAGCCTAAATGCACTGCTTCAGGGGGCGGGGTTTCACATTGACACATTGGTGTGTTTTTAGTTCTTCAGAAGATACACGCATGTGTTCCATGTGGGTATAATTTTGCTGCAAAAAGTCAATTTTCAGACTGAATTTCTCAGTTTTGTTTGCAGTGTTTCATTTTGAAAGCGATGTAAGGTGATGTGCTCTTTGCGTGATGTTAGGGAAGTTTGTGTGTAGAGTTTCACAACATGTGTAAACATGTAATATCCAAGGTAGAGTGTGAAGAAAAGCTTCAACAACAGTCTATCAGTTTCAGGCCCAGTGGCACCTGACCTCACCTGTACCTCAGTGTCCTGACATCACCCTGTCCCTGCTTCCTGCCTCATGTGCCATTCCCCACCAGGGCCCACGACATACATGGTGAGTAGCATCAGAAGGAGAATGCCAGACATGTTAGAACAGGGTTATTCAAATCACGGTCCTCGAGGTCCGAGCACTTCTGGTTTTCCAGCCTTCCTTTACCTGTCAGTCAGGTGTGAAGCCTCTGACCAATCAGAATCAGTAATTATTAAACAACTACCTGGGAGAACTGAAAACACGGCCTGGATTTGGAATCGAGGTCCAGAGTTGAAGAACCCTGTGTTAGAAGGTATCAGTAATATTGAGGAGATGTCGATAGCCCAAAAGATCTCCACTCCACTTCAGTTAAGTATGACAGCATGAAATTAACACTGCATAACTTCTGTACCTCCTACAGTTTCCATCTCTCTGTCCATATTGAGTGGCAACCTTGACAGGGCACCCCCTGACTCATGCCCTACGCATTAGAATTCAGGCTGATGACCACCTTGTACTAGATAAGTAGTTATGGATGGATGGATATTCATAATCTCCAGTGGTTTGTTTCATAATGTCGTAACACATAACACTGAATGGCATAGAGATGTACGATTGCAGTAGCTTAGCTGAGTGATATGTTTATGCCGAATCACTGATTATTGTGTGTTTTCATGGCAGTCAGCAAAAATGTAACAGTCTCCTTAATTCTCACTTACAGTACATTGTCGCATCTCCCAGAGATTCCCTTCATCCACTCAGCCCTGGGCAGTAAACTTACACGCAGGATGTTAATGCTGCATTATGCTGACAGCATCCAAACTGTTTTCTTCATGTTGAAGTCTTAAGGAAGTATAACCCAGCTTTGAATTACATATGCATGTAACGGCTGTTAGTCATTTTGATGATATGTTAGTCTGTCAAAGAAAAGATGCATGGAATGAAATGCAATAAATCATATTAGCTCAGCGATTTGTACAATCAAATCCCGACTTATCAAATCATAGATTGTACTCTTCACATCAGTCATTTCTTCTAGAAAGTTCAGACAGTTCAAAACCAGGAATCCAATAACAAAAAAAAAAATGGACAAACCGGATTTCAGTGATGAATATCGCTTCTCTCTCGCAGTGAATGTTACTATAGCATCTGAGAATTCCAAGACAATCAGCTTTAATTTAGATTTCTATTTGATCCAGTGTTTGATCCAAAATGCTTTTAGCAACAAATAATTATTGATGGGTGTAACTGTGCTTCCTATTCTGCAGTGGTCATATGTCAAAACCAAGACTTTTAAGGGAAGCACAAGGGTCAAAAGGAGGGCACTGTATGGTCTCTCTGTCTCTTCTTGTTCCCAGCTGGTGAAACACTAAAGATAATTTACGTTTAGCCTGCATCCATATTCATACAGGATGCTGCTGTTCTCGGTCAGCATGTGCTCAAACTGACATAATCTTTCACAAATCCAGTATTTTCGATATCAGCAGAACGTCATCTCTATTTAGTTACAAATTTACTATAAACGCTGAGCACATGTAGTTCATTTCAACTTTACGGGAGTCTGGAGCTGAGAAATATGATTTTAAAACAAAGCAGAGCTGTCCCCATGACGTGCTGCGTGGTTGGCCTACCCGCACGGCCGACAGGAAGATGACCCTGAGTTTTTCCTGTGTGGGTCTTTCCAGATCGCCTCGGGTTTTCTCGTATTTCACCCCGCTGTCCCAGAAGCCCTTGGCCGTAGCCCCGAGCCACGACACAAAGGCCGCAGGGGCTTAGAAGGCCGGACAGGGGTGCCGTAGCTCACGGATCACAATGGAAGACTAACCCCCAAGGAGAGATTGGACTGGCCTACGTTACTGAGCCGCTCGACAGAGGGAGCACCCAAGGGGTCAAATGTCGAGCACGGGAAACGGCAGGCATAAAGGGATGAGGGGACGCTGTGACAGCCCCATGTGCCCTTGGGAGTCAGAGATTAAATGAAAGCAATGCCTCAGACTCCTCTGGTCCACAATGAGACATTCATTTCGAGCATAAAGGCTGTATGGCGGCGCTATCGTATATTTAACTACGCGAATAAATAAATAAAGCCGCGCGTCAGTCGTAAACGCAGCGGCGGATGATAAAATACGCCCCATCTGCTGACCACACCTCCTTCGTGGTGTTTCGCTGCTTAATGAGGGAAACCTGCAGGACGGAGGAAGCAGTGAAACCCTGCAAGGGGAAATAAAATTTAATCCTTTCCATTAACTTTGAACTTTGTTAAGCAGAGAGCAGGCAGATATTGCTCATAGGAACTCTATCTCTGCTTATACGGGTAGTGAGGGTTTGTTTTAAGACTGCTTATCATGTGGTTAAGGATGCGTATCTTCTTGCTAACTAAAAGAGCGGCTGTAATCCGAAGTGCTTGGAGCCCAGGTAGACGTGAGGTTACCTTACTGGAGGTGGAATCTGTGAGAGGCACCACATTGTTACACTGGAAATGTATAAATATACACAGGGTCCATTGCAAAGAGAAGATGGCTGTAGAAAATGGTGACGTTAGAAATGTAACCAGTGCTTGAAGTGGGGAAAAATAAGTGCAGGAACTCTAATTTTCTCGGGCCACTGTCGCTGCGTCGGATTCAGTTTCAGTAAGTACCGGAGCGCAGAAAAAAGTGGCGGAACCCAAAAGACGAAAATACAGAAGTTCCGGAACTGCGTTCCGCTGCGTTCCGGCCCACTTCAAGCACTGAATATAACAATATAAGAATAGCGATATAAGAAAGATATGTTTCAAATGAGGAAGGGATCGCACAGAACAGAGTATGATGAAGAATAGTTAGTTATGTAAAGTATTTTTATTATTATTTGATTCATGTGTTTTTTATACATTATGGGATATACTGTCTACCAGATTTCAGATATTAAGACTCTTTTCCTTCTCCTGCGTTGTGTTCCTGTTTTGCAGTATGGTCTCCTTCGCCTTACGTTGGGCCAGATTAGTTGTTATTGATTTTTCTCGAGGTGGGGGGGGGGGGGGATTCCCAGCAGTGGCTGGGCCACCATTCAGCACGTCACCCCCCCTGTCAGACCCCATAAAAATGCCCCACCTGAATTATGCACATGAGCTTTTTATAGCATTATGCCCAGCCCGGTATTATTCTAGCCCCCCCCACCAACCCCCGCCCCCATTGTAGCTAGAGCTTGCGCTGGACTTCGACTCTAACCGTCTGATCTCAGCACTCCTGGGGTCACAGCCTTTCAACCTCAGGGGCTTGACGTCTGCCACGGCGGCTTGACAAGTCGCCCCCGCGGACACAAAGAGGCGCTTCAGCGGCGGCGTGAGAGAGCCCCCCCCACCCCCCCCCCCCACACCCTGACGCCCCCGCGCGACGCTGCAGCACGCTGTTACACTTTTCCCGTGCTTTCGCTCACACAAAGGAGAAAGGGAGGAAGGCAGGGAAGAGAGAGGCATGTCTGAGCCCAAAGAATGCTTTCATACGAGGGGAACTACGATGCAGAGTCGCCCCCTCCAACATCGCGGCTCCCCTGGGGCCCTCCCCAAGCTGCCCCCCCACCCCCCCCCAACAAGAAGGCCATTGAGTGCGAACGATCCCCACCAACGTAGCTCTTTGTCCCCGGCTGCTCTTATCGAGAATTTCATCTCCTCTGGCTTTAATCAGTGGAAAATGGACGCCAACTGCAGCAGGGTTAGCGTTTAGCGCCGAGGGTGCTGCGGACCCCCATTCCAGAAGACCGGGCCCCGTTAACAGCCCCCGTCAGCATCCAGAGAGAGAAAGGCTGCACAACCCACACACAACGACAAGAGGCCTCTTTCGTGGAAACCAGGCGTGCAAAAAAAAAAAAACGTAATAATCTTTGATAATTAGCCCTTTCGATTTCAAAGCAAGCTTTCCCCAGACCTTATCTCATGTGGATTCTGGAGTTCCCTCTCACTTTAAAGTTGCCATTGTCACTGAAGCTATTTTTAATCTTTTTTTTTTTTCCCGTTTATTTCACCCCCTGTGCATTAGCGAGAGAGGGACAGTTCATGATCCAACAACATATCAGACGGATTATTCATATCCTAGAGGAGATTAATCTATTTTATTTGTCACAATCGAGTTAATGGCCTCAGAAAGATAAATTAGTACAGAAAGCAAACAAAGTAAGTGGAGAATTTCCTTCATGAAACAATAGCAATTTTCTTGTACGTTTAATTGTGCCAGAAGCGATTCGCCGACGGGGGTACGATTACACTACGGTTATAATTAATGCTGTGCTCCAGTAAACAGGATATTTGTCGGCCGTCCTTATAAACTACCTGCAACTTTTGATGCGTTAATCTTTTCTCTGATTCTACATTTAGCTTACATTTAGTTTACAAACAGAGTCAGATGAATTGTTTACTATTGAATATCCATCCATCCCTGTTCTAATTGTTAATCCAGTCCAAGGACCTTTGAAACAGCATTATTTAATGTATATGTAACCTAAATAGGAACATTTATGTTTTTGTAATATAAATATCCGTATCTGTTTTGGTCCCAAACTTCATTGTTCTTATCATTTGGAGATTTAAATTGAATTAATCATGTAGGACACTGATTTAAAGGGATTTAATGAAAAAAAAACCTTCTTTGCTGTAGCTACTTTGATTTACTACAACTGAAAGAGATAAAAGGACAATACAAAGCTAGCAGTGATTACAATGGGGTGTTTTGAAAAATAATTGTATACAATCAGGCCTGACTCAATAAAGCTGAGTATTATACAGCTTAGCCAGCAAGGCAAAACAGCTCGCCTAACGTTTCCATTGTCAGCTTCTTGAAAGACCATGGATTCACACCGCATCCACAGTAGAAACGCACTCCGATTCGCTAATTTATAAGGAAGTGTTATGACACGAAGGTCTGATTGATCAATGTAAATCACGGGGATGGAAGTCTAGCTTTGTCCTATTGCTGCATGTCATTTGAATATTAGGATTTAATTGATAGGGGATTAACCTGCTGTAGACGGGGGGATGCAATATGTGTGAATGTCTATACCAAAGCAACATAACATAATTTCCATTCAGTATCCATTCATATATTCTCCATATTTACTCATCCAATTTAGGGTCATAGCACTAGAATAGGATTGCAATGAACCTGGAGTCTATCCCAGAATGCAAAGGTCATGGGGCAGGGGGAAACTCTGAATGCTTTTAAATGAATTACTATAATGTGCTATGATGTTATACCACACTATACTAAACAGCACTGCTCTGCATAACACTACACTGCACTACACTATGCTGCAGTATATTATACTACACTACCAGGTATCTTAACCACAGGTTCGCAAGCAGGTTCTGTTGGGCTGCACCCCACAACCCGCGCCCCCGCCATCATCAGAAAGGTTCAGAAAGCCTGCTATGCTAATATATGCTATGCTATACTACAATATCCTATACTATACTACACTATACTATACAATATCAAATTTTATACTGACAAAATAGTTGGATGGCAATATTAACAGGTAATACTACTAATCAGCAGTGAGAAATTTGAATTTGGCAGTGCAGTAATTGACAGAATCACTTCTCACTAACTTATAGGCAGGAGTCAAAATTTTGAGCCAATCAGGAGAAAGAATGCTGAATGTGTCATGACAGAAAGTTTGTTCAGTTCGGGGTTCGCATCCCTCACGACACTCACCACAATCAGACTGGGCTGACGGCACTAAGACTTACAGTATTTACCCCCTAATTAAGCGACAGCTAACCCTAACCCTAATAGCTGCGCTCCATGCTTAGAGAGCTGTGGACAATTTATCCTCCTCATTTACGTGGCGAAGGCACCTAATTAGCGCCCTGCTGTAATGGTGCAGTTGTGAGCTCAGTATGTCTCAATAATGTAACAGGACATGAATCAAGGCAGAGCAGACTGGCAGCTTCTCTCACACGACGAGTGACTGGTGTCCGTGATTTTGGTCTGTGCCTAAAATGATGTGCTGCACCATCCCACTGGAATATCAGAATCATTAAAGAGCCCCTTGGCTCTCAGTGTGATGTATTAATTTCTCTGGGACCCCTGTTGCATTGTTATATTGAATATAAATGTGTACAATGCAAGCATATTGCTTGTCACAAAGGACTTTTACTTCATTCCAGCAAGGGAATGGCTTTCCAGTCCAGCACAGGACACATGGTGCACAACCACACACACACACACACCCCCCCCCCCCACACACACACACACCAACACCACCCCTACCCTAGTCCTCCCCCCCCACACACGCACACATTCACATAAAAATGTGACGGGCTGCAGGGTTCAAGTCCTCCCTAATACACGAATAGAAACAGCTGGCTCCAATCGGCACTGAGCACTCCCCAGTTGGGGGGGGGGGGGGTCTCAGTTTCACCCCTCATCTGCCTGGAATTCAGAATTTCCTGAGCGGAGATCAAATGGCAGCAAGGGTGGTGGGGGGGGGGGGGGGGGGGGGTTGCTGATAAATGGACACCCGCCATACGGACCCTCGCTCATGCCAGGTCGCATGCTCACCGTCACCTTTGCATGCACGCGTCCGCACGCTCGAGAATCACACGCCCTCCGCTGCAGGCTCACACGGGACCCTGGATGAAACACCCTCCTGCCCGCTTGGACCTCTGCGAGCTGCATGTCTCTCATGTTACACCCAAACAGAGTCCCAGCGTACACCTTTAAAGGCTCACGGGAGAGCCCGCCGCATTCCTGCGTCGTCTGTGGGTCAGAAAGAGCTTCAGGCCCCCGCGGGGGAGGGGGGTCGCCCCACAGCTGCCCGTGACCTGCGTCTGCCCAAATTTGTTCTCAATCAATGGCACACATATGCCATGGGATATTGAGTTCCGCGCTCTCTGGCCCAAAATGATTGACAGATGTTCGTGCGCCCAGGTGGAGAATAAACACATTGTCTTCAGATTCTTTAACAGGTGGTACGGGGAAGCCGCAGCATCCGGAACGGTGCGGTATGGGATCCACGGCAGGGTGGGGGGGCCGTGTTGGACACCCCTCCCCCAACAGATGGTGGCAAAAACACTCATGATTACCGGGGCCTGTTGACTGCTTGTTCTGGATGATTCTTTTCCAACTCGGACCCTGCACGCGCTCGCCCGGGCAGCCCCCCCCAGCAGTGGTGGGGGGGGGGGGGGGCTGGATTTACTCACCTCTCACACCTCTGTCAGCCGTAGCGATTTACTGCCACCTCTCATGTGGAAGCCACTCTGTCACCAGCCCTTTAATTGACTTACAGCCTCTTCCTTTGTGCCGTTCGGCTCGTTTCAGTCTCAGGTTCTTAATTATATAGCGCCCTGCCCATAATTACCCCCAAACCCCACATTTACCCCGGGCCTTACTGCTTTCATGGTGTCTCAGGCCATAACCCCCCTGCCCTTGCTGGGCTGAAGAAAACTCTCAAAATCACCAAATGCTGTAAGAGTGAGTGTTTCACTCATTGGGCAACATCATCTCACAACTACAATAAACAGTTTTAATTAATAGAGATGAAATAGTAATGCATGGATAGTAATAATAATAATAATAATAGTAATAATAATAATAATAATAATAATAATAATAAAGTTCTACGTGTATTTCAGTCCAGGTCCAAAATCCCACCTCCATTCTTTCTGTTTTCTAAGTAGAGCACTGTGATGTTCACCTCTTTTATTAAACATTAAGAAGCTATCTGCTCTCTGTAGATGCCCTTCTGACTATCGTCACCTTATTATTCACGCGTCTGTCTGTGTGGTCCTGAGATGGACCGAAACCTTCGCTTCATCGCCCCATGTTGCAGATTCCTGGGGTCTACAGGGCCCTCCTCGGCCCGTCTGCGCACATCGCTTTCTCCGGTCATTATGGCCGGGGATCGCCCCCCCCTCCAGCTACCTGAAGAGTGCTCTTGACTCTCCCAACCCCCGCACCCACCCTTCCGGCAGGAGAGCAGGGTAGTATTTACACCAAAGAGATTTACTTGAAGGCTCTTTATTGAGGCTTCGGGCCGTTCTGCCTTTCCAATACGCACCCAGAGCAACTGCTGTCCAGACCTGAGACAAGGCAGATGGGTGAAGTTAGGCAATGGAGAAGGTGTCCACACCTGTTTCAGTTCAGCGGAGCGGGATGGGGGGGGTCTGTACTTCAGCAGGAACACACCATAGGTTTCACGGGGTATTAAACTTAATCTGCTCTCAGTCACACTGAGTAAGAGCCCTTCAGGTATTAAAAGGGGGAAAAAAGATTTCACTTTTACGGAAAAAAAAGACACGCCCGCATGCTTTCCTTTGGCCATGGATATAACTTTTTATATCGAATTATGTTTCAGCTTCTACTTCTTCCTAAACGACAAGGCTGATCACTTTCATTTGGTGGAAGTTTCTGACACTTCTGCTGCGTGAAACAGCTTTTAGTATTCAAACAAATAGCTGCTGACTGAAGCCCAAAAACACCAGCGTAGCAGCATATTCCCACTAACAGAAGCTCTACCTTTAAACACAGTCTAGTTTTAGTGTAGGTTGGCACCCACTTAGCTAGAGGGGGGGTTGGAGCTTGTCCCAGGCAGCACATGGCAGGGGTAGGGGGGGGCGCCGCGTAGGGGGGGGGGGGGGTGCCGCCAGGGTGCGCACATGCTCACTGTGGGCAGGGTGACACACCCATTAGGCTGACTGCTTGGGTTTGGGACCAAATCCACATGAGAAAAGTAGAGCATTCAAACTCACAGAGGATTCGAACCCTCAGCCCTGGAGGTGCGAGGGGACGCTTAGCCACCATGCTTATATTCTTCTTCTTCCTATTATTATTATTATTATTATTATTATTATTAAATTAGGTATGCATAAAACTTTTGTGTTCTTTTTTCATCCTATTATGGCTCTTAATTCATAGAAATCAACACACTACAGGAGAAAAAATAACTAAAATATTACCCAACATGGGCCACGGAAATCTTGAGACTAAAAAAGGACACAGTCATTTCCACGATGCCCCAAGGGCAGAAAAGTGATTTAAAAGCTTTGTTATTGTAAGAGTTAGTTGTCCCAAAATGATTCATTACTGGTTAATATTTGTCTTGATAATTCATCAGTTGCTATGCTCTTATCCTAAAGAGCAACATTTGCTGCGTCTACATTGTTTAAATCAACCTGGGAAGGTCAACTTTGGCCCCAGCAGGGCTTAAGATAGAATGAATCTTTTGGAGCTGGGGGACTAAATTACTTCAAGACAACGCCACGGGAGACTCGTGGGGGTGGGGGGTGGTGAGGGGGCTGAGGAAAACACAGAATTTATTTTCCAAGGTGGCCCGCGTGGTGACTTGAACGGCGAGGGAGACTTGAATATTCCTGGGAACCTGTCAGCGCTAATTACATAAATCACAGCAATAAACCACCATCACATTCAGCCAGTGACCACTTTCTGACCCTCGGCTTTTTCTGGAAGCCCCTCCTGACCCTTTCCGTTAGGTTCAGGCAGTCAATTGCCGGTCATTGAAGGACTGGTGTGAGGTTGTTGGGGGGGGGCAAACAGTTTGATAGCTTTATGTAACCTGTACTGTTAGACAAACTCTTCTAACGGCGTCCATGTTGTGATCGATAAGATCTTTTCCACACAGAAAGCTCCCTCGTCGTCGCACGCACACGCACGCGCACACGCACACGCACGTGCCGGATCCCCGCTCTGTTCACGTGTCCGGTTCGCCTCTGCTCCTCATCTATCCCGCTAATGTGCTCACGGCTCAGTTTAAAGGCACTGTCAGAAGCTCTTCGCGGAGCCATTACTTACATGCCGCCAAGACGTGGTGCCTTGACGTCTTTGCGGGGCGTGACGCAGCCGGCCCAGCCCTCGCCGAGGGGGGGGGAGGGGCACATTACAGTGAGCACAGAGTCATAATTGGTTTTCAGCTGGAGTTAAACCCCCACGAGTTCACCTGGAAGAGTCACGCCGTGAGATTTATGGCCCCTATAGTCCCCATAGTAGTACACCAACACCCCCCCCCCCCCCGTTCTAGTTCAAATTAACCATGTTCCTAAACAGTACGCCCACCCACTGTCGTCTCCTTACGTCAACATCAGCCCAGGTCCATCATCCCGGTGATGCCCCACCCCTGTCTAAACAAGAGGGTGGGAAAGCCAGCTGAAGCAACACCCCTGTGCTGATCCCCCCGCTGGAGATAATGTGGGTGGAGGAGAGCCCTGAGAAGGAGGAAGCAGAGCTGGGGGGGGGGGGGGCTGGGGGGTTATAACAATACAGGCCAGTTCATTTGCAATGGCTGGAGACACAGGGAATCTATCACAGGGAGAAGCGCCCCCCCCCCCCCCACACACACACACACTTTCCCAGTTTAGCCCATCTCTCTCTATCTGTCCTTGTGAGGAGAACTGCTTTCTTTATACTGGCCTCATTTTTGTTGACCTACCTGAAGCTGTTTGCTGCAGGCCTGCTGGTCTCTGTGGCTCCTCACAGGATGGAGAGACATGCGAAAGCAGCAGCTCTGCTGGGCACCAGAAGCTGATCAGGAGGGGAAAGCTGCTCTGTCACCTAATCCCAGTCCCGCCTTCATTAGTCATCACTCAGTTATTGTCCATTAAATATACTGATCAGGCTTTAGTGTGTTTCCCCCTATTTTCAAGATAAAACCTAATCAGTGATACGAAATGGTTTGTGATGGAATTTGCAAATTTTAATTCACAGAGCAACCTTTGGAGTAATAGAACGTTCATGGGAAATCATTAGCGTCTCAGGTGTCTCGCTTTCACGGCGAGTCACCTGATGCCTGGCGGTAGGCCTTCCGTAGTCGCCATGGTGATTTGCCGAGACCGTGAAGGGGCAGGATGGGATATTGAGGCCACGAGGGCCTTGAGACTCAGCGATGGAATCTCCCTGCTGCCCAGTGTACAGATAAATGTGAAAAGGCTGCAAAGCAGGTCAGCCCTGACCTCCTCACCTTGGTACGATAGCTGCGCAGATATCCCCCACAAGCTGCGCAGATATTCTCCACATCCACAAGGCACTGGACCAGCTGTGATCTCCTTATCTCCTTATCAGCCATCAGACAGTCCATGGCGTTTGAAGGAATGCAGGCACCCACAGGGCAAGCCGCCTGGACGGTGTTCTGCTGATAGTTTGTCTGATCTCATTAATTAAAGTAAACCAAAGAAAAATGTTCATAAAACAAAGCTTTTCACAAACTCTGTGAGCCCTACATGAAGGCTGGTGAATCTTTTTCAGAGCAAATACTTCAGAGAGTCACAGATGGAAGATTTCTCAGTTCACTCACATATATATCTTGTTTTGTCTCTTCACATATTATGAAGTAAACTTTATTGTACTTAGCCATGAATGATTTATTGTTTATGTTGATTCGAATCTCTAGCTGTCCTCCTCTTTTACAAAACGCATCCATTCCTCTTTTCCTGGTAAGCCGCGACTTCTGCTTCAGCAAAGAAATGAAGAACGGCAGTTTTTGTTCTTTGCGTGACTCAGATCGTTTCTTTCCATGTGCATAAATACACTGAAGTACTGCGACGTGGAAAACAAATCATTTGTTTATAAGGAGATAATTATATGTTACAAATGACAGGCTACTGACACGAGAAATAAACTGTCATATAAAAGGCTGATCTCGTTGCATATGCAAGAACTCGAAAAACGTGCGTGTCACATACATGGATATTTTAAGCTAACTAGAAGATGACGATAGATTGAATGGGTTAGATGCTGATGACAGGTCCTGCAGCAGTGATCGGGACAGCCTGCGGCTACATTTCAGCGAGAATCTGTCAAATTATTCCGATGTCCACACACACGCGATTCGCGTTCACGTTCCTGCTACGCCCGTAAGTCGTAACCCCCGAATTGCCCCGTGGTGCTTCGATCCCGAAGAGAGCACGCTTTGTCACTTCGGATCAAAGTGACAGCTTCGCTTACACCTGTGACCTGCGAGATTAAAGCACCCAGCTGACCGATAAGCAGAACAAAAACAAAGGTGTTCCACCGTACACTCAATAGAATAGGAAAGCATGGCGACGCAGTCAGATTTTGGGTTAAATCATAGCTACATCACCCCAGCTGTAGACAAGCGCAGTACAGGAGATGACAATACATCTTAGTTTCCACCTGACTTGCACCTGAGCCAACTCAGCTGACTCTCTTGACAACGGGGGTCCGACTCGCCTGTCCATATTACCAGGCTGCCATCTCCACTCCATCGGGGGTGAACTCTAGCACCCGTGCCTCTATTCAGGAAGTCTGAAAGCTGCCAACGGCAGGCATCAGTTGGAGCGCGTGATGAGTCACCGGCTGAAATAATGCCACATATGGATCACGGTAAACTGGAGAAGCGGCGGCGGCTGCTTGAGTGACCTGTCGTGGGGGAGCACTCGCCAGCGCTGGGCTATAAATGTCCCTGCGCCTCCGTCTCAGGGAGAAAAATCCAGCAGGACAGGACTTCTGGGCCGAAACGTTATTTTTTTGCTTGTTAAAGGCAGCATTTAAAACTGATGTTGCGTGATGAGCAGAAATGGAAAAAAAAGCATTAATTGTAGAGTTTTGTTAACCTGACTTCTTTTTGTGAGGGGGGGGGGGGGGGGGTTGGCTTTGGGGGAGGATAGGGGCCACTTTCATCGCCCCTCAAGAGCACCTTAAACCGTAAACACTGTCAGCTATCCCATGCCTCACTAATACACCCCCCCCCAACCCCTCCTGTCTGCCGGGGGGGGGGCTGCCCTTGTGGTGGAAGAGGTTAAACAAAGAGCCATGACTGTCAGCCTGAGTGGAACCAACTGGCTCACGGCTATCAGGGCATAATCAGCACTAATAGGAACATAATGGCTAACAGTGGGGCCGTTTTCACAGAGCCGTCGCCGTGGACGGAACGCAGCCCATTCCCCTGGCAACCGCTGCCTCTTAGAATCCTTCAGGAGAGCAAGTCGCATCTTCCACTTCTACTCATTTCCAGAAGCGCTAGAAATTATTATACTTATTCAATAGGCTTTTATGTCTGTCTCTAAACCTTAACTTTAAAAAGCAACAGATTTCTTACATTCATATTTGCATTCAAACGTGCGTCATCTCTTTATATGGCTGTGATGTAATATAAAACAGTTGCGTTGTTCAGGTCCGTTTTAGACAATCAGTCACTCAATGCACTCAATGTCTTTGTGAATATCGCTCCTTTCCCAGGATGCACTGGGCACCAGAGAAGGGCCCACCCAGGACGGGATGCCAGCTCATTGTCGGGCACAAACAGTTACTAACCAAGAGCATTCTAAGGACCAAAGTCAACACCGGAAGAGGCTGTGACATGAATACCTTTGTGTTTGTCACCTATGAGCCAGGGACTGTCCTGGCTCCACCCACCTCCCCGTCCTGGTGTCTTGCACAGGACCCCATTTCGCTTTGGACACTGTCCTCTGGCCGGAGCTCCAATGAGCGAGGCTCTGACTTCCTGTCTCCTGACGCCTCTCTATCTTATCTCTCTTCTCCTAATGCTTCTTCAGAAAGAGAGTCTCCAAAGCAAACTGCTGTCTGCCCTGAACTCCCCCAGTAACATGGGTATATTCACCATGCTTAGTCACCACGTGCTACATTCTGGGACACACAGAACTTTTCCTTTCCATTTCGCCCATTATTTATGAGGCTGTCTCAGCTCTTAGCACTACCTTGAATAATCTTTTGTTCTCTCTCTTGTACTGCCATCTCATTTGGGGCATTTTCCTGCCATATGCCCTCTGTAGCCTGGCTCCAAGCCCCCCTGTGGCCATGTACTGGAGAGCTGTATTGATGGGTGGGTGGATGGATGGATGGATGGATATGTGCATTTTAAAACTGCTTCCTGTTTTTGCTGTGTGTGACATCACAGATGGCCTTCGAATCACATTGAGGAAAGTATTCTCAAGAGGTAACATAAAGTCACAATGAATAAAATCCGCAGTAACACTGACACAACTATTTTCTGAGCTTTTTGTAAGACATATGGCTGGGGAGAGACTGAACAAAAGATTAAGGAATGCCAAAAAAGGAACAAATGATTGGTAAAACATGAATTAGGAGATGTTCCTCTGTGGTGGTATTGACTAAATGGTTATTGTAATAACCCCCCAGCCAAGGCTGCTTATTGATTTAGGGTTAGGTCCCTCTGACATGTGAAGTTCACACAAATACACAGCCTAAAGTGTTAGCTTTCAGGAGCACGGAGCGGCGATTTCGATTCGAATAATTACTGGCAATCTTTCGCCTTTGATTTGATGAAAAGCACGGCAAAGTGCAGCAAGCAGAGTGAGCACTTCCAGCGCAATTAACGGCGGCGGGGTCAGGTGCAGGAGGCGGCCGCGCGCACTGTTTAACACCGGCATGCCGGGGGGGTCACCCTTCACGACACCCACAAAGGCCAAGCTCTCGGTGGGCCGGCAGCTGAGTGCTTTCAAAGAAGCAGCAATTAAATCCCACGTGTCCATCTCCCAAGGCATGAGTAACACCAGAAGACCGGCGTGTTCCTCGTGAACGTGTTCCTAATTCCTCCTTCCAGGCAGTGGTTCAACGTGCCTGGCATTAACGGACAATAAAACATCTAGGCGAAAAAATAAAAGAGAATGTGAAATCTCACCGATTTGCCCAAAGCAATTACCTAATGGTACATGTGTGTGTGTATGCGTGTGCGTGTGTGTGTGTGCGTGTGTGCGTGCGTGTTTGTGTGTGTGTGTGTGGATTAGGTTTATATTACATTGCAGGGACCAAATGTTCCCCACAGTGTAATAAAAACCTGCTACTTTGACATTGTCGGGACCATTTTTCAGGTCCCCACAAAGATCTGTGAATGCAATCAAAAAGTCTGATTTTTGTTTGGTTACTTATGGTTAAGGTTAGGGCTGGGTAGGGGTTAAGGTCGTCATTTTGGGATTAGAGTTTATCCGATAGAAATGAATGGATGGTCCCCACAAAGATATAATTACAAAGCGGTGTGTGTGTTTGTGTATAATTAATCACATTTAAATCCATTTAAAAGGCTGAAGGATGTCCTCACAATGCAGTGGAACTAATTCCATGCTGGTGATGGCCTCTGGTTTGTTAAATAACGTCAGAAATGACAAAGATTTCAGATATAGGTACCATAAATGTACAAAGGTACAGTTACCTCTAGCAGCAAACGAAACGCAATCATGAGTAATAAACTCACAATAATCCCTAAATGATTGTTAATCTCTTTATAATAATCTGTTAGACATTATATAATTAAAATAAAGAATTGCTTGATTTGTTTTAAAAGGGAAGAAAGGGGACATTTTTAAGAGTTTTAAAGAGGCAGTGAATTAACCTCTTGAGCGTAAAAGAAAAATCTGGAAGCAATTTTGTTGCTTCTAAAATTTGCTATTCACCACTAAATGTAATTCAATTATCAATCGTCAAATGTTTGAATAACCTGACTGACCTTCCAGGTACACTGAGGACGTACTGGTTTGTTTAGCTAATATATAGTGACAAAAATGTCATAATCTTGATGCTTTGAAAGAAAGGTTGATTATTTTTATGGCACGTAGCTATATGTAAATCTCACTGAATCCCCAGAGGAAACGTTTTAAAAAAAAGCATACGACTGGAGAAAAGGACAATATAGGAGGAAACATGACAGCGCATCCCAGCATGCATTGCTCCCAGACGGGCGCGTGAATGGAAACAGGTGTGTTGCTCATTGTTGGCTGGGTCCATGGGATTTGGCCTACGTGGTGTGTGTGCAGTGCGGGTGATTTGGGTCAATAGAGCACATCTGGTGTCGGTCTCGCACAGTGCACACGTCCGTGGCCTCAATCCCATCCTGCCACGGCTTGCATCTGGATTCACTCTCTCCCCCCGGCGGGGGTTGGGGTAAGGCGACCCTCCATTCCAGGTGCTTTTGGACGTCCGATGGGCACCACTGCACCGGGGCAAGACCCGAGGCGGGAAAACAGCTTTCCCTGTCATGCCAGCTTGGAGAGGCAATTAGGAAGCTGAGGAACAGATCGCAACCTTTCACGCTGCAAGACGCGTCCTGATCCGCCGCTCGGCCCGGAGCGGACACGCCACGCTGCGGCGTTAGTGAACAGCACTGACCTGCGTGTTAATCTGACAGACAGAGTCTGGTACCGAGTGGCAAGCAAATCCAATCTGAAGCAGTAGGCGCTGCAGGGTCACATGCGTAGCTTTTGCCCAAATGCGACGGTAATGCGTTAGGCCAACGTTACATTTAATGCATTTTGTAACCCGGTAAAGCTGATCTTTTAACAAATGTAATAAATTTATGCATCTAGGGAAATGCAGTATTCAAGACCAGAAATAGCGTGGGAAAAAAAACGGCTGGAAAGTGCAAAACTATTTCTTTAATTACCCAAACAAACCCAATAATCCAATAATCTGACTGCCTAGAAAACCCAAAATTCAAGATTATTGTATACCTCAACTCATATTTCATTCATTCCTCAGCCCATTAGTGCCATGCATTCATCGGCTGCTGCAGTGCATCATGGGAATGAAGGCTTTTTTTTTCTCCCCTACATTTGCATTTACTGAACTTTTCTCCTTAGCAAGAATATTTTTCACTATAAATGCCTAAAGCATTTAAATGCATTGGATACACTGCTGTGTTTTCTGTTAATTCTGGGCAAAATGCTGCTTCTTTCAATATATTTTGCCCCCTGTCCCCGGAATTATTGGATATATGCATCCATTGAAATAAATAATTAAAGGTGGGCTGCCGTGTTACTTATGGGGTTTAATACGCTAAGATGGGGGGGGGGGGCTGAGGATCTTGCAGCGATCCCTCCTGCTGAGTGTGGCAGGAAGGCTCGGTTTAAGGATGACCCAGACATCTGACTTTGTGTTAATACGAGGCAGGACGTGCTGTAAAATGAAGTGATGAGGGAGCGGCATGGCCGACTGGTGGCACTGCCGTGGTGGGGGCTGGGGATGGGTCACACGGTGCCAGGACAGGCCTCTATGTCCTGAATGCATGCACAGCCTTACAGCCTGACTCATTATGAAATGTCATTTTCATTAAGATTTTTAATTTCATTTTAATTCAGGATCAGCACTCTCCTGTCAGCTCGCAAACCAGCCTGGTCGTAGGGCTAGTCTCGGAGCGAGTAATGAATTTGTACTTACTCTTGGTTGTCTTTATGTGTATTTCTAATCAAAGGAGGAATAGGTAACAGGTAAATGCCAAAAATGAATAATAAGAGCAGCACTATCATTGTTTGTGAGGAAAAAAATGCAGTTAGTTATATATCTTTGCATTTGACTGAAATGGGTGTCATTTTAAATCTGAAGTTTGCCTACTTTAATAAGCTTGATGTAGAAAAATGAACATTATTGTTTTCTCTTCATGTGTCCTAGTTATTTTGTATGTTGTATGTCGATGATGAAGTGTTAATCTAGTCTGATTTAATAACTTTTCAAAACCCATTACGCAAATTAACGGCTGTGTTTTTATGGAATAAGGATTAGCGCATAACCGTGTTGTGGCGTTTTTCGTTTTCCCCGGCTGCATAGTAACCCTGTAATTCCCTCTCACGTTGAATTTAAGCCCCCAATAAGCAGGATTTGGGCACTAATGCCTCCCGTACCCCGCGTACGTAAGACCCTGGTGCCCCTCCCTCGTCTGCAGCCTTGCAGTCTGCACAATGCCGACTGTATGGTCTCATCCCACAGGGGGGGGGGGGGGGGACGCCTTATTTACTCTATGCTGAATGTAAAGGTGCTAAAATGGGTTCTGCGCTATATTGACTACGGGGTGGATTTGGGATATTGGGAGGGTCAGGCAAAGGGCTTACTTAATTTGAGCCCCTGTCAGCTAGCTTTTTTTTTTCTGGGGGGGGGGGGGGGGGGGCAGTCACTTAATGCCACTTTTCCCACATTCCTCACCTCCCGAGATTCCTTTTGGCCAATGAGAATGGAGGGTTTGGTCATGGTGGCATCAGCAGAGCAAACGCAGGATTTTTGGTTTAGCAAAATAAAATTCTGGGATTTAAGGTATTCTCAGCTAAATGTAAGCGAACGAAGATAAAGTCAATTTAAACGGAGGTGCCTTAAATCCAACAAGTCATCTAGCTGACAAATCTTGTGTCGTGTTGCAGGCCTCACACAGGAGAAATTGGCCCATGTACCTCGGTTTCGTCTAATAAGGCCCATGCGGACAAATGCCCGCTGGTTGTTTGTTTGTTTGCTTACTTGTTTGTTTTCTTGCTCATTGACATTGTGCTGTACATCAGCCGCTAATGTGATTTGCAGGAATTTACCCCCAGTTGCAGGACAAGGTGCCCATTGACATAATTGCTTAAAAGAAAAATATCCTTTCCTTTACTTATAAAAGAATAACATAAGAAAGGAGAGCAAGGGATCTTGTAAAATAAATAAATAAATAAGATTAATGCAAATAACAGTGTCATTGCCTTTTAATTCTTAATTCATCATCTGTGCTCCAAATTCCTTGACAACGTTATAAGGCCTAACTTCCTGTGTTAAAAAATGTGTGTGAGAAAAGTGTCTTTTTTATGAAAACGTTGCCAGCAGGCTGTGACCTTAGCAGTTACCGATGATTATTAATTGCAGGTCAAACTTCTGTCTGACTTGTTTGAGACTAATTGCCCTATGGTTTGTTTACAGATATCAGATTATTTTAACTTTGACATGAAATTTGAGACAGTTTGCGAAGCCTTCGTAGGTTTTGCGTTTCGGACACGACAGGGGAAAATTAAGCCTCATTTTACAAGCACAAAATGTTTTTTGTTGAAGCAATTTGTCTTGCCCAGTTTTCTAGTAAAACAGCGATGGACGCCCAAGGGGTGTAACCAAGACATTACCCTATTAAATCCACCCCTATTTAAAGGTATTTCCTTCGTTTTTCATTTTCCTTTATTTTCAGTGAATTAATGTCTGCATGTTCGTTATCAGACTACATAGCAGGAATAGCTGCAATACTTCTGAACAGTACATGGACAAAACATGTACCGTATCTCTAATTTAACCCTTCTGCATAACTGGTGGACATCTTTAAAAAACATTTTTTTTCCATTTTTCAACCAGAAGCCTGTGATGTTACACTAGCTCCATACGTCAAACAACCCAAACTGTTTATTGCTGGGGGGGGGGTAGGCGTGTTAGTTCAGCCCCAGGCCTCAGGGATTGCGGCTTCTGCTCCTTCTCTGGCGTTCCGTTCGTTTTGTGTTCGCATGCTCATGTGGGTTCTCACCACCATCCTGCAGTGGATTATGGGAAATGGATCAAGGACAAACGAAACGACCCCAGTTGCCAGCTCTGTGTCCTTAGCGATATAAATGTCATGTGCAGAATATGAAGAGATGCTGACGTTTCGTGCTGCAGCATGATTTTGCCGTTCTGAGCGCACGGGCCAACAGGTTGATCTGTGTCTCTAATCTCCCCATAATGCATGTGCCCTGTGACAAAGCATGTGCCCCCAGCTCATGTCCTGTGCACCTGGCGCTAGTTTATTGGCTTGCTAGATACCCTTCGCTGGGTAAGTGTTTATGGAGAATACCCCCCCTCTTCTGTTTGACCCAGAGCTGCCAGCCAGCTGGAATCCTTATCAAGATCAATGCTTTGGGTGTCAGTGTGTTAGAGCCACTGCTCTATTCATGCAGTCCAGCGCCAATGTACCAGCTGACGTTAAAGCCACGCCCCTTTCCTTTTTCCAGGTATCAGAACCCAAGTCCCTTTATCCTTTTTATATTACTGTATAAGGAAAAATGTGCTACATATTGTATTAATGAGGTGTGACAACAAGACGAAAGGCTATATCAGATTGATGTTGGTTATATGCTTACGTTTGAGAACTAGACAAGACAGCCTATTGTGTTTGATCATTCTATCTTTTTTGTAAGTGTAATAGAGGAGAATAAAATTAATTAAAATGACACTTGGATGTACTATCTCTGATTACTTGCCTGGGGAGCGACCCCCCCCCCCCCCTCCCCACGTGTCACAACACATTTCATAGCAAACGTTTAATTGCTGACAAGAGTCTGGAAGTTGTGCGTCCCCTTTCTGCAGGGTATCAAGCTGCTGCAGGAGTAAATGGCTCTCTCTACGCCGCAAACCGCAGCCCCCAGTCCCGCCGGCAAAGCTGTCCCGGCTGAGTTTCCGAAAGTGCATTTTGGGTCCGCGTTTAATGGAGGCATTTGGATGCTAATGCCACTGAAATGCGGAGTATGGCAGATGTGCTGGAAGTGGGGAGTAATTACGCACCGAAAGGCAATGAGTACAGTTTGCAGGAATCCTTCCCCGAGATGATGCGCAAAGCCCAGATCTGCTAGTCGGTTTTTATTGTGGGATTAAGATATTACGGCCACGTGCTATTTTGGTGAAAATACACCGAATCCGTTTTCAGGAAGCTCAGGATTCCCTGTCGAAATAAAAAATAAGACATAAACAATCTGGAGGATAAATCCTGACACTTCAACACTTTTTTTTCTCAACTATGCTGTTCATTGTATAATTTGTTTCATGTCAAATTAAATATAGCTGATGCCTTAGATTATATAAAACGCTTGGATCACATTTACATTTATTGTGGATAAATTTGCATTAATATCTCTGGCGAAGTGATTGTGATGCGAAAAACTATGAACAGCAATGAAACATTTCTGTGCAATTAAGGATTGTTATATGTCAAATACTTCATGACTTTCCGTCATGCAAGCAAATTAGTAAATGGATAGTTGAGGGCATACACCATGGATGACATACAGTATAATTCAAGGAAGCCTCTTGTTTAATTTCAGTACTGTTTATCTCCAAAAAAATATAGATCCTTTCTTTTACACCGATGCTTTTCTCTTCTTCGATTTTCCCCATCTGCTAAATTGAAGCATTGAGTCTGTTTTGTTTTTAATCCCAGGTCTCCTAATGGCATTAAACACAACGCTCTTCCCCCGTAATGCGTGACACAAAAGTATTTCTTAAATTATTTTCAGTGCTAAAACAAGCTGGAGATGTGATTAGCACAAGTTGGTAAAACTTCAACAGCAGACATTCCCATCCATATGGCTGTTTAAGGGGGCAGATACTTGATCTGGGAGCAAATTCCAGATCCGGAACAGATTCCCGGAAATTTACCCAGTAAATTTCTCACCTCTACGTGCAAATACTTCATTTAGGGAAGTTAGTCAACTATGACTAAGGCCTGGACAAACGGAAGCAGCAGCGAGGACCGCAACAGAAGAGGTCACACGGGAAGAAGCGTTCAAAGAAGACACTCTGTTTACCAAAACAACTCAAAATGGAGCAGATGGCTTTGTGTTGACTTAGACGGAGTTCCTGCTCTTCAAAAGCTTGTATTCACCAACCGCAAACTGTATCGGGTTCCTGTGAAGCGGGAGTGCACATCGACGGATATGCCAGTCACACTCGGTCGGTAGCGAAAAGGCCATCGGCGATCTTAGCGGCTAGGACATTTTAACGTGCTAGTTGCTTCCGGTGAAAAATCACTATGTCCCCATTTCTAGCCACATAAAAAATATATAGTACCTGTTTATTCCGCAGTGTCAGTGTCACCGAGAATGTGAGAGCTCGACAGTGACAAAACTCGGCTAGTCCTGAGGCAATCATAATTAAGACTGCAGAATTGCCACTGTCAGGTGCTACAGCCTCAACACGGTGACACTCGTGCCCGGAGTTAAGGGGGCTTTATGAAGCCATCATTCTATTTATTAACCTGTCAGCATTATACCTATGTGGTCTTGTTACACGCCCCCCCCAAACTCGCCCACTATTGCCACCCCCCCCACATCGTGTTATTCGAAACAGTCAGCAACTTTTTCGTCATTATGTGAAATGCATTTGGACAGTTTCCTGACAGTGCCGAGCTGCCTTGTTTCTTCGACGCTTTCCATTTAACCTCTCCATCTGCGTGGGGGGAGCGTACCACGCATGGAGGTAATCTCTACTCCAGGATGGTGTTTGTTACCCATGCAGGCGAATCCACGGACACCTATTTAATTTTATTTATTTATTTATTTATTTATTTACATGAGTGAAACTCGAGAAAAAATGGCTAGTGAATCACCAGGTGTGGCACAGGGGCGGCGCTGTTTTCGAGAGAGACTGAGAGATCGGAAAATGCAGCTCGGAAACGTAGCCGGAGGGACCCTGGAAGGCGGAGACGCGGACGAGGCCGCTTAGGACAGTACCGTCAGGTCGCATCATGTGGTGTCGCCTGAGTAGCGGTTCCCACAGCTCGTTGATTCCGATAATATAATACAATTGCAGGGAGACTAGGATATGGCAGCGCCAATATACACAAATGCTTTTCACACTGTCTTTTTAAAGATATTTCACTTTCAGGGTAGTCAACTGTCCAAGAAACAAGACCCAGTGGACCCAACAGCGTCTGACGCTTGTCATCCGGCAGTTGCAGGAAAGCTCTTCAGCTTCAGGAAGTCTCTGGGTACGCGTCGCTTTAAGCGTAACCGAGTGTTTCTCGCGTATTTCTTGGTGTGCGGAGGATACGAGACACGGTAGCCTCTTGATGTAGATCAGTATTGTGTCTGAACCCATTCCTGTGAAGTCCCAGTGGCGGTTAGTAGGCTATCGCGTTAGGGGAGCTAAAACAGTGTCCCTCGTTCAGCTTTAATCAGCTTTGTGACTTGTTTTTCCCCCCCCCCCATCAATCCCAGGATGTAACCGCTGATCCTGGCACCGATGAGAGCTAATTAGCCTCCAAAGCAGTTTGACATGTATGTTTCGACACAGGTCATAAGAGGAGGACTACAGTCCGGCAACGCACAGTAAGCTAGCATTAGCCTTGACCTTTAATACCGCTCCCAGCCAGGCCGCGTGTGACGCACCATGCACTGTGCACGGTGTGTTATCTTAATCAAATCTGTAATCTAATAAACCAAGTACCTTAAGCAACTAATGACAGTTTGTGTTGACCTTTTGCACAGTTAACAGCAGGCTAGGACAAAAATAACTCATAGAGGATTGCTGGAGGAGTATCTCGCTGCTCAGACAGCTAGCGCGGCTGTCTGCGGACGGCCTTGCTGCTGTACCCTTGTATAAAATACTTTTACTGATACCGTAGTAAACAGCAGGGACGTGTAGTTCCCAGACTGACAAGCGCTAATCCCCGAATGCTTTGGGGAATCTGCGGGGGCAGATTACAAGCACGAGTTCTGAGACAAATAAATCGGGGCCAAAGTCAGGAGAAAAGCATTGTCTCCGGTAAAGAAAAGGTGAAGGTACGTGAACATGTATCAAACATCTGAAGCAGACAATCACAGGTGACAGTCTGCCAGCGCCTTAGCAGTTGCTGTTCACCGCGGCTCATTCCGTCACTCGGATTGTTTTGCTGCGGGAAGGTGAGCCGTTTGTTCACACTGCCGCTCGGTGTTTCTGACGTCAGCAGTTGGAAACCCCATATTGGAGTCTAGGGGCTATTGAGAACCAATCACTGAGCAATAACAACAATCAGTCACTGCTCAATGACAGTAAATTCGCTGACAATCAATCCCTGAACTGTAAGAGCTAGAGATTGCAGTGGAAAGTCAAGAACTGCAGTCTCTGTGGGCGCTGGCTGATGTTACCTTCTATGAAAACTTAATCCCGCAGGTCATAAGGCTTCCTAGGACACTGTTCCCTATTAATGCTTCCTGTTATCTGATGATAAATAGCTAACAGGTCTAAGATCACCCTGTCCCTTCATTTGTATATTACCTTTGGTTCTGCCCTTTTTCAAAGGACAGGGAATCAAGTGATAGAAGTGACAAATATTTCAAAGGTTACAAAAGCGATGACCTCCATTTGGGGTGCAGTTTCAAATGTCCTCCCTTCCCGACTCACCCACAATATCAGCCTCACAAGTTTGTAGAGTCTATACCTCCAGCCCCATGTTACTCCACATTATTTCACACGAAATACTGAAGATGGTCAATGGTCAAAATTTATTAGAATTTTTATGCAAATGAAATATCTCCTTTAGATAACTTTCAAGGATTGTCCAGATTTGAAGCGTAGTAGGCTATTCCTTTGCCATTTCTGATTGTTACACATCCAAAATAATATGATCTTAAATCTCACAGAAAAATAGATACAAATTTACCCATGACACGTCACACATTTGCCGGAAGCTTCCTGTTCAACAAAGTAATACAACAAGTGTCCCGTAATCCAATGTATAACTGAGGGTTTTTTTTCCCCAGTACAGTTTTGACATTTCAAAAATTTAATCACATATGCAATAAAAAATGTATCCGTAATGGATTTTCCCCTGGCTCTGGGCTTGATGGGCAAATTCAATTTTATTTCTGTCAGATCACCTGAAATGCGATTGCCATCGCCCCATCGTAGGCCCCGCCCCCGTCTCCGCCTGCCAAGGCTGATTGGACGTCACGCCGCCCGCTAAGTGGAAATGCTCGCACTTCCAAAGGAATTCACCCGGCTCGGCCGGACAAATTGCGCAATTGCCTCTGACATGTGGCGAGTTTCGCCGGCAGTTCCTGTGTACATGCAGTCCAGGATCCGCGACATTGCATGTGACATGCGGCGAGGTTCGCCTGCAGTTCCTGTGTACATGCAGTCCAGGATCCGCGACATTGCATGTGACATGCGGCGAGGTTCGCCTGCAGTTCCTGTGTACATGCAGTCCAGGATCCGCGACATTGCATGTGACATGTGGCGAGTTTCGCCGGCAGTTCCTGTGTACATGCAGTCCAGGATCCGCGACATTGCATGTGACATGCGGCGAGGTTCGCCTGCAGTTCCTGTGTACATGCAGTCCAGGATCCGCGACATTGCATGTGACATGCGGCGAGGTTTGCCTGCAGTTCCTGTGTACATGCAGTCCAGGATCTGCGACATTGGAGTTTATTGGAAATTTTATCCATTCTTTCACATTTTATAATATAGCATCTCAAGCATGCTTTGAACAACATAATGTGACATGAATCTTGTGAAAAGCACCACTTAAAAGTATACATAGCTGAGTTAAATTGCACTAATCAAATAGCTGAACCCCCTAGTCAGGCCCCAGCAACAGTAGTAAATGATTGGCAGCAAGTACTTCAACAGAGCGTTTGCTCAGAAACCTATTTTACAAGAACTGATGAAACGGTGTAATCTCAGCTGGCTGGGGGCCAGGCGTGAGCTCATGAAATTACACGTGTGAGTTTTTTCAATACCCACTTAGCAGAGCCTGATTTGATATGCTGGAGTGCTTCTGGAGTGTTCTCTGGAGCAAATCCCATGCACACCCGTTGAGGATAGTGCAGGAGTGTCTCAGTGAAGAGACTCCCAGCGCCTTTCGTGTGAGGAGCGTGGGGCTATAGCAAGCTCATGCTTCTCCAGTCTAGCCAACTTTGGACCAGATTACGGTCATGCCTACGGATTACACACGCTGGACACACCCCGCTTGGAAGATTCCGGTCTGAGGTCACGTGCAGGGGGTGTTTTTGCTTGTGCATATGGGTGTGGATAAATCTGAATTCATGTCGAGATTCAGATCATTTAAAAGATATTATAGCATTTATTGTGGCTAAGTGCGTGTACACAAACACAGCGTACCAAAAGATTAGTTTCCATCCTCATTCTTTATTTTCTGTATGTTCCTAATCACAAGCAGTTGTTTTATTTGACCATGGGTCCTATAATTGTTTCCATACATCACATGTTCTGCATCAGGCCCAATGCCTTTGTTTTATTTTCGTTGTCACTGAACACCATGCAGCGATGGCCCGCATACCTACCGGGCTCATTACGCTCGAGTTTCCTCGAGCAGGCTGGGAATAAACAAGTCGTTTGCGGGAACAGATTCCCGGAGATTTACAGTTCCCCGGGGCCATGTCAGGCTGCGCAGGCGGGGGGGGTGGGGGGAGGAGAAGAGAGGACTAACGCCCCCAAGAGTGGTCCTCTAATCCTGCCATCGCCGGCTTTTGGACCAGCGTGTAATTAATCTTTTCAAGGGTGGACTTGGAGATTGACCCGGGACACAGATATAATGGCAGAATGCACTGAGCTGTTAGGCAAGTATATCAAGTACATCCAAGCTACAGCTGCAGCCAGAAGAAGAGGAAATATTCCCCGCAAATGCAGCACAATGTGCTGGTATGAAGCCATTGTGCTCACATGTTCAATGGAGAAATGATGTACGTGCAAAAATAAGAATAATATTTAACAGAAAATGTTAATACACTTATTGTCATAGAGGTCACTAGTATAATGAGGATTTCAGTTGGACCAGACCTTCGACTGAATAAATTATTAAGCTAATTTAGTGATTTCGCTGCGGGTGTTATTTGTTACGGGAGAGAAAAATTGTGGTTCTCCCAACCCCACAGGGCAGGAGTAAAGATCTGGGGGCTTTGGATAAATCTGGAGCATTAAAACTTCACTGACCCTCTGTTGCAGCAATATTTAATGTCATTGGTTCTGGTTCTGGGTACAGAAAACTGTGGGGACACATTTTTTCGAAATGTCTAACAAAGACTTACCCGTGAATAAAGCCAGTTTGGGAGACATTGTCCCTTAATAAAGATTTTTTTTTTTTAAGAATAATGAACTTTGTAAAATATATTGTGTCTATTTTTGACTTTTGATTTGGGATTAGACATCAAAACTGCATTAAAGTGAGATTTGATGAGATTCCACAATAATGGATGTGCCAAGATGCTAGAGAATTTCTCTGTGTATATACACAAGCGGAATACTTGTGCACACATCATTCTTTCTCTAAAATTACACTGGACTCTAAGCGTGTCCCCTTAGTATTGTTTATTCTGAGCTGTAACTGACCACAAAGTGGGCCACTTTGAGCTATGGCGTTCCCAGTCGTAATCGTACTAATAATTTTCAATCAGATCGCCCCTGTTTCTGCATTTTTAACCTCTTCCACCCCCTCTCCCAAATATGAATGGCTACGAGGCTGGGGCATAATTAGCCTTGATATTTTCACACCAAAGAATGACTTTGGACTTGGGCTCGTGATCGTCATGAGGGAAGGGCTGACCTGAGAAATATGGGAGAGTAATTAGCACTGCCCCCTGAGCCTCGGGGAAGCCCACAGCTGGGGGGGCCGGCCGCCAACCCTTCCCCTCATCGTGCCATTGAAGCCGATGGATCTATTGAGGCCTCCGCCCCCTTGTAGTGGCACAGCCCGCCCTTCCTCTCCTTCACTGGTGCCACCGGGTGTCGGTCTACGTGTGTCTCTGATGCGTTAACGCATTTTAACTAGCAGACTTTGTCCTCTCCTTCCTAAGGGAATATAACATCAGCTTGAACGTGAGATATCAAGCCCCCTGCACCTGCTTCTGATAGACAAAGCTGCAGTGATGGAGAGCTGCGTTAATAAAAGCTTAGTTTGGCCACCGTGTGAAGGACGCAGAGCAGAATGACAGCTGGAAGTGGACACAACACTCTAGCAGCAGTTAGTAGCTTGGCAGCCTGGACGACAATGTTCTGAGGACAGAACGAAAAATGATTCGTTCAGAGAGATAACCAAACTCCCACGAGCCAAGGGCTTGCATCCAGTCACACAAATGATGAGTTTATGACTTAATGGTGAACCCGAGTGAGGGTAGGAGCATCGACTGGGAGAATGATTTGCAGTCTTTGCAGCCACTGCGTTACGTTCTAATTTGACTGATCCTTTGTGTGGTACCAGGACTCGGGCCTCTAAACAATGCCAGCACTTGTTTGGATAGACGCAACGAAGGCGCAACACAGTATTTCGCAATGCTTGATATTAAACACTACATGCAGCACATGAAGAGTGTGGCAAAGCTACACGTTTTGACGGCAAGTACGATAGGGGTGAGATACGCTTTACCTCAACGAGCCATTAAACGCGGGTCGGCAAACGAGACAAAACCAAATTATACAAATGGCGTTTAAATCCGCGGGGCACGAAACTTTGCTAATGTTCAGAAGCTGTTGACATGAGGTAGATGAAAGGCTAACTAAACGAATCAGGCCAGGCCCTAACGAGCGCGGCTGCCGCACACTGCAGCTGCGTGGTGTCAGTTTACTAGTCCCAACGTATGGTTTTAACTTAGCAGTGCCCCCCCCATCGCACCCCCTCCTGTGATTTCTGTGGCCTAGTGGACGGGCCTCTAACGATGTCACCAATTTGTGTTGCCTGTCCTGATTGTTGACCACACAGCGGTCCTTGATTGCATTCTAATCCAATCATAATACTTCCATCTAAGGCAAGTCACCCCCCCCCCCCCCAACCCCCTCAGGAGCAACCATCTGCTCTCCAGCTCTGGGTCTTGTAGCGTCACACAGGGCCAAAGCTGCCTAGGGCCCCCGGTCATGTGACATTACTCTGTGCCGGTGGCCCTTTAACTACATTCTGTTTACTTCTGGCCAATCCCTACTTAAAGGATTGGCTTACGCTTCCTGGACAGCGCTCTTTCAGCACGGGATGCTTCATTCAGGTGACCGTGACTGGGAGGTGAAACGTGGCGACGACAGCGCAAGACAAATTGAGCAGATCACTTTGTCCGCTCAGATCTCTACTTGCTTTCCATTAAAAGGTGGTTTGCAGGTTCCTCAGCACAGTTAGTCTTTTATGGCACCACTCAGCTTTTGTTTGCTGTCAGTGATAAAAAAAACTTCCTCCCGTTTTACTATAAGAGAAGCTTTCTAAATGTATTCATTCATTTACGGAATCATAACTCTTTGTAGTATTTCCACCACAAAAGAGATTTGAACATCTGTGATTATGTTTCCTCAGAAATGTACTCTGACAATGGTAGGTGTCGTGACGTTAAACCGGCTTGCTGTGGCTGTGTTTATTTTCTTCTCTTTCACCCCTAATGGACCCCCTCACAGCCCCCATTACCGGTGCAGCCTCTCCCCAAAACAGCCAACCCTCTAGCACAAATCAGAGGGTCCAATAAACCTTTACAAGCTGTAGTGTAGCAGCAGACAGGACAGTAAAACAATACCGGACACAGCAGAGCAGTGGAGAGGCAGTGGAGAGGCAGGGGAGAGGCAGTGGAGAGGCAGTGGAGAGGCAGGGGAGAGGCAGGGGGCCTGCTGTTTGTTAGCAGACCTCCATCAGCATCCTGGGGAGACAAAGGCTGAAACTCACAGGTATTTGCTGGGTTGGGATTTATGTAGTTGTATGCTAACAAATAAAAACAAGGGTTTTAATAATAATAATAATAATAAAAATAATAATCCTAACAAAAACAATAAGGTTCCATAGCACTACGTGCTTTGGACCCTTAATAATGATGATAAAACAGCCTAATATAAGCAATTAGAGGATGGAAGGACGGATGGATGGATGGATGGATGGATGGGAAATACCTCATAAAGTGAAAATGTCAATGATAATAGTTATACTCACAATCAGAAATAAACAAACAAGCAAGAAAACAGAAAAAGACCTTCACTCAAGCCATGTAAATATTCATATTCATCAAAGGAGGCTTTCAGTTATCCAGTGTACAGGGGCGGAATGTAACTAAATATGGCAAATGAGAAGTTTGGTAACAGCTGTTTGAACTCTGCAGGGTTTGGGGGGCGTGGCTCGATTACATGCCGCTGGGTGCACATTCAGGGCCTGTTTATCAGCTCCCTAATTAGGTTTCTGCTTTGCCCCTCCTCGTCCCTCCTCTCTGTGGCTAATTGGCCGGCATTTAATCGCCGCTTCACAAGCTCTTCTTTCAGCTCCTTTGGGCCTGTGACGAAGCAGAGGATGAGATTTTGGCTATTGAGTCTCAGCAGGGTGCATTAGTGTCCCCTGAAATAACCAACCTATTTGGGGGGGGCAGTCCTGTGAAGTGAGATCCTGACCTCCGCTGCCTCATTGTCACAGTTAATAGGACATTCATTCACCAAGGAAGATGCTGCACTGGGTTTCATACAGGCTGTTTAGAAGTTAAGGACTACAAATTATAACAAATAGGTCACCTATTCAAACCGCATTGCACCTTAGAGCAAGACAATGTGCTCCAGTACAATACCCAGACTTATGAGTGTTAGATATTGTAGCCTACAAACATTTATTTTGATAAAACCATTGACTAAGCAATTTCCAAAAGGCAAATTAAATTCATAGCTCAACATGTTGGTAATTCTATCTATAGGAACTTGCTCTAAGTGTGAATTTGAAAGTGATTCATGCCAGGAAGATGGCATGGGTCAGGATAGGCCTGGTGAGTCAGAGGAAGATGGCATGGCCCCGGACGGGCATGAGGCCTGGCGAGTCAAAGGAAGATGGCATGTCCCTGGATGGGCATGAGGCCTGATGAGTCAGAGGAAGATGGCATGGCCCTGGACGGGCATGAGGCCTGGAGAGTCAAAGGAAGATGGCATGTCCCTGGATGGGCATGAGGCCTGCCAAGTCAGAGGAAGATGGCATGTCCCCAGATGGGCATGAGGCCTGATGAGTCAGAGGAAGATGGCATGGCCCCGAACGGGCATGAGGCCTGGCGAGTCATAGGAAGATGGCATGGTCCTGGACGGGCATGAGGCCGGGTAAGTCAGAGGAAGATGGCATGGCCTCAGATGGGCATGAGGCCTGGCGAGTCAGAGGAAGATGGCATGGCCCCAGACGGGCATCAGACCTGACGAGTCAGAGGAAGATGGCATGACCCTGGACGGGCATGAGGCCGGGTAAGTCAGAGGAAGATGGCATGGCCTCAGATGGGCATTAGGCCTGGCGAGTCAGAGGAAGATGGCATGGCCCTGGACGGGCATGAGGCCGGGTAAGTCAGAGGAAGATGGTATGGCCTCAGATGGGCATGAGGCCTGACGAGTCAGAGGAAGATGGTATGGCCTCAGATGTGCATGAGGCCTGGTGAGTCATAGGAAGATGGCATGGCCCTGGACGGGCATGAGGCCTGGCGAGTCATAGGAAGATGGCATGGCCCTGGACGGGCATGAGGCCGGGTAAGTCAGAGGAAGATGGCATGGCCCTGGACGGGCATGAGGCCGGGTAAGTCAGAGGAAGATGGCATGGCCCTGGACGGGCATGAGGCCGGGTAAGTCAGAGGAAGATGGCATGGCCTCAGATGGGCATGAGACCTGGCGAGTGAGGGTCAGCAAACACACTCATTTGAAAGCAGCTCCACATGTGCACTTTGATGTAGCAGTACGACAAATTAATGACTTTATGCTTAATTAGCTAATAGTAATCAGGATGTCCATCCACCCAAGATTTCTGCCATTACGCTTTAAAAACAACCAACCAGATATTGAGGGTAATGTTTATAAACAAGTAAAGAATGTTACAAATATCATACATTATGTTTAAATAAGTAACTGGAGCAGCAGCCGAATAAAGTTCTGCAATCCCTAAAAACTGGAAGTGTTTCCACAATTTTGGCCACTAGTGTACATATAATATCAAAAGATATTCATGACTTCAATAAATACACACTTATTTGGGGGGGGGGGGGGGGGCAAAAAACATTATGGGGGCTAAAGCCCATCTAATAGAGGCCTAATGATGCCCCTGACTTCTGGGATCACAAGGGGCCACTTAGGACATAAGGAAGGAGCCACTTCTTAGCAGCCCACAGACTGCGTGTCTTTGGCCCTCAGAGAAATGAGGAGTATCTGGAAGAAACATGGAGAGAATATGCAAGCACAGACACACAGGACAGGATCTGAACCCCCAAGCCCCAGGAGAGAAGCGAGAGTGAGGCCAGACATGCGTGTGGTGACGTCCGGGTGTGCGTGTGCGGAGCAGCACATTCCCCACAGCCCTGTGAGTATGATCTCCAGGGTCGCGACCTTGGCATGACACGCCATTGTTAATTTAAGGGTTGAGGCTTCTAAGGCACCTGTGGAAGTTGACGCATGCGTGCCCTGACCGCGGGCGGCCGACCTTCCCGATTCTCTTCCACATGTCAGTCTCTGTAGCTTGATAGTGCAGAGCAGGGATTGATGAACCTATCTGGGGCCCTGGGCTGAGATCAGCACAAAAACCCAGATATTGCCTGTTTAACTAACCTTCACATTTTTCCCCAGTCCGCCTCAGTAGATCCTCTAGCCTTGGATAGCCCATTCATTAATTCACCCCTTGCGTGGATTTAGTGCTCAGCAACAGGATAAAACCACCTCAGAGTCTGTACGTCATACGAAGCAAGGGGACGCTATTGATACTCCTAGAAACTGGAGGCTCCATGGCGTTGAGACATCTCCAGTGACACATCCCTCAATGACACATCCCTTGAACACGGCGTTGTGTTTACACTGTCTTGTTTATAGGTAGTGTATTGGTAAAAGGTGAAGAATCTAGGTTCTCCTCTACCAGCACAAACCACCTTGTGACGTGGAGACCCTGCTGGATTTGACACCACATCTCCCCAGCATCTGCCACCAACAGACCACATCCTCTCACTACCCCCTCTCAAATATGTTCCCTGGACCTGTTCCCAGACCCTTCTGGCCCCAGACCATAACCAGCCCCCACATGTGCTCAAATTATACAAAACTGGAGCTTCTGCTCCTCTATTTTTGCAGACCTTGCCCCCCCTGCCCCTATATCTGATGGTCCTCAATTAAGCTAATTGCACCCTGACAGAAATGTCACATGTTTCCAACGGCCTTAATGTTTTCTCAATCTTCCTTGTCCAAGGAAAATCCCCCGCAGCTCAGGGTATTTGCGAAATTATGAACTCGGGATTGATTAATTTGGGGAAAGGCAGCACACCGTTGATATACAATAGCTGGGAGACGGTTGCATTTTCACGAGTTCACCGGCCTCTTTGTCTGACAGCCCTGCTCTGACTGGGTAATTGAAAGTAAAAATTCTGGAAGTGAAAATATTGAAAAAGTCATTTTCCCCCCATGCATGTGACAACTCACTGGGTTAAGGAAAGCTGCGAGGATGGTACTGGGTGATGTCACACAGCCTCTGAGAAAGCTAGGATACACCCATAATTCAAATAATAATATCCCAAAAATGAATGTATAATCATCCAGTAAAACAATGCAGACTGACACCCGTATGTAAGCGCCATATGGCGCTTCACGAATGATGAAATGTATTGCACTGATTTCATGGAGGAGATGGACATGTCATACTTAAGTAAAGGATGGGTCGTCAAAAAATGTTAATAAACACCAAAGATATGATCAGCGTCCCCCCGCACCCCCCTCTTAACATAACATAACGGACCAAATATTTTGGACACGCTGTACTTTGTGAGGGGTTTGAAAGTCAGCTGCGTTTCTTTCTTTTTTGTTTTTTGAGGAGTTTAGTAGGATTTGTACCCTTTCAAAATATTTTGCATTCCTTGGGTTAATAATAGCCGGTGGTTCTGATGGGAGCAGGATTCTTCGTGATCTGAGACTGGGAATGTGATTGTAGCTGTTCAGTATTTATAATGTTGTTTGCCCCGTTGTGTTTCCTCTTAACTCCAATACTTTTAGTGGTCTCCTGCATTACTGCTCCAGATAGTTATATAGCACTGGCAAGAAATGTGAAAAATGCCACAATACCACATCAAGTCTGCATTGAGTCGACCCTCGTAAGTGTTGTATACAGATTTTCTCTTGAAAGTTATTCTTTCTGTCATCCATACCACTATCCATTTTCTGTCCCGCTAATCCGGTACAGGGTTACGGAGGGTTACAAGGTTGAGGTCCCTGCCCCTCTCGGGGGGTGAACATTCAGCTTTTAGACACCAAATCACCTACACTGCATGTGTCCAGAGAGCGGAAGCCCAATGAAAACCCACATGGGCACAGGAAGAGCATGGAGACCCCGGTCGAACCCACAAACCCAGATGTATTAGCCAACAGTGCTACCGAGTCACCCTGAATGTGGTCCCTGTCCTAAGCCAATGGTAACAGCCCAAACAACAAGCTGGTGATGTCATCATTCGAGCCATAAGAGAGGAATGCTGATTGGTTAATGTACTACAGAAAGAAACTAACGGCAGAAATTTGAGCATGGAATGATATGGGGTGATTTCTCTGACCTTTGGGGTTTGCTCATCATAGTCAACCTCTCTGCCATACTTGTAAATAAGCATCAGCATATTTAGACTCGGATGCTGTTTGTCTTTTTTTGTTTTACTAAACGGGGAATGAAAGTCAGGATTTCGAGTCTGTGAGAGACAGTGATACTACCTGTTAATCTATTTTTCTTTTATGGCTCCTCCAGCTTCCATCTCCGGAGCTAGACATTGTCTAGCGTGGAAGAGCTAGAGAAAATCTCAATTGACAATACAGAGGGGTTCATATGACATAAGCAGAAAGTGTTAAACATTGACGTATATTTCATGTTATGAAGGTGTACAGGATTTCTGTTTCGGTCCACATGCTACACAGATGTTAACATCACTTATATGAGTAAAAAATCTACAAAGTTCTTGCATGTTAAGAGCTGGAGAACTCTAAAGATTTTGGAGGAAGTAACATTAGGAAAGTGATCATTGGATTCCGATAGCATTGTTGCAACCAATTAAATCTGACAATGTAATGTGTTCAGCTAGTAGAAGATAATACAAAACAGATTGGCTGAATTCAAATATATATAAACAACATTCCAAAATAACAAAAGAAATGTAACAGTAAATGCTGAATGTGGAAGAACTGAAAGAATGCAAAGTTGTGCTTTTTAGGTTTAACGAAGGATGACAGGCTCGTGGGTGAAAAAAACGGTGCAGGAAAAACATTTTACAGGGAAGTATAGTCTTGCTATTGCTGAGAATGATACGTATTTGAAACTAAATGTCACTTTTATTGTATTTGGCTTGAGTTGTAGAGGTAGAGTGTGTGTTTTCACTTTTTGGCAGCTAATGGCTGATTTTTGGGTTGTTTCAGTATGTAGCACTGTCACCTAAGACCTCCAGTGCTGGGGTCTTGAACCCTCCCCCTACTGTACGTCTAGAGTAGGGGTTCCTGACCTTTTTACGACCGTGGACTGGCTTACATTGGGCAAAAATGCCATGGACCATGGAGATACTGCCAGTAAAACGTTTTTACCTCTGCAGTGGATCGCTTGGTGGATCAGATTTTGTAAGTTAAGCAGATTCTTTTTATTTTTATTTTGGGTGGAATACTGTGGGCCGGGGATGGGGAGCGGACATGTTCTCCCGGAATTTCAGTTTCCCTCTATGACAGTGTTTCCCACTCCAGTCCTGGGGGACCCACAGTCGGTCCACATTTTTGCTCCCTGCCAAACATTCCACATTTTTGCTCCCTATTGGGTGTGTGTGTCTTGAGATGGGCCAACATCCAGTCCATTCGTTCGGAAATATTCTCTTCCTGGGATAAGCCCCTGGTTCAATGCCTGCTGACTAATGTTCTGGTAGATAGATGGATGAACAGTTCTGTTTTATAATAATAATAACTTGGATATAGCCCATTGACAATCTCCTAGCAATAACGTCAAGGATAATTATTAGCGTCAGAAACAGTCATTAGTGGAACATCTACTGAAAATGTAATGTCACAGCTGGTGGTAAACACATAATGTCCTGGGACTCTTCCAAATCAGATAAAGAAGAATGAGTGATGTGTTTACTTGCCAAACCGCTGCTCAGATGTCAGTCACTTAAGGTCCCTGACAGGTTCTCCCAAGCCCCAGCCTGCTGGAAAATTCAGACCTATGATCTTTGGCTCATATTTGCAGCAGCATCAATACCGCATGAGTCATTCTGAGCGTGTTCAACCAATGCAGCGTTGTCTTCTTGCAGCACCGCATTTCACGAGTGTAAATTGATATTTATCTGGGTGCTGGGCAATGAAAAATTGCTAGATGTTTCTAAGATACAGAACACTGACATGCATTTATTTCATTGACTGACAATCCCATATTTTGGTAATGAAGTACTTCATGATGGGAGATAAGTACTTTACATAAATGTATTATGGATAGCACTGCCTCACATCTCCACAGATGGGGGTTCCATTCTTTCCTTGTCTTCATACTGTGTGCATGGAGTTTACATGATCTCTACATGTTGTGTGGGTTTCCTCTGCACTGTCCAGTGTACCCCTGCAGTCCAAAGGCATACAGTGAGGCTAATTACCAGTAGTGTGTGCTTGTGTGTGACTGCAGGTACGCATGCACTGTACAACGGCCTGGCATCCCTTGCAGGGTATATCCCTGGTTTGTACCCTATAATGGCCCAGCATCCCTTGCAGGGTATATTCCTGGTTTGTACCCTATAATCTCCCAGCATCCCTTGCAGGGTATATCCCTGGCATGTACCCTATAATCTCCCAGCATCCCTTGCAGGGTATATCCCTGGCATGTACCCTATAATCTCCCAGCATCCCTTGTATGGTATATCCCTGGCATGTACCCTATAATGGCCCAGCATCCCTTGCAGGGTATATCCCTGGCATGTACCCTATAATCTCCCAGCATCCCTTGTATGGTATATCCCTGGCATGTACCCTATAATCTCCCAGCATCCCTTGCAGGGTATATCCCTGGCATGTACCCTATAATCTCCCAGCATCCCTTGCAGGGTATATCCCTGGCATGTACCCTATAATCTCCCAGCATCCCTTGCAGGGTATATCCCTGGCATGTACCCTATAATCTCCCAGCATCCCTTGCAGGGTATATCCCTGGCATGTACCCTATAATCTCCCAGCATCCCTTGCAGGGTATATCCCTGGCATGTACCCTATAATCTCCCAGCATCCCTTGCAGGGTATATCCCTGGCATGTACCCTATAATCTCCCAGCATCCCTTGCAGGGTATATCCCTGGTTTGTACCCTCCTACACCCACCGGCCATTTGCCCCCAGCCATAGCCCTGTACTGGATAAGTGATTGGAAGCTGGATAAACGTTTTATGATTTCAGATTATTTGTCAAGTGCTTCACGTGTCCTGGACATTTCTATATAAATCTGTTCACTGACACAGTTATAAAGCGTGATAATGAATGATTCATAATACCTGAATCATTCATCCCTGCCTTCCTCTGAGATTTGATCTATGTACCTTCTCATATCCAACTGGTGATTTTTTGAGAATTAGGCCACTTGTTGAAGTGGACGTGACTAATTTAGGTGCCTTCTTAACAATGATTGAGATCGCCTTACCTGTATTGCATTGCAGACTTTTTTTTTTGCAAAATACAAATTATAGAACCCAAGTGACTCATTACCTCACCACATGCTCAGCATTTCCATTTAAGAGCTTTAGATATCATGCTGAATACTGTATAGACTAGGTAATGTCCCAGAAACTCTTTCCAAAATAGTGACTGGTGTTGATTTTATGACCACCTGTACTTAATGCCTTAACCATAATATGTGTAATTTTTTTAGGGCATTTTTGCACTTTGGACGCTTAAAATCAATTCTGTACAAATGAATGTTCCTTCAGTGGATTTTATACTTTGGTAAAGTAAAGGATGATGTGGAAAATGCTGCTGGGATCCTTTTTCCTTCCTTTTTCCCAGCAGATGCCTGCTTTCCTGGGGAAGCTCTTTATATTTTGCTGAGCTTGCAGAAAATAAGTAAAAAAAATAATAGAATATAAAATAAGATGTAAAGAAGGAGAAGAGCGGAAAGCGGTAAAGAAGAAGATGAAGAAGAAGAAGAAAAAGCTGCCAGGCTGTTTTGTACGAGACGCTCAGTCTCATTCCAACCTGCATTTCTGGGTCACTGGAGACATTTAAACTTCAGTTATAATTAACAGCTATTTTTAAACAGAATAAAACTGGAGCGCAGGCGAGGTAGGAAACCATCGCAATTGTCCCAGATTCACTGCTGAATAGGACACATCGCCGCAATTTGCTGAAAGATCAAAGCGGACTAAGAGAATGGAGACAGACTGATCAGTGGGGATAAATGGTTCCTATTATATCACTCTATGAATAGGGCCCCTTTGCAGTTCAAAGAATGTAATAACTGCATTCATTACGGGGATGTCCACTGCGTCAAGCCGTCCGTTTTCTCTTTCTTCTCGTATAGGTGGCCACTGGGCCACAGGTTTCACTGGGCTGGTGTCTTCCGCCAAATGAAGACACCCGATGTTGCCATCTAGGGATTGAATAAGGAGCAGAGCAGCGAGTCCCGATGGACCTGGATCTATCGCTAATTATGTCAGACGCAAATGTGCCACCGCAGAGCAAACACGGGACGTCCCGTCTTTATTACATATTCGTTTTTGGAACGTTTCATTCATTTTTTCTTTCCAGAAGTGCCATAACCTAACATGGAGATATGAAGGAGCTCTGTTTGTGTTTTATATATATTAATACTTTAAATTATGGCTCAGCTCGTGATTTATCTTAGAAATATATTGTGATGAATTCCATGAAATAATACAGATGTATTTAGATACAGATGTAATGATGAAGAGCAGTATATGGTCGCGATTAGGGACATATTTTCTCTGTTTAGCTTCAGAATCTCTGTATGGCCTAGGCTGCTGATTTATGGAGTGCTGCACATATAACATTCTGTGTGGGATAATTGAAAAGCGAGCGGAGTCGTCTTAAAGCCACTGTGACTTCACAGTAAGACGACGGTGAGCTTCCCCCCTTCAGTAAATGTGCAAAAAGCGTTACCCTCGCGGTCTGTGCTTCTGTGGGCCTTGCAGGTCTGCGTCGAGCGACTTAATGAGCGCTACACCTGCGTCGACCTACCCCTGCGTCTTTTCACATCATGAAAGGGCTGACCTCAAGCCTGGTATGATAACTATGCGTTTTCGGCCACTTCAAAGCGAAAGTTCGCCCCCTAAAATCCAATTAAAGGCTACCTACGTCTGAGCTATACTTACATATCTTGTTACTACTATAATTAAAGTACTTTAATTAAATGTCTTATTTATGCATGTCTGAGTGACAGCAGTTTAATCCTAGAATTTCTCTGTGCTAATTTGTTGTGTTATCTCCGCTTTTCGAGTCATAAAAGTTAACCTAAAATTCTGCAGATGTCAGAAACCAGGAAGCCTTGTTTTTTTTTCCCCCCACCAAAAAGTTTTTTTTTTTTCCCATTTTCACATTTGCCGCACAGTACAAGCAGCAAAAATGAACTGCTATCTCAGTGACGGAAGTGCGTGCGGCACCCTCCTGAAAAAGGGGAACATTCTTTCTGGACCCTTTCCCACAAAAGAATTCTTACACCCAACTCCAAGGCTGGAACTCACCTTCCCACTAAAGGTCAAACAGGTCACACATCTGGATGTGAAATGTGACCTCTCTGATACTCCACACTCGCTGCTGGAGCTCTCTTGCCTATGTGTCCTTTAAAACCCTAACAAGGCAGCCGCTTTAAGCACAGCTTCAGGCAGCAGGAAATCCTGCACCGAAGACATCCGTCCCCTAAACCTAACCCTAACCCTAACCCGCACTGTCCGCCGACACTCCAGATGTGCGTTTCGTAGAGAAAGGTGAGTGTAAGGCTGGGCGAAACAGCCCTTAAGAGGCTGTAAAGCAGGAGATAACATTTTGAAAGCTCTTTGAGTGTAACTTGAATGCAAACTACCCATCTAAAGACTGTAAAAACATCTTATTTATGCAATTTCTAGTGATTTGTTCCTAAAGTTCTCGTGATGATCTCTGTCCTGGTCTGGAACAAACTGTATGGACTTATGGACCACAATGGATTGGCAGCCTACCCAGGGTGTCCCTCACCTTGTCTTCTGATCTTCCTGAGATTAGCTGTAGGCCCACCATGACGCTGTCCTGGATTAGCAGCTATGAATAGATTGATGGAAGGATGGCTAGGATGGAAGGATGACTGAAAATAACCACCAAAATTTCGACAAAAATAACAGATCCTATGGCAATGATAGCGGCTAAGGTGTAATGAGCTTGTCTTCTGCTTTTAACGTAATGCCATTGTGTAGGATGTGTTTTTAAGGGATGGGGAAAATGAGAGAAGAGAGTCCCGGTATCATCATCATCACGGCTGAAGAAAGTATCTGTGATCATTCCATGCGGCAGCTCTTGACAAAGTGCGACGCATTTAAAAGTCTCATTAAAGGGGTTAAAATTTATCTACAGCTTTACGTATCTGGCAGAATGGGAGTCTTCTCACGCTGTGTGTGAAATATGACCTGACACGACAAAAAAATGACGTAATTAGCAATGGAGCAGTTGGACAAGGATGGGAGCGATTAGGAGTGCGGCTCGCCGGGTGCTCAGGTGACGGCCAGCAAGGTGAAGTATGACAAATATAGCTCACATCGAGTGACACTGCGGGACGAGGGTGCAGACGGAAGGGAGCGAGGAGATAAGCAGTCCTGTAATGGCGCTAATTTGTCAGCTATAGCCCTTAACAGTGAGGAGTCATGTTGGTTCATTAAACATATAATGACAATAAAGATTAGAAAAAGGATAAGAATTTATAAAGACCAGTTATTGTTCAATCCTTCCAGAAAGACAGCTTAAAAATATATAATTACAAAAAATTATATATATATATATTTTTTTTTTTTACATAATCTTTCAAAATGCTAAAATCCTCAATGCAAATAATTTTGTCCTGTCAAGTGCTTCTATGGGATGGCAAACTATGAGCCGAATTTGCTCTGTAAGACATAACAGTATTTTAATCATAAAAGATACATTTCTCGTTCATTCAAAAGAGAAAAAACAAATGCACACACACACACAGGTTTGTAATTATATCTTTGTGGGGACAAGTTTTTTGCATTTCTTGATTGCATTCACAGATTTTTATAAAATTGAGTTTCCCCTTGTGAAGACCGAAATAATGGTCTCCACAATGTTACAATAACAGGTTTTTATCACATTGTTGGGACCAAATGTCCCAACAATGTAATGTATACTTGGACCACACACACACACACACACACACGTACGGTAAACATATCTTTATGGGGACCGCTCATTCATTTCAATGGGAAAAATGCTAACGCTAACTATGACAACCTTAACCCCTACCCTGCCCTAACCATAACCATAAGTAACCTAACAAAATACAAGAGTTTTTGCATTTTTAGTTTTTTCATAGCAGTCACCGATTTTAATAAAATAGAGTTTTCCCTTATGGGGACCAGGAAACCGGTCCCCATAAGGGAAAAAAAACGGATATTTATCACGTCATGGGGACATTATGTCCCCATAAGGATAGGTAAACCCGCTCACACACACACGCACACACACACACCTATTCCTTTTTTCACCTCAAGTCGTTTTTGATGACACCTATAAAATGGGACATTGCAGCCTCACTTGAGCTAACAACGTGAGACATTACACGCTTATTGATGATCTTTAAAGCAGACTGATTTTTATCGCCCTGTTTTTCAGATGTGTGTAACCGCCAGCAGTGGGACTGACAGCAAACTCTCTGATTTATGATAGCAAGACTCTGAAGAGGAAATAACATTGGATTGAGTCACAGACCAGGCCTGATACCACACCTGCACTGGTTATGTTTCCTGCTTGTATGTCTCTTTCTCTTTCACTCCAAAGGTTCTTTTCGCTCAGATAATGTATTTCATTATTTCACTGGAATCCAAACACATATTTAAAGATTGAATCCAATAATTGCTCTATCACCTTTTTCGGCTAATCACTTATAAGGCAGGTTTGTAATAGCCACAATGTTTCTGTCTTACTTTCAATCGTTCCTGTTTTCTTTCTTGCTTCCTATAATGTACTTTCTCTGTTTTTCTGTGTCTGTTCCTAGCTGAAGAAATCTCTTTTCCCATAGTGCCTGTTTTGATTGTCACATTTAGCTAGTTGGTGTAGCACTTGGGAAATTTATCAAAAAGTTAGACATAGCAGGAAGAGATAATCTCACATCAACGCGACCCGGCAGCACCTACTGACCTGTCTCCATGGATATGTAAGCAGAAGCAATGGCAAGGACCTAATTCAAATTCATCTGTTTTGCACGTTGCTTGGAAATATGTTTCGTTTACAGTTTGAGAACCTCTGAACTCGAGCAACTCCACAAATGGTTTAATGAAAGGATAACAGTACAACTCTGTAGACTGTGTACTCAAGATAACATTGTCTCCATGGCAATTAAGTAATGTAATTAAATATTACATAAATGTACAATTACATCACAATGGTGCCAGTGTTTAGGTCTACTAGAGCATTAGTGCTAGAGAAGGAAATACTTTATATCAGTTGAAACATTTAAAATAAGAAAATCACCAGAAAATTAGAATAATTGTTCATTTGATAAGTAAATATATTACTGTCACACCCTAAAATTATTACTGTCTACAGCATTAAAAATAGCAACATAATGAAAAGCCAACACATGCTTGACTTTACTAATTAATGAAAATTAAATCAGACACCAAACACGGTTTGTTTAAAAATCTCCAATTTGTTCAAAAACCATGTGTACTCAGCCAGTGAATAACCACTGGTCTTATTGGGCAACAAAAAATACACACATTCAGTTTCTATGATTCCCTGTTAATAATTGCGGTGAGCCTTATTTTATACCATTAATGTTAACTCATGTATGAATAATTTTAATTAAACACAGAAGTTTAAATGCAGCTGATATGAAATATATTACGCAGCTTATTTCATACTGATACGTATTTCAGACTGAAACTTGATTACATTTTGCTGGGTTGTTTCTTATCTTGTTTCAGAAATTGTGATGCCTCTATCACACCAATCTTTCTTAATTTATAAAGATAATTAATTAAAAGACCATGTTATTAGGTAAATAATTCTTGCTATGTAAAACACCATCAGGCTTTTCACACTTTGCAATAACACATGGGGTCTGCGCTTCACGTGAAGCGATATTCAGCTGCATCAGTGTGTCTGTGATACTCATTCGAAACCCACAACTATTTCAATGAAAGGGCCTGAGATTTATCCTCCCAGTGCAGTGAGCACCATCGTCACCTTGTATGTGTTGGCTTTTAACCCCCATTGTGGATTCGCTCTGTCCTCACTAAGTTTTTATGCTCTATCGATTTCTGCCAGTGGTCTGGTCTGTGTACTAAGTTTCCTTCCACAACCCAAATGACAATCAGTGCCATCCGAGTGAATCTGTGATCCCCAGTCGCCTTTAGCTGTGTGTATCGATGTTTGTGTACATCAGGGGTTTGCAGTCCTTTCCTTCCCTATTCTATTGACATTAAATCACGTTATTGAGCTTGGTTTTGTTACATCTGGGTCCCTCTCATTGCGTAGTAGACGCAGCTCTTGCTTTTTCTGTGAAGGATCTCTCTCTGTGCTTCAGCGTGGAAACAGTGACTGACGACTTGTATGAAGCACCAGCCCCTACACAATCAAAGACATGGTACCTGTAACTATTTGTAATGAAATCGGCAATAAGATCAACAGCTCTAAAGGGGCATTGATTCACGTGCCTAAACAAAACAAAATAATATATCATTTAACAAAGTCCATGGTGCGATTATTATCATTTGCAGTGTTTTTCTTGCTTATTCATTCATCCTCATTGCGCCAGAGAGTCTATATAAGGAAAACACCATCTATGAGTAATACAGCAAATGTGATCTGATATGATCTCTCTGCATGGGGCCTATCTGTTACCTGTTGTATAACAGCCTTGCTCATAATTGAACGAATGATTTAACACTTACTGTAAGACTAAGCAGCTCCCCAAGGAAGTGGAACGAGTGTAGTCTAAATACCTGGGGGTGGGACGGTGTGGGGGGAGTGAAAGAAAAACAATGGGGAAAATAAGCATAGGTATTGTTCTTGGAGTAAAGTGAAGGAACCTTTTGGGCAAATGAACTGCAGCCCCATCTGGATTTATTACCAGCATGTAAAACCCCACGAAGGATGAGCCACTTGATGGCCAGGAGCATCAGTATAATGGTAGTATAGCATGAAGACATTGACTTTCAGGGTCTAGTTAAGAATATTTCTTCTTCCCTAAATGACAGTCCATTAAAAGTAGGTCAGGAGCGACCTGTCTGGTGATGTGTCATGCATTTTTTTTTTAATTCTTTCTCTCTTTTTTTCCTTTTATTTTTTTCACACTAAGCAGAGAAAAGAGGGGGGTTAACACAGTTAGTGGCTGTCTGGACTCCGCTTGGCATATTGCATATCACATTTCATCATTCACGTGGAGAGCTGAAGACTCGTGCCGGTTTCCTAAAATTGTTTGAGAAGATGATTGATTGGGTGGCGGTGAAGTCAAAGTATCCAAAGTAGTTTTGAGGTGAAATTATGGATGAATGGATGGGTGGACAGACTGTGCGAGGTGTGCAGCTCAGTGGGCCAAGGATCTGTACCTATCACCAGAAGGTTGTGGCTTTGAATCCTCTGGTCAGCAGAACAGTGACATCCGTCTTGGGCCCTTATGTCCAGCTGCTCTAGGGGCATTGCATGCTGGGTGACTCTGCTCTCTCACCCCAAGCTATCCTCACTTCAAGATGGTCTGTCAGTTTTTCCCTGGTTCTCTCGAGCACATTAAAAGTGATTAGGGTACGATTTAGAGCATTTTAGACCCGTTCGTATAGATCAGGAATTCCCAGTGCTGATCGTGGTCAGCCAAAGCATACCCTGGTGTTCCAGTTAAGCTCTTAATTAATTAGCTTTTATTGATCTGCTGACTGAATAAGCCATGCAATTCAGAATGAACGTGTTTGAGAATCTTTCCCAGATTGCACCAATTTTTTGTTAATTGTGCAATATCTGTTACTTTAACACATGGTCATATTTCTGTATCCTGCAACTGCCTGACATTTCATCCAGACTCCGTCTTGTACCGTACCCCAAACTTCACGGGATCAGCTCTGAGCTCGCTGTGACCCAGTCTTGGGTAATCGCTCAATGGATGGTTTGACAGATATATGTTAAAAAATTCAACAATCCAGTTAGTGCTTAATATTTAAAATATTGCAGGTTGGAACCCAAGCCTTTGTACTAGCAAAATAGCTTGTGTGTTACATTTGGTCATTTATAATACTAAATAATAAATTATTACTGTTAATACAGACTAATAAAGCATTTGCTTGCTTACTTGTTTCGTATGACAAAAAATTCTAGCTTGCAACAAATACAGTATATTCTCTTTCATAAAATTTGAATCATCTGCAGGCCAATAGCTTAATCTAGGGTAATTAATTATGGGTTTATGTGAGACAGAAACAGGCATTAACGAGAGAGATGACAGCACCAGCAGAAGCACTTTGCTCTCCGATAAAATGCTAAAAATGACTTATTTATTGTTTTCTGGGCGCCCAATCATTGTACAATAATAGTAATTCAAAATTCTTTTCATTACCTAGAGGCATACTCTTATAAGTACACTTGCATGTATGGTGGCCTTCTCAAAACAAAATGTCATTACTTAATTAAATAAGCTGGAAACACCATTGGATTTTTTTCCCCACTGTTGCTGGTCGATCTTCAGCTAATCTATAAAAAGCCATTATTAAAAACAAGCTTTTATAGATTGCTTATAGAACATTGTTTGTATGTGATTGATCAGACCTTTAATGTATAATCATTTTGCAAGAAAACATAATCTTTAACCTTTTTTGGTGGTGGAGAGGTAATTTCCTAATCAATCTTTCTCTGGAAAAATATGTGTCTACCAAGATATGCAGGACATGAGTGGTGAACTATAATTCAAAGTCGCAGCACCCAGAAGCCCACCGCCCCCCAAGACAACTTGTTGAACTTCATAAATCCTGGCTTCTTGGGATAGATTGTGACAGACAGAGCCCTGGGAAAACCCTCGGTGATGCTGAGTGCTGGATGCGATGCCGTGGATCCGATTCTCTGCAGCACAGGGTGGCCCATAGCAGCCAGACCTGTTCCAGAGGGGTAATAGGTGTGTACTGAGAGTGCTTCAAACTGTTATACACCACCTATTAAATAGCGAAAGCTGAGTAGGTTGAACAGAGACAAATTACACATGATAGCAGAAACATATAAAGTGTAAATGGGGCCATGTGTGGCTTTGGGGATTATGACTCTATGGCCATAATCAGAAGGTTGCTGGTTCAAGTCCCATAGCCATGACCCTGCTATCTCAGCAATGCGAGCCACTCTGGATGAAAGTCTCGGCTAAATAAATACATGTAAATATATATTTGCATTATGTGTGTGTCGTCTGGCGCAGCTGAACGCGCCTGGCAGGTGAGAGGTTTTCAGCGATGTCTGCAAAAGGGAAAATGAAGATGCCAGACAGAGTGTAACAGCTCAGTAATGCTGAACGGTGATTATCAGCCTGTCATTCATTGCTGACATTTATCTCCATATCCAGGTAGCTGCTACAGCATTGAGTTGAAATTATGCAGTAACTTTAATTGGCTGGGAAGATGGCAACAGAAATGTATTCACATATATATACATATATATATATATATATATATATATATATATATATATATATATATATATATATATACTTGTTCCGTATGACTAAATTAAACTAAATTAAATAATGGTCATATCTAACATCAAGAAGCTAGTTCACTGTACATTTTAACACCCTTTCAGTAATGGTAACACTCTTCGGTGTTGTAAAGTTCTACGTCTTTGATAAAGAGGCAATAAGCTTTACAGGAAGAACACTAACCCCCCCCCCCTACATAAAGTTAACTTGAAATGGGTTATATTTATTGGGGAAATAACTGCTTAAGGGTTTTCAGGTACTTTTTTTTCCTCACTTCAGGCCAAGTTCAGCTCTTAAAATTTTGGGCAGGTAGTTCAAGGAGGAAATGCTTGGCCACTCGCGGCTTCACACTGCTGCCAATTTGCCGCAGTCCACGTTCGTTAGCTTTTTTCCAGTTTTGGTTACATCTCAAATTAGCTGAAGACACATAAAAACGAATTGCTTCGCTGTTTCGGGGTGCGGTTTTAGACTATTAATACAAAAGTATAAAAATCGTTCTGAGAAGGAAAGGAGAATTGTGCAGCCAGATTTTCACACAAAGCAAGGATCAAGAAAGCATTTCTCTGCCTTTTTATAGAAAATCATGGAAATATTACTTTTATTACAACTAACTTTAGTTTATGTCTTCCAGAACCAATAGTTGGATCTGGGGAACTTCTTTGGATGTGAACAGATGATGAATTGCTTTTTCCAGGTTTGTGTTGCAGAAGTGGGATTCAAACCTACAACCCAGGAAGTCTGAGGCACCTTGTCACCCACATTTTAACATATGGTGTATAGATCAAGCATTACTGTATTAAATAAACTGTGGTGCAGGCCTCATGTATGTTAACAAATGTATGTGTTAGTTATTAAAAGTTTGCAGTAAACTGGACATAAAACAGGAAATTCACTCTACAGACGTGTTTATTATCCTGCACTAAAACGCACAGGAAGACGTTTTCAAATGGACGCCAGGCCCTTTTCGAACAGCATCGCTTAAATGTCAATAATTATGCAAACTGCACTGTGGGTGGCAGTTAGAGACCCTCTGGACCTCTGGCAATTGTTGTGGAGGACGGCAACGGGAGGAGAGACGGCACACTTAAGCGGGCACTCAATCCCACAGCCCGCGAAAGCCCGGATGCCTGCAGCACACCAGCACTTACCTGCTGTTGCTGTTTATTCATGTGAGTGCAGCCGTTTACTTCAGTGCCATAAAGTAAATCTCGAATACTGAAAGAGATGATTGTGAGAGGAGCATTGGATATAGACTTGAAAATTTATCTCTATACCCCAAAAAGTAAAAGAAATAAGAGAACTATCAGAACATTAAAGGTGTAATGATATGTTTACTATAAAACCGTCCCAAGTGCTTTTTGTAATCCTGCTGCTTATGACATGAGCCATCATTGTCTGATTGCAAATTCAAAACTATTGTTATGTCTTTTAATCTATTAAGGATCTAATGTTAAGGTACTAATGACCAGAGGTGGAACCTTTAGGTCCTGAAAGTAGAAATCCAGACCAAGGTTTTGTTTCAGCCAACCAGTTGAATATAAAGAGTGACAGTCACAGAGTACTCAGTTGGTTGTTTGAAACAAAACCTTGGTCTGGATTTCTACTTTCTGGACCTTGGTTTAGTGTATTCTCTTGAAAATTGTCTATTTATGGTCAGTTTTGCATTTTTGTTTCCGATGATATAAAGGTTATTCTGAAGGTTTAGGCAGTGGCAGATTTTTTTAACCTAAATTTTATAGACACTAGACGATTTTGTATTCAGCGATACATAAACAGACCAGCTGTAGACCTCCTATGGTAGGTCTGTAACTGGCCACAGCAAAAGCGCAGTGCAAGAGAATTCTGTTTAAAATGATCACGTCTGGTATGGGAGAACTGACAGTTCCTGTAAAATGGTTCTAATTAGGCACAATGTGTGTTTTTGTTCATTTAAAGGAAAGGATCAATACACTAATGTTCTGTAACGGCTTAATCTACTTTACACCAAAAATAAAACAAAAGTCTTCTCCCTCCCCCATTTCTGGTTATGTTCTGCCAAATGCTACATAGCTGTGTTATTCCTGTACAACCACAGTTAAAATGTTTCTAAAACATGGAAGGACCGAAGAAATCCCAGTAACGAGAGCCCCAAGCAGGTCTCATGGAAAAACAGGACCTGGTGATAGAGGCCAGATTCTATTACTGACTCGAACACAAAACCTCTCCCTTTACTGCCGTCCTGCTCCGCATGCTGGCGAGTAAACAAACTCAGCCCAACCTTCAGCCCAGAGTAGATGTGTATAATGTGTATGTGTCACTGGACTGCATGGGAGCGCAGGTGTGCAGGCCTGCTTTTCCCCTAAAGACCTGCCTTGATGTGATAAAAGATTTACTATTAATTTCTGGCTGTAAGCTATAGTACAGTTGCTCTAAATTCATCCTTAAAAACGCTATTAAGCTCCACTGATGGAGGCTTATAAACCTGATGGAGGCTTATAAACCAGTTCAGCCCAAAGCGACTCTATTAAGTTTCTCTGTTGACCAGTTAAATTGCTCCCATGTTTTCTGCTGCAAACCAAAAATATAATAGTTACAGCGACATCCTGCAATGGGGAGAGGCATTGGTTAAGAATTACACAACTTCTATATAAATTGATATGAATACATTTATTTTTTTTTTGCGAGCCGCTGCTAACAATTCTAGCTATGAAGCAACAAAACTGCGATCAGCGGCTTCCTCGTCTTTCTCACTGTGAAGCCCCACCCCCCCCGAACAAAAATGGTCTGTCTCGGGGCCTTGAGAAGTACTTAGCCCTCCTGCCACAGCAGACCACAAACAGCTGTTTACATGGCTGCAGAACTGGGCCCTAGGATCAAAGAAGACCACCCAGCATTCCGGAAAGTGCCGGAGCCTTCCCGAGGTGTCCGTCAGCATGAGCTGGCCTTGCTTGGAAAGATAAGCCCCAAACCATTCTAATCAGTATGTTACTGCCATTATTTAATTACCTTTAACGTGCAGTCAGCCCTAAACAACACACTCCTCACTATGACTGGTGTGACTTTCTTATTACAGTTAAATTGCATCATATAACTGTTTTATATGAACAGCCGAGCTGAGAGAATTTTCCAGGGGAGAAATTTGCTGCTGAAACGGATAAGACAACTAGTTACACGAAAGACCCCAATATTTATCTCATTAAATAGGAATATTGAATAGAGTGGAAAATGATTGTACACTCTGTGACTTTCATTTCAATAATATCATATTGCCCAAGTAGGAGGCAATGAAATCAGGATAATTTGAATGATGAGCGTGATTTCTGTGTAGATAAAGTGGTTTATGTACATGTGAGGGAGTAAAAAGGGGAATTATGTTACGAGGGAAATTTAGAGAATAATTCGGAAAAGTTCATTGCATTCCTTAGAAATGTTAATTAATTGAGCTAACCAAAGTAAAAAGGTTTTTGTTGTGTGTAACAAACTATTTGTTATGGGTTGTTAATTATTAATGTACTGAAAATTACAAATCTTCAAAGTCAGTTCCTAGTCTCAAAACAAGTATTGTTTTATATATATATAATTGTGGACACATTTGTATATTTATGTATAAAGTCCTATGTACAATAATCCCGATTTTGTATTTTACGGAATGTTCGTCTTTCTTTAGCAAATAATTGTAACTTGGCTTAATTAAGAAAGACATGCAATTAACCATTTCATTTTTATTTTGGATTATTTGACTGCAGGTCATTAGTCTAACGTCCTGGAATTTTATGGGTGCCCTTTGCCCACTATTAACTGTAAATAATTAACAGTGAATAGATGTGACCTTTTTTTTTTTTGAATACGTCAAATGATTCAATATGGAATAAATAACCAGAAAATTGAGAAGTTTTGTTCGATTTTGTGGTCTGCCGTGTTTGGTGATTAATCCCTTCTGTTGGAGGGAAAAACATAAACAAAACAAAATACAAAAAAATAATAAAATGTGGCTTTGTTGGTCATATGGAATACATTCGTATGTTTAAGGCCGTGTTTGCCAAATGTGTGCATGATTGCAAAATGCTCACTGTATTTTGAGTTTATAGAAAAATATTTTGTTACTCTATTACTTTTCCTGCTGCAGAAGTTCTATGGAGCAGCCTTGCTTATATGTCTGGTTTTCTGTATTAGCAGGACCTAGCGTAGCGCTGCCTCCTTGCATGACCACCTCTCAGTCCCTCACTAGCTTATCAGACTGACCGGAGCAGCAACCCCACAGTTATAAGGACGCTCTTTGCTCCATTACTCGTCTGTCACTGAGCCACTCCAGCAGGCTTGTGCCGCCACCAAGGCCTCGTCCTGGCCTGTATGGCTCAGGCCCCTCGCTCGTTTGCCTCGGTGTAAAGCGATTATCTGCACCTCCGCCTCACCGCCCCTCCTCCCCAGAGGAGGCTATGTTTCCAAACAGCGGCGGCCGGCCGACCGGAGGGGCGTTCTGCCTCTGATCCGGTGGCGGTTCTGGCCGCCCACTTGGCAAAACACAAAGCCAATCGATAGCGACCGAGGATGCTCCAGGAGGCCACGCTACCCAGAATGCCTTGCTTCTCTTGCTCTGCTAAAGAAAGGGGCTCCTTCAGTACAGAATCAAGCTCATAATTCGTTTATGCCCTGCAAATATTTCCTGCTGAATTAGTTGAGATTCCTGCTAACACAAAGTTTAATGACTGATTATAAAGAGGTTTTAAAATGTCTTTTGATTGGACGTTCCTTAGACAGCACCATTAAACGTGATTCCGTTTATGGGCCCTACCATGAGGGTTAGGGTTTGGAGCTCCCTGCTTTCAGAGGAACGTGGGCCAGGTATTGCTCTCCACACTCTGTGAGGTATCTGAGGCCTTTCCCTAAGGCCAAGTGTCATACGTGCGGAGTAGACCTGGCCAACCTCGTCAGCGCCGGGTCCACTTTGTGGAGACCGTAAAACGCCTTTGCGACAGGGCCCGGCCAGCGCCATTTCCATACATCTGCCGGATTTAATGATCCCATAATTGTCTCTTTTGAACTGGCCCCTACTCTGCATTCTGACAGCTGCTATAATGGTTGCCACTTCACTCCCAGTCGCAGGTTGGCGGTTATGCGCGGGTGATTCGGAGAGACGGGGACTAAAAGATAGAGAGAGGAGCGCTGGGGTGGCGGAGCAGCTGCTGTTGTATGTTTTCGCTGGCAGCGAGGAGCACGGAGGAGCTCTGGGAATTGGGAGTCTGATTTCAGAGAAACTGGAGCTCGCTTCAAAGAGAAGCCAGTTATCCCCAGCTGATGGAACTCAAACCGAAGGAAAACAGCAACCAAGCGAGAAGCTCGATCCCAGCCTAGATGTTGCGACTCTTTTATTTCTCCTTAGGAAGCGGAGCAGAATAACAGGCCCGACGTCTGTGGCGATTCAGGCGCCGCTAACCGTGCACTGAGTGCTTAACTGCTCTGAACCTCTCAGAGAGCAGCATCGCTCAGCTCCGCCCCAACTCTGGTTGTCACCAAGGTAGTCTTATGTCAAAGTGCAGACTGCTTTTCATTAAAAGTTGGGGTGTAAATTACCTGGTCCTTGCTTTCATGTCCAAGCTAGTGCTATATATGCCTAAAAGAGACATTCAGCTCTAAGTTGGCATATAGTAAATATAAACGAGTAGCACATAAATCAACGAGTTAAAAAGCAGGCAAGAGACCAGTGCAATAGGACGTGTCACATTTCTCATCCACTGAAGGGTTCATTAAGCGACATTCTTATGGACAGTATCCTTAATTAATACTTAGTGGGTGTCGGACAAACACTGTGGGGCAATTTACCAGCAAGTTCCTCCAACTGCTTAGTAGGTCCATCCAGTGAACAATAACACATTCATCGTACCTATGGAGATCATGTAATTACAACAATAGATCATTCCAGTGCAGTGAGTTCCGTACTGAACCAAAGTGTACAGTAATTGTTCTGAAGTGGGTCATGTGTGTCGGCTGCGTATTTTGTCTTCACTGTTGGGACGTCAGGAACTATGACATTTATGTCGGATGGATCATGAATTAGCAACATGAGGTGTACTTTTTCCAAAAGTTGAAGTCAGGCTGATGTTGCGTCTCTTGGCTGTCGCTCGTCATCCCAGTGAGTGGGGGGATCGCTGTGAGGGGGGCTGCTGATAGAAGGGGTTCCGGTGGTGTTAAAATCACAGACAGCCAGGCCAGTTGGGGGGCGCGCACACTAATGGATGTAGCACACCCCAAGTCTGTGTCTGCCCTCGCCGCCGTTTCAGACGTCAAGACGCCCCTTGGGAAGTGTGCACTGGACCCCCCCCCCCCCCCCCCCAAAACCCTGTTCCCGGGCCAGACTTGCAATGCCCCATTTGGCAGCACAGAAGGAGACGGTTCTTTCCGGAGATGAGGATCCCGGGATGGTCCAGTTGATGAGGAGACAGTTGGGGGTGGGGGGGGGGCTGCCCCAGGGAAGAGCCTTCGACCGTCTGCCCCCGGCTTGGATCCAGACGCTCCGTTGTGTAAGCGGCTGGGATGTGAATCGCCCCCTGTACCCGCCTGTAACTTCAAAGAGCGGAGCCCCCCCCCCCAGCTCACCCCTCCCCCATGGAGCAGACTCTAAGCGGGTGAGCTCTGCCCCCATCCTCACATTCCTAGCTGTTAGCGTACCTGTCGACTTTTCTCCGTTCTTTGTCCCATCAGCGTCTGATATAATGCCCTTGACCAGCCCCCCCTGTTCAGTCTGGCTGGAAATAAAGGAATAAGAGAGGAGGGGGAAAAAAAGCTGAACAAAATTTGATGAATGCATGAGAATATTCTTAAGTATTTTTTATGCAGACGTGCTGGTGAAAGGTTTTCGATGCTTCGGGTTATGTGGTCACAGATATCTCAGGCCAGAACAGGTGGGACACGACGCTGCATATGGAAGCGTGTCCCACGAGGAGCTGCTGGTGACATGTATCGTGTCAGAGTGACAGCTGTGTGCGTGTGTGTGTGCGCCTGTGTGTGCGTGCGTGTGGATGGACGGGAAAGTCATCGCTTGCAAGAAGGCCGTCCTTGAGTCCGCGCCTGACAGGGAAGGCATTTTTCTGCTCTGAAATTAACCTAACCCCAGCATGCATTGCCCCTAACCCCACTCGGCCAATTAAGCAGCAGAGGGTTGTGAAAGGTGTCGTCTGATTGGCTGAGGGACTGATTGGGCTGGGTTTCTTTCTGCTGAATTCCAAGCTGTACAAAAACAAGGAACTTACAGGCGTTACAATGCGACAGGCAGAGCTGTAGGTGTAAGGCAGCCGTTCTGTGGTACCTCGAGTGACCTTTCACCCCCAAAAAGCGCGGAGGCCATCCCTGCACCCCCTCCCTCGTTCGACACTACCATCTCTTCACACGGCCTGATTCTGAGTTCTGCTGAGGATGACCTATCTTCTCCTCGGGGGGGGGAGGGCCCGGAAACTCAGCCCCCGCTTGCTGACCTCATTTTGACACGAGCCTTTTGGGTGCACACATGCAGTCCTTGACCCTACCGGATTAAGCGTCTGATTTGATGTGGCCGCCAGCTGTGAAATCATTATGTAGCCAAAGTCAAATCCCTTTTTTTTTTCTCCTTTTTTAAGTTTCCAGTGTTTCTGCAGCTGGTCTCTGTGCAAATTTTATATTCATTTATAAAGGAAGTGGGGTATAATAAATGTAGTTACGTTACTTTGATTCGAGAAAAAAGCGCAATTATTTCTTGCCTGTGCTCATGCATATGAAATATGAAAGACCAATTGAAGCTGGGCATTTTTTTCTTTTATTTGAAAGCTTTAGAGTTCTAATAAAATTTTGAGGGGGGAAAAAAATTAAGTATGCTGCTTCAGCATATCAAAAGGACAGGTCAGTTAGACTTTGACCCCATCTGCGACACTTTTAGACAAGTGTAGGTCTGTGCTCTTCCAAAAATACAGGCGGGTAAATCGGCCTTTGGGGGCGGCTGGAGATGTGAATACGAGATGTGTTCCGTGTTGCATGCCCCTCATCTGACTCATTTAAGCCCAAATTAATGCTGCATTGTGGAAATCCTATTGTTTGTATGTTTCTACCGCTTCCTTTTCCTCTGGGTGAAAATCTGACAAGTATGTATGTGGATAAAAGTGATTTCAGCACAGTCTATATGCAACATATTGCGGTTGTTTAATAATGAGCAGGAGCTAGCAATGTGGTCTCTCCAGATTGGTGTGGAATCATGAGTGCTATCATAGTACAAGTCTGGGCTTTTAATGAATTTATTACTTTAAATTACCCCAGCTGTGTTAGTGAATACTGAGTATACTGTAGTCTACTGAAATCCGAATCTGCTAATTCCAAGCCATTGTCAGTAATCTATTGACGGGCTGGTTGTGTTAAACACATTAACCACGATATAATTCCCACTTCAAATTTATTCAGACAAAGCTATTGATTGAGATCCGTAACTCTTAATGAGACAGAAACTCTTTCTTACAACACTTTTACGTGGGTGAATATGATTTAATATTCCCAAATATGAAGGGTGTAGAATTTCTGTTGGGGGTGCGGGTGGGGGGGGGGGGGTGTTCGACTGTTGTTTTTTGCCATTAGTCACCTGCCTACAGTTAGTCCTATTATTACAAAATGATGAGTTTCTTAGTGCTGAGATGCTTCTTAAACAATCTTCTCATGCGACAGACAGCACCCCTGAAGACCCCCGACAATGATAGTGAGACAGCCTCCCTCCCCCCTCAATTGCCGTGTCGATATCTGATTAAGAAACTTCATTGATCTGTATCCTCGAACCCAGTGGGTTTGATGTTTTGTAAGATTTATATGAAATGTGTCGCTTAGCCTTTTAGGTCAGAAGTTGCCTGCAGACCACATTTGACCTGAAAAGGGCACGATCAGGTGACCATTACAGAATTTTTTATTATTTTTTAATGTTTGCCTACCATCCTTTCCACAACACTCCAAAAGCACTTGCTTAAAAAATAGGAAATAATTGCGAATCCTCACTTCAGGTCACTGGGTAGCAGAAGACCTTGACAACACCTTCATAAGCTCTGCTTGATAAATGCTTATGAAAACAACTATAGACTGCAAGGTGATACATTCTGCCAAGGTCTCGAGACAAGACCTTCATATCACTTTATACATCCCCTTTATATGTATGGCATTAACATTCACAAATGATACATGACTGATGAAGATCTTATGAAGATTTTATGTAGGGTCTTTTCAGCAAAGTGTTAAAGGTCTTTGGTAAGTGTTATGATTTAGACCGAGAATATGGATGACAGCCATGTCCCACTGCTGTCTCCACATCACTCACTCAAAGGGCACCTATTTATTAAATCGTAGGGTAAATAATAATGTGCTCCTTTACCTATGAGTCTCAAATTTTACTGTTTTTCACTGTTAAATGGCACTCTTACATAAAGTGTGTTGCAGTACATGTGTAAATGTGTGTGTGTGTGTACATACATGCAATATTGATGGACACACACACTTACTCGATAGAGTGAATAAAGAAATTTTATTGATTTTTAATTCTTTTTTTCCATGCACAATCCAAAAATAGGTATTACATTTTAATGTCATGTCAAACACAAATAGAAAGCACAGCATAAAATTCCTCACAAAACTGGTGTGTCGACTCCTCATGAAACACAAAAATGTGAAACAGTATTTTGCTAATAGTATATTTTAGTCCTTTTAATTTTGCTTTCATTTTTTTATTTAAGTTTAGTCAGTCAGGTTGAAAATCATGACAGGTAATCAGTGACCCCACCCTCAACCCAACACACACACACACACTGTTCAACCCGAGGTGTGTGTGTGTGTGGGGGGCCATTAATGTGCTTAAATGAAGAGCAATTAAAGACAATCGAATGGGACTATGGGTGCCTGGGAGGTGATAATATCTGACCACCACGTTTCAATTAAATCAGTGTTGTATTTTGTACAAACTAAAGCTGATTTGTTTTATATAGCACACCAATATCCCACACACCCATTTTATGTGTATATTTACCAAGAACAATAGGTTCTTTTCCAATTACAAACATGTTACATCACTCAAATTTGTATTTCATTTTAAATTGTATTACAATGCAACATAAACATGATTTTGTTGTTGTTGTTATAGTTCTTTCTTGGTCTGTTTCTTTCACTTGTTAATTACCAGCCTAAAAATTGCACATTGGAGGAACATAGGTTTTGAATGGAAATTCTGGGGTAGACAGAGTTTCCAGGCCAAAAAAAAAAACGAAGCCTTTTTAATCTCCACACTGCCACACTGACAATTCAAAATGACACCATGATTGATGTGAGTAGATGCTGGATTCGCAAAAAGCTAAAAAAAATTAGACAACAGGAGTTCTATTCCTGACCAGACATTTATCTGCATTCATAAATCATAGCCAATGGGATGCAGAGATCTGACGCATTATGTCATCTGCTGGGCAGAGCCAATTCCACTTTGACCTTTGCATTTGGCTTTGGTCACCTTTACTAAAAGGATGCTGTGACCCCCGGGGCCTCGGCTATCTATATTTAATCATCATCCGGGCCTGCTGACCCTTTAAGCAGAATAAATATATACAGTATTGTCAGGTGATATATGGCATAATTTTTAAGGTATTAATCAAAAGAAACTCGTCATCTGTAATGGCAGACATCAAGATGAATAGATCTAGACAGAACAGATTGGCAAACTCTGAACATCTCTGTATGGCCACACATAGATCCATGTCATTTCTAACGCCCAGAGCTTGATACCGCTGGTCAGACATTGTGACCATTGATTTTGCCTCTAGTTTGAAGAATTTGAACTTTGCCCCTTTCCATTATGGCATGCATAAAGAATAGTTTAATCCCCGCTGGTGTCACTCAAATATGCTTATGGGAGAGTTTGGGCAGTTAAATGTACCGTAAACTATCAACATTTTCTTGTTGACTCGTATTGTTCATACACGCCAACAGACGGGCAGATTCTGCAGGTATGTTTGCAGTGTACGAAGTAACGCAGCAGAATTCCTCCTTTGGATTTAAATGGTCACATTGAACTGTTGCAGTACCAGACAGCAATCACTGTACGATCTCAAAATGGCACAAGAAGAGCATGTGTCCAGTTGCCAGATCTGTCCCTTGTTTGCCTTATCGCACATTTGCACGGTACAGCAAATTGTTTGAGTATCACCAGTGGCACGAAAGTTAATCTCTTGGCTTAGATGATGCCATCTGTCAGAAGAAAAATGCCTGGTTGCAAAATTAAATCTGTTTGTTGTTAAGTTTTCTGTCTTCAGTTAATCCCCTCTCACATACATTTACATGATCCACATATATGCAATTCCTGCAGATTACTGAATTACTATTTCTGCAGATGGGTAATCAGAAGATGAACTAAATTTAACTCACAAACTACTAAACTGTTATCTGTTTTCATTGTAATAATATGTTTCAAGGCTTTAGATTTGTAAATGCATGTTTAATTACAATCCTACCGTGGACAGGCTTTTTTTGTGGAATTACGATATGGATGCATATGCATCTTTGTTTTGTGTTCAAAGCACGGTTTTTGGACACGTTACCATTTCTTAGAAGAAACGGGGGAGCAAATGTCTCTGTTTCTGATCCCCAAACTCATTGGAAGCAATTTTGGCAGCACTTACACCAGCCCATATTTTCACTAAGTCTCTAACAACTTCAGCTTGGTGCAATTGTTGCCCGTTTTTCTTGGAAGGTTTTGCTCAAGCTGTCTGAAGCCCAAAGATCAGTTTCCTAAGTCTTTTCACAGGCAACAGTGCTCAAGTCAGTCCTGCGTGACTCAAGGACACTGACTTACACTCGAGCTGCTTAGGTCCATCTTTAACAGCCCCCTTTGGTTCTCTGTCTTCTGTTTTTTCGTAGCATTTTAGAACAATGCCACACAAACTCCAATAAAATTTGCCCATGTCTTAAAAAATAAATGCTTAGTATTTATATTTAGTTAGAGGTAGTTTTACTTATTTATTGAAAGTATAAAGTTTCATTTTACAATACAGACATTCTTTCCCAATGATTTCTCCCCTCTAATCCAAACCAGTTCCAGCCTGACTTCCTTCGTTATTTTGGACAGGATAGAAAGTTCTAGAGAAAATAACAAGTGCACTTCCGTTTTGTCTCCGGTTCCCCGGAAACTTTTGGTTGCTTCAATTTAACCATAGTTAATTTGAACACCTGACTGTTCTGTAGGCACCGCTGCCCAAAAGGAGTCCAGAGCACCAGCAATTAATAAAAGGCTTCAGAAATTTCATACAAAATAAGACCCATATTATGGCATGGCAGCCATGGTCTTCTTCAAATCCCTGCTCCGTTTTATTGCTTGCTTTGATTGTTAATTTGTTTATGTCGTTCACAGATGGAGATTCTCTTTTCAGTTCACCGACAGATAACCAAACAAGGGTGCACAGATTGATATTTCCCCCTTAATGATTTTCTAAATCATAAGAACGCTACATTTTGTATTATACATTCAATCCACTAATAGAAAATTAATTTGGACCGAACTAAAAAAACAAACAAACAATAATAACACACGACAAAATCACTTTCCAATGCATTTATTGTGCTGCATGCTGACTGGAACACAAAAGTGCGTTTGTGAAAAGTTAAATTTCGTTCACCTGCATGTATCTGTCACAGTAAAGAGATGCTATCCCACAGGACATGCTGTTTACACAAGGGTCATGAAATCCCACACACATTACATCACGGAATGCCTTTGAAAGTAATACTCGGAATACCCTCTATCGCCAAACCTTGGGCAAATTTAAACAGGTGGAGTGGAAAAAGAACGACGTCTAAAGAGCGCGATCGCAGAGGAGGCGCAGATGCGTGAGTTTGGCTGGTGCTTTGCGGCTCGCTGCTCCCTTTTAGCCGGCGCTAATGCCATCGTAAGGGAGGGGGGAGAGACTGTGGCCACCGGCGGGGTCCCTACCCGCCATCGTAAGGGAGGGGGGAGAGACTGCGGCCACCGGCGTGGGGTCTACCCGCCACAGCCAGGATTGTTTGCTGCCGATTTTACACGAGCCGCTTGATTTGTCTCATGCTATTACTTTCTATCACGTCTGGAAGTCTCCCGTAAATAAATAAATAAATAAATAAATAAATAAATAAAAATAAAAGAGAGTGGGGTAGGAAGCTGCAACCGCTGGCGCTCCGCCTAAAGAGAAATCAATGAAACAAATTAATCCTTGGCGGGCCGGCAGTGACACAGTAATCCATCATTCGGTTCTGCTTTTACGCAGCAAATCAGGAGGCGGCCAGGAGCAGCTTCCCCGGGGGGGGGGGGGGGGCAGGAAGAGGCTGCCTACGGAGGCCCCGGGGAGAATATAGTACGGTGGAAGAAGTAGTAAAGCAAGAGACATACCTACCGCAGTATCACTAAGAGGGAAAGGTGTCAGTGTAACTGGAATGGAAGCCCTTAACTACTGTTATTAGGTATTATTAGTAGTAGTAGCAGTAATAGTATTAATGATGTAATAATGACATTAATTAATTAAGAATTGAAGGAGGTTGGGAGTCTGGGATACAACTGGTAGTATCCAGGCTATAATTTCCTGCTGATTTGGAGACAGTCGTGCCAATGTGGCTCTGTTTTGTGTTAGGTCCCGTGTGCCACTTTAACCCATTTAGATGTGTGAGGTCAAGGGCAAGATGCCAAATATACCAGCGTGCCACGTGGGGCACGTCCGTGCCAGCAGACAACAGTTACCTGTGGAGGCCGCCTGCCGTCCTCCCCGGCAAGCCAATAGCCTGAGTAACAGAGATATACGCACGGCACAGAGGTGAACTCCGGCTCCCTGTTAAAGGAAAGTCGAGACGGAATGTTCCAGCATCCAGTGAGCTTCCAGGAGCGAGATGCTGTCGCCTTCTACAAGAACTTTCTGGGTCTCACTCAGCGAGAACATGGAGGCATAACAAAGGGCTTAGGACTGTGCTGTGGGAAGCCATGAATAAGTGATGTAGACCAGGGTTTCTCAACCCGGTCCTCGGGGACCACCAGACGGTCCATGTTTTTGCTCTCTCCCAATTCCCTGCCAATTGGGAGAGAGCAAAAACGTGGACCGACTGGTGGTCCCCGAGGACTCGGTTGAGAAACCTTGATGTAGACTACTGGGGGGGGGGGGTACTTTTCCACCTGCCCTCTTACCTAGTGGGAGGGAGGTGCCACTCAGGATGGTAGCCACCCAGGAAACGCATTCAGACATCACAGACTCATTATGACATCGAGACTTACCTCACTTACATTTAAGGGTGAATTCCACAAAAAAAAAAAAACAGATAAACATCATAATAAAATGCATTAGTCATAATTACTGTAGAAGGAACAAACAGTGCTTATTGAATTTAATAAAAGTAATAAAGTGGGCTGTTAGCGTTTCATTTACTGGCCGGTGCTTCACGGCCGTGAGCCAGCTGCTTAACACCATCTCACCATCTTCTCATCACATTTTAACCATTTCAGAGCAACGAGTATCTATGGGAGATGGCATTAGAAATAGTGGGTAACCCTCCGCTACTATAAATGTCACAGAATAAGCAGTCAATTATATTAACTCTGAGTTGAGAGAAAGATTGACAATTTTAATAGGACAGAGTGTCGCCGTCCATGGACTTGAGCTGCAAATTTAGACATAAATGCTAGATGTTGGATTTGGAATTACAGAGCATGGATTCCACGTTCTCGGTGTACAGGATCGTTCTTTTGTCTCCTTCCGGCGAAAGACGTTAACGTGTTCGGGCTGCGTTTTCCTGTAGCGCCTTTCGCGTCCGCAAACATTGAGGTCCCGTGGCTTGTGAGTAAAGTTTGCCCACGACTCCAGGTCACGAACCAGGTCCATGGCACCCATGTCAGGATCTGCTCTGCTGGATTTAACCATCCTGTGAGACAAGGTCACGGGGGGGAAAAAAAACTTCACGGGCTTCCCAAGATCTTCCTTATTTTCAAGGCGTCTTTGAAAATCCAGCCCTGTGGAACATAAAACTGATTCCTCCCACCGCAATACACACCCATCAGCTAAGCTAATGCACTGGAAGCAAACATATTTTTATAGCCTCCTAGGAGAGGAATGCTTAAGGAAAAAGGGGGCATTTTCCTGCCCCTTTGAAAGGCAGGCCAGGGAAAGGGCAAAGGAAAGGCTGTTTAATGTTTCGGAGAATTCGGCAGCCAAGGTCGACCACAGCTTGGATGTTCTCTGTCAGAGGGGGTGGGGGGGGGGGGGTTGTTCTTGCACTCACCACCTCCCAACCTGACTCCAGCTTCCTGCCCTGGTCGCCCCTTCCCCCCCCCCCCTCCTCAACCACCTTCAGAAATTTTATAAATAAACAAACACGGGGCAGGTTGAAGTTTGGCCGGCAATCAGAAAATAAACGACGGGCCTGCCATTGCGCCGAGGAGAGGGGAAAAACCGCTGTGTTTGGGAAAGGAAAATCGTTAGGAGAGGTATAAAACATTAACGGCCGAACGTTTGCCTAGCTATTACAAACGCAAAGATACGACTTAATTGATTTCCGCACGAGTCATACTCGCCGGGACAGACCTCCCTACCCATAAACTCGTGGGTAAAATATGTACTTGGCTTAAATCGCTGCCATTAAAATTCACTTCAGAATCGTTTCTTGTATGGCGAGGCAGAAAATCCCACATAAAGCAGAACCTTAGAAATATTTTAATAATCTTAAATGATGGCCTTTGGGATTTCTGCCTGTGCTGTAACAATAACGATGATGATAATAACAATGCCTTTTTATTCCCGGGCTTGATAAAACATTCCTGGAAGTGAGATTCTACCCTGAAGAAATGAGATGGCACTCCAGCCTCTATCCTTCCATCACCATATTTCTACACACTTCCAATCCAAGAGAGAGAAACAAGGCCGGAAACATGCGACCCACCCAAGTCAGAAAAAACATACTCCTCATATACTGTCCACCCAAGTCAGAAAAACATACTCCTCATATACTGTCCACCCAAGTCGGAAAAAACATACTCCTCATATACTGTCCACCCAAGTCGGAAAAAACATACTCCTCATATACTGTCCACCCAAGTCAGAAAAAACATACTCCTCATATACTGTCCACCCAAGTCGGAAAAAACATACTCCTCATATACTGTCCACCCAAGTCAGAAAAAACATACTCCTCATATACTGTCCACCCAAGTCGGAAAAAACATACTCCTCATATACTGTCCACCCAAGTCAGAAAAACATACTCCTCATATACTGTCCACCCAAGTCAGAAAAAACATACTCCTCATATACTGTCCACCCAAGTCGGAAAAAACATACTCCTCATATACTGTCCACCCAAGTCAGAAAAAACATACTCCTCATATACTGTCCACCCAAGTCAGAAAAAACATACTCCTCATATACTGTCCACCCAAGTCGGAAAAAACATACTCCTCATATACTGTCCACCCAAGTCAGAAAAAACATACTCCTCATATACTGTCCACCCAAGTCAGAAAAAACATACTCCTCATATACTGTCCACCCAAGTCGGAAAAAACATACTCCTCATATACTGTCCACCCAAGTCAGAAAAAACATACTCCTCATATACTGTCCACCCAAGTCGGAAAAAACATACTCCTCATATACTGTCCACCCAAGTCAGAAAAAACATACTCCTCATATACTGTCCACCCAAGTCAGAAAAACATACTCCTCATATACTGTCCACCCAAGTCAGAAAAAACATACTCCTCATATACTGTCCACCCAAGTCGGAAAAAACATACTCCTCATATACTGTCCACCCAAGTCAGAAAAAACATACTCCTCATATACTGTCCACCCAAGTCAGAAAAACATACTCCTCATATACTGTCCACCCAAGTCAGAAAAAACATACTCCTCATATACTGTCCACAGGGTCATGCAATACATAGTCTTCAGCACTGAGTCAAAAGAAGAAAACAAAAGCTAGAAACTAAAAATAAATGTAAAATGTTTCATTGGTGTCAGTTTAGGTCTGGTGCTGCCCTACTGGATACAGGCTCGAATCCCACCTCTGCCTCCGCTTTGTGTCTGTGCAGTTTATGAGCTTTTCCCCATGTTTCCTCCAGGTACTCCGGGTTACTTCAGCAATCCAGAGACACTCTGCCTGGGATGGGCTCCAGGCCCCCCCCTTTGAACTCCAACATAAGCAGTAGGAAGATGGATGGATGATAATGAACATGTCAATTAAATATGTCTCAATGCAATGTGAATATGTTAAGATTATAGAAAACTGGATACAATATATGTTCATGTGTATCTATATACATACACACACACACTATATATATATATATATATATATATATATAGAGAGAGAGAGAGAGAGAGAGAGAGAGGCTATTGTAAACTACTATGCTGTAAAACTAAAAAGTATTCATAACGGTTGAAAGGACTGAAATATAACTGTTAACTTCATTGATATACTGTACAATGACCAGGCTACTATGGAGTGGACAAGTTGGCAAGTTCGCTTTGTACTGTGAGAGGGAAGGATTCAACATCACAATTTATTGCATGGAAAATTTAAAAAATGAAATAAAATTTTCAGTCCAGGACCCAAGGCGACCTGTACTGTTTCTTATTGGTTCACCAAAGCGGTTCTGTACCAGGTTACACTTTAAGACAAGTAGCTCATCACCTTCTCCTTTTGCCCAAGCTATGTAAAGGGCAGCAGGTACTGCAGTGAAGGAACAAGAACCGTGACATAAGCCTGAGGTACCGCAGTGATGGAACCAGAACCGGGACAAAAGCCTGAGGTACCGCAGTGATGAAACCAGAACCGTGACAAAAGCCTGAGGTACCGCAGTGATGGAACCAGAACCGGGAAAAAAGCCTGAGGTACCACAGTGATGGAACCTGAACCGTGACAAAAGCCTGAGGTACCGTAGTGATGGATCCAGAACCGTGACAAAAGCCTGAGGTACCGCAGTGATGGAACCAGAACCGTGACAAAAGCCTGCATCCAAAATTCTGACAAATTCATGTAGGTGCTAAAAAATAGGCAACATGCTTCCTTTTGGATAAACACATTTTCTAAGTAATTAAATCTTTCATTCTGCAATACATAGTTAAGTACTCCAGAACCAATACATCCTTATTAGAGAGATAAAACTGTGTATTAATGTATGTATTGCATATAAGTGTATTACTGCACATAAGTGTATTAGTGTATGCATGTCTATTATTTCATCAACATACAAACCAGAGAATTCTACATCACATTATCATCTACAATTAGGCATCAATTTATTCAAATTAGATCATAGATTTGTGTGAAATTATACTGGTGTTAATGCATTTATAAAATATATTTTTTTAAATTCAATTAACATAAAAGGCCCAAACGCACACACACACACACATGTCGGGTAAACATATCTTTATAGGGTCCACTCATTTATTTCCACGGGAAAAATGCTAACGCTAACGATGACAACCTTAACCCCCACCCAGCCCTAACCATAACCATAAGTAACCAAGCAAAAGAGTTTTTGCATTTTTATTTTTTTCATTGCAGTCACAGGTTTTTATTAAACTGAGTTTAATAATAATGGGTATTCATCATGTTGAGGGGACACTGTGTTCCCATAAGGTCAGGTATACCTATGCACACACACAGTTTTTCACATGCAGTGTTGCATATTTGAGGTGTTTCTTACCAGTGTTACTTATGGCTAGAAACATGAACGGTGCTGTATAAAGACAAAATGAATATTAAAATGCTGTAATGAAAACGCGCATCTGCCTCTGACAGATTATAGGGAGAACAAGATTTCATCTATGACAGATAAAGGCGACTTTGGTGTCGCTCTGCAGAATTTAAGATCATATTATGTCAACAGCAGAATTAAAGAATATGGAGTTCCAGCCTTTCATTTCCCAGAAAACACTGAAATTCCAGTACTGATAAAGTACAGTGTACTGTAATGTACATATAAGTGCAGTGTGTGAGTCTGTATGCATGTGAATTGGGCAATAACTGTAACTGTGTCTCAGGAGAGGTAATATTTAAGTTCCCTTTAGTAAGTACTCCGTTTCCTACACATATCCCCATATATGTTGTTTGTGAATGATTAAACACAGTTAGAAGGCTAATTTTTGGTAAATATATCAAGTATATACGTGTGTGTGTGTGTGTGTGCGTGTGTGTGTGTGTGTGTGTGTGTAATCATTCAGTCTGCTTTGTCGTTTCAATCTTCGTTGGTGTACAGAACTGGCAACTTTGTTTCTACTAACCAAAATTTAAGAAGGTAAGTGGAAGAAACCCCATTTCCTTTATGCATTTTACTGTGAGGTATTACACCTGGTTTAAGGGTAATGCTTTGGTAAGGACTTCATGTCAAATGAAGACAGGAAACCAAGTTGCAGTTCAGTCATTTCTTGTTCACCCTGAGAGGCAGGGTGTCGGTGAAATGCGCCTCTCTCTCTGAGGACGACTGGGATGGGATTTAAGAAGCCAAGCTTGGGTTTCCTCAGCACTGAAACTAGGCCGATGTTTTGGAAGCAGCCCTCCTGTGAGATCACATTTGGCCCGCTGAAAATTCTGCTTTCAGAATGTCTGCTCCTTCCCCACACTCAGTGTAACGCATTGCGTTCGTTATCCGTTTCATTATTAATGTTGTTTTAATAAGTATCATTTTATTGTATAAGATTTTATGCAGTTATCATACCTATTAAAATCTCTTTAATAGAAAAGTTCTATTAAAAGTTATTTTCCTGTGAAAGTGCAGAGACAAACCTGGCTTTAAACACAAAAATGGGATTAAACCGCTTCCGTTAGCAACCCATTCAGTTTTATGGTTCAAACTATGGAAGTTACTAACTAATAGTTAGCATCTATGCTTTTGGGAAACATCCCCAAAGTTACTTGATTTGTGTCTGTGTCTTTGTGTGTGTGCGTGTGTGTGTGTGTGTGTGAGCGGGTTTACCTATCCTTATGGGGACACAATGTCCACATAACGTGATAAATATCCATTTTTTTTCCCTTATGGGCACCGTTTCCTGGTCCCCATAAGGGAAAACTCTATTTTATAAAAATCGGTGACTGCTATGAAAAAACTAAAAACGCAAAAACTCTTGTATTTTGTTTGGTTACTTATGGTTATGGTTAGGGCAGGGTGGGGGTTAAGGTTGTCATAGTTAGCGTTAGCATTTTTCTCATTGAAATGAATGAGCGGTCCCCATAAGGATATGTTTACCCTACATGTGCACGCTTGTGTGTGTGTGTGTGTGTGTGTGTGTGTGTGTGTGTGTCAGCTGACATATCCTCCCTGTTGTCCAGCAGTTTGCTCATTCCTGAAACAGCAACTTGAGGTGCAACAGTGTTTTATATGTATTTTACTAGAGTGGCTTGCAGGAAATCATGGCCACGCGTCACTCACTTAAACTCCAGTGCACAGACCTTGATCTGATGTTAATTTAACTTCTGGCATGAATTGGTAACATGGCGACCATGAAATATGTTTTAAAAACTAATGAAATAACTCTTTTGATACTTCAGTAATACGTTTTGGGTACTTTAAATACCCACTTATTATACCCACTTATTAATAGCTGTATTCAAAGAGTGCATTGTGAATTAGGCTAAATAATCGCCTTGCCCTAAATGACATCAATTTAAGCAGTGTAGAATTAAGGGGACAGTAAAACGTCACGCGAGGAACTATGGCCGTACCTAGGGGACCAAACTGGGGGAACAATATCTGTTTTCTGAATTCGTTATTATATAAACAAAGATGGTTTGACCAGCTACATATTTTGGTTTCTATGAAGCGAAAACTGTTAGAATTTTTTTAAATTATGGATGTTTAACATAATCACTTAATAGGATTAATAATAACAAAGGCTAAAGAATAACGGTTTCCAGAAAATTAAATGATGTCTCTTAAATTCTCTTTATATAAATATGTTTGTATATCTTACATAATTCTTTATACAGGGGTTTTCATTTAGTTTTTTTCACTCTGGCTTCACATTAAAACTTAAAAAGCGTATATATGTCTATTACAAACACTTAAAAGTTTCACTCATAATTGTATTCTGCAAAATTACTGTAGATAAACCATGTTAGTTCCTGGACGAGATATTATATTCGTGCCCCATCAGAATTAATTGGCGGATGTATCCTAAAGCGATGACGGTTTTAAGTGTTAAGGGGGCTGTCTTGTTTTGTTAAGTCCGGATTTGGGAACCATGACTTTGCAGCAGACTGAAGGAGCTTGAACACCCATGTGAGCTCAATTCAGCAGCAGGCTGACTCCTCCTAAGAGGACGTATCGCAGTTTTATAACTTCAGAAACTGAGACTGAAAACATTAAAATTTTCTGGATTATAAAAATCGCGCAATATCAGTCAGAACATAATACTAGTTTTATAACGAGCACGAGCTGAATTTACAATGACACACCTCTAGGAGAAAAGAGATACTGATAACGTCCCAAGAGCGAGACGATTTGACTCTTCTTTTGTTATGATTACTGGATCTGTTTTTATATATAAATGTATTATTATTAATGGTTTATTATGCAATTACTTGTTCTTAAATCGTCAGTTTAGTACGTGAATACAGAGTAGCGTAGCGTCCAAGGTGCCATGTACCCAACAGACGCATGGTGTTCTAATAAGTGCGATTAGTCTGTGTCTTCTGAAATCTGCTTATCCAGGAGAAAGGCACTAGATAAAAGACAAATTCAAGTGACCCCCACCCCCTCTCATCCACACCAATCTGGGCCCCAGAATCGCAAGAGATCAAGTCGGACAAAAGACCCCCCCTCCCTTTTTGCAACTTGCAAAGACACGATGCACGACGCACCATCTGACTCGGACGTTAAAGTTACTTGTCGAACAGTAAGAACATACAGAGACTATGATCAAAACGGCAGTTGCAACACTGAGCATTTTTGTAATTATTGTTAATATTCTATATTATATTAAGTACGATTACATATATTTCAATGTTTATATGTCTTCGTTTTTTCTGGTGTGTTAAAATTACGTTGGGGTTACATTGATGTTTTGTAGTGTTTTTTGTAGTCATAAGAATTTGCTCGAGCCCTTGTAAATTTAATACGTTGTCTTGTAAGTTTAGTTTTGCGTAGTTTACATGTTCAAATTAAATGTAAATGCTTTTTTCAATTAATATACAAATTAACATTCACCATAGGCTACACCGTATTAGATACAAAACTATTCTATTGTTCTTAAATATGGTGTATTAAACTTTTTCTCCGCGTCGTATAAGTTTTAAAATGTATTATTGTTGAAATATTATTATGCTGATTACTTCTACAACTTTAATAAGAAACTCGACATACTGCATGCTTCATTATAATTATTGCTCTGTGGTGTTTTGTTTTTTAGATATGGTGAATCTTGTATACAATTGCTCGAGTTTTTCTTTTTTATCTTATCCTGTTACAAGATGATCCGCTGCGCTCATATCACGCGCAACCATACGCGGAAATACGTTGCACGTGATTTCGTTGCTCTTGGTCATTTATAACCATCTCACACTGCATACTAGATAAGGTTAAGTCTTTTACCCAACTCCTCTAGCTACAGGAATTTTAATACGTCATTAATGAGGCCTGCAAACGCTTAAAAATAAACGCTCTTTTGATTTGTTGCATGATGAAAATTCAGCATGTGATAAATTTCCCAAAGGAAAATGTATCAAAGGAGTGAGTGCATCAAGCACTGTTCGCATATCTATCTTAACCTTCAATCCAACGGCAAACTTCAATCGTGTTATTGGACAATTATAGTAATTATAAGATAATCTTGATAATATTTTTTGAGGGTGTCTGTTATATATAAATTAGTTGTGATATACAGAAAAGCTATTTTCACACACTTCATTTCGAAATTGAAACACTATTTCGAAATTTTAGTTGCGGAATGCTGCAGATTATTCGCTCGGGGTTGTGTGAAGCAATCAGGGGGCTAAATTTAACTATCGATGCAATGCAAACACGAAACAGTGTAATTGTTCTGATTTTGATAACTACACTTGTATTTTAACCAAAGGTTCATGACTGGCGTCTACGCGATTCTATACCAATCCATAAGAAAAATTCAAGAAACGCTGGGAGACCACTTGGGAGTTCCGAAGTTCACGTCACTTATGTTAGACACTTCTATGTGATTTAAATCGTGCATTACCTATTAAACTTAACCATCGATTTTAAAGGGAAATGCATTAACAAGTTCATGCTGTGCGCTCGCTTTTTGGCGCTCGAGGTTCAGAGAAACCTGCAGTGAGTTTAAGCAAAGCAAAGCTTGCTGACAATTACATACAGAGCTGTTAATTTATATATCTAGTATCCCGATGTTAGGGTAGGCTACAACACAAAAATCCGTTGCATGCATTTCTCTAATACAATTTCCCGCTTATTTCTAAACACGAAAGACAAGTTATGTTGACTATCTGCACTGCCTTTTGCTCCATTAATTTCTCTTTGTTTAGGGTCAAAACAGCTTATGATATCAAGTGGCGAATGGAACCCAAAGACGACCCAATTCTCTCTACTCGCCGGTCGAATTCATTTTCTGTCTGCCCTTTAAATCCATCAACATCATCGCACTTAGGAACCTGCAATCAATCTTGATTGAACAACATCAAAAATATGCACGTGAGATGGTTGTACTGTGGCAAGGATAGATTGTCTTGTGTGCTAACGCTGCAACTGACGATATTAAAAATAAATAATTTACGAAAGCATACAGAAGACCATCTGAATTAAAATTGTGAATATTTAAAGATAATAAAAGATAAGTAATTATCTAATAATCTCAACTAATCGACAAATCATAAATAACCGTGGAGTGACGACCTGCAAAGCATGGACACATGGGGTTCTTTTGAATTATTTGTACGCGTGCGTTGCGCTTTTTTTTAGCAATCCAGTTTATACGTTTAAAAAAATGGATCGGTAAAATTTTAATTGCCTACCTGCAACGAAAAATCATGTTTTGGCAGGACCTTCATGCTACCTTCGGCGGCTGCTTCTTGTTCTTTTAACGTCCAAGTGTCCACTTTCCCCCCCTTTCCCACATTGTTGTCTTGCTAGTCTTGCCTCTGCTCTCATTCGCTATCCTGCTCTCTCTCTCTCTCACTCACTCTCTCTCCCCCATCTTTTTCTCCCGCGCTCCCGCTCTAGTCCAATATGTGAGGTTAAATATTTGTGAAACGCTCGCAAAACTTTTTCCCTCGTACTCGGTTGATTCGCATTTGTTTCACTCCCCCGCAAAATTGAAGACAATGGTTAAGTGTTTGTTTTGATAATCGTGGGTGGGGAAAATGCCTGGTTGTACATCACTTCCCCAAAAGCAAATGCAAAATGTAACTAAAAGTGCGATTTCGAAAGTTTCTGTCACTTTGTTCCTATATTGAACGATGGTTTACCGAAAATACCAGTAAAATCAAAAAGGCGCATCTACAATCTATAAATCTATAACAGAATAATGACAACTGAATTCTTGCGCGTTTAACACCATTCAGTACTAAAGAAGTCTGTAAACATTTTATTAAAAGACAAAATAAAACACCTATGTCAATACATCCCCCTTAAAATATGTGCACACATCTTTAGGGAAAGACATTTCTTGTATGTTTAATTTAATGCATTCTTAATTTCAATGGATGATACAGTAAAATGTTCAAGTGATTGTCTACTGTACACTAGATGGCAGCCCGACCCAGAAATTTTACATCTGTATCCCACAGCTCTCGGTCGCCACATAGACCGCCGATACCCAACATTTAAAAATTATACAATAAATCGTTTGTGCTTTCCTTAAACAAATGCCAATGCTTTCATTCATTAGACGTATTATCAAAATGACAATTAATCTCCTGTACACAACAAATAGCGGTTTGCATTGAGCAATAGAGCTTTCTATTCTCCGTAATTAGAACAGCATTATCTCCGACGTTAGGTGACATTCTGCACAGCATCCTGCGAAGCTAAACCGGTATTTCATACAGATGCGCAAGACAATCATCATATTATACTTTGCACATCCACATGCATAAGTAAGCGATTACAACGGCTAATAACTAACCAATCCGAACTTTAATACGTCGGATCGCTTAGCGCTATATATGTATTTAATGTGCGTCCTTCCTATATATATTTTTATACTATTGTATCTTGAGTTTCTTCCTCTTGTGACAATAGACAACACATACTAATCAGGTTTCAAAGTAAATAGCGGCGTAGGGGAGAACTCAGTGTAAATTGTGCTTGTCAAAAGAAAAAAATCCAGTCGTAGGTAGCAAGGCAGTGGGACTCTAACCAATGGAGTGAAGGAGGCTTGGCTAACCTTAGTCCCCCCCCCCACCCCTCTCCCCTCCCCCCCCCCCAAATGCAGGGCTCTGACCAGTCAGTCGCCTTTGATTATCAGTTGCCAGCAGCCCCTCTCTTGGCTCCTTGACATGAGCACCATATAAGGCGCAGTGATCTCCATAGAAACGTGTCAGTTTCAATAGTAGTGTCAAAGTTCACTATATACAGACATTCGCGCAGATCCCCGTTTCGGAAACATTGCTCCGCTGGTCTTCCCGTTCAAACGCATTCATTTTTTGGGTCTCTGCTCTTTGCATATTCTATTAGTTTTTTTGTCCGTGTTTTTGTCTTTTTCTCTTTCGCTCCGTTTCAGCTGGAGAGGTGAAATACCGGGACACGGCGTATTATTATTATTATTTTTAAATTTTTTAAAAATATTTTTCGCTGCTGATGAGTTTATTAAGATATGAAGAAATGAAATACAGCTCTTCAGTTTTCGCTCCCTTCGATCAGTGGAGACTGGAGTGAGAAGGAGAGAGAAAAGAGGGGGATTTATTTCGCCATACTTTTGGATCGCTTGTTATTTTCTATTACATCCATATCCTGGTCCGATCCCAGGGAATCGCCTCTGCGCTCCAACCGCTTAATCTGAACTAAACGCTAATTTGTTGCCTATCGACATTTCTCTTTTTTTCCAAGACTGGGTTTCTGAATGGCTGACTGCGATTTACCTTGGAACTGGCCTCCCGACACATGCGTATCCTGATCGGGTGCCTTTTCACTTGTATTTTGAATGTATCGATCGCCCTCTCTCCTGCTCAGCCATATGTGTAAGATTTGACTTTGCACAACCTTGCGCCCGATACCCTTTTTCCCCACTTGAAATACCGCAGCGATCAGCTCGCTTTTAAGCACTTTTTCGGAATCGAGATATGGCAATGGTAGTTAGCGTCTGGCGAGATCCGCAGGAGGACGTGGCCGGAGGAACTCCGGGCGGCCATAACACGCAGCCGGCAAGGGAGCAGCAGCAAGCGGCGTCGGCGGCGCCGCATACCCCGCAAACACCCGGTCAGCCGGGACACCCGTCAACGCCCGGGACAGCCGGAGACAAGGGACACGGCCAGAGTTCAGGACAAAATCAGCATATTGAATGTGTGGTTTGCGGGGACAAATCCAGCGGCAAGCACTATGGTCAGTTTACCTGCGAGGGATGCAAAAGTTTCTTCAAGAGGAGTGTCCGGAGGAACTTAACGTATACATGTCGTGCCAACAGGAACTGTCCAATCGACCAGCACCACCGAAATCAGTGCCAGTACTGCCGGCTGAAGAAATGTTTAAAAGTGGGCATGAGGCGGGAAGGTGAATACCATTTTCTTAGCATCTGTATTTCGGTTTCCCGAAGTTGTCATAAAATAATGTAGCGCATGTCTGCTCCGTGTATGTCAGAGACTGGCGTGGGCCGTAACCAAACAGTGTTATCTTACCGACAGAGTGCTAACTAGTCAACGTTCCGTCATAATGCAGTCTTTTTAATCTCATATTTTTTTGTAAATCGTATACATTATGGACGAATTCTTTTATTAGGAGCCGAGTAATCTAGTAAGAAATAAAATGCTAATGTTCTAAAATATAACTTAATTTAGACAGCGTATCACTTAATTTTATCACATAATACATGCACAATAGTTTCCGAATACAATTCAAGTGTTACATAAAAGTTCCAGAAATATTTTATTAAAAAAATAACTTGTAGACTCTACTTCTTCAAAGTCGTACGTCGAAGACAACAATAATTATAAAATTGCAGGTACAGCAAAAAGCATGGGCATACTTGCGTAATTTAATTTATTTTTTATTTGCCGTTGGAATCACGCGTTTTCAATAGTGACAGAAATAAATAAAAAAATAGATCCAACACATGTAATCTACTTATTTACACAGCTGACGTAGTACTGTGAAAAAGCTACAATAGGTATGATATTTCTGAAACAGACAAAATAATCTTTATAGTGTACAGTGCACATTGTTCGGAAACATTTTGTGCTGCTCGTGTTTATGCACATACTCCATAAAAGCATGGCTGTTCTACAAGAATCTGAAGTTGTCTTGCTGTTATAAGAGCTATACAATTCGAGCATTATAGCTTGTTTTTGATTTGTGTTTAAAATGGAGGGTTTAAGTCCCATTCGCATAGCAAGACTAGAGTGAACTAAACGCTATACGACGAATCGTATTAAGCTACATCGCATAGAACATGCAATTTCGTATTGGCCTATCTTTTTATTAAGGGACTGCAGCCTGTTTACATAATTATTAGGGGGACTCTGTAAACTTTACCAGCGTATGTTTATCTGGTCGGAATGTACATTTCCTCTCCTTCTCTTTCTTCTCGTCAGCGGTTCAGCGAGGACGAATGCCTCCGACCCAGCCCAACCCAGGCCAGTACGCCCTGACGAACGGGGATCCTCTGAACGGGCATTGCTATTTATCTGGATACATCTCGTTATTACTGCGGGCCGAGCCTTACCCGACGTCCCGATACGGCAGCCAGTGCATGCAGCCTAACAACATTATGGGCATCGAGAATATCTGCGAGCTGGCCGCACGCCTGCTCTTCAGCGCCGTTGAGTGGGCCAGGAACATCCCTTTCTTTCCAGATCTGCAGATCACGGACCAGGTGTCTCTTCTCAGGCTGACTTGGAGCGAGTTGTTTGTGCTTAACGCGGCTCAGTGCTCCATGCCCCTTCACGTGGCCCCGCTGCTGGCCGCGGCAGGCCTCCACGCCTCCCCGATGTCCGCCGATCGAGTCGTGGCTTTCATGGATCACATTCGTATCTTCCAGGAGCAAGTCGAGAAGCTCAAGACCCTCCACGTCGACTCGGCAGAGTACAGCTGTATCAAAGCAATAGTGCTGTTCACGTCAGGTGAGTGTCAAGCAAGAGAGAGAAAAAAAAACACCAGACAGGCCTTAGGCTTGGGCAGATGCAGACGTGCTGCAATATGATCTCGAAACACGAATGTCCACTTTCTATATAGTGTGACGCCATATCACGAAGTAGGACAAGTTTTAAAATAAGTTATATTGCAATCGTAATATTTAATGCATATAATATGTAGGGCCATATATTGTTACGTACGGCCAATAAATGCATTTCTAACATGCAGGGCAGTGGATGCGTATTCTTGCGTTTGTTTTTATTTGGCATTTGTCTCTTCGTGGTTTTGCTTTACTCCGTAAGATGTGCGCCGCATTAGCTTTGAAGAAACAGGGGACTCTAATGCAAAAATGCATTTTAAGAAAATTCAGTATGACCTGACCTTAAAAAATGACCGATATTTTCCCGGCGGACTATCATCTGTGTTGACGTGAACATACAGAGTTTTTTTTTTTAAGTCTTAGCACTAAACTCATAAGTACTTGTTAGTAAACTTGCTGTGGCTTCCAAATCGAGTTGTAAGTGCAAGAGTGATGCAGTGGGTCCCATCGCGGAAGGATACTCCGCGTAGCACGTAGGCCTCAGCCACGCGTTTCTTGAAGTCTAGATAAATTTGTCACTGCTGCACATACATGAATGTAAGATGCAAAACAAGTTTCACATATGACATATATTATATGACTATATATTATATAATTGTCACCCGTATTTTGCTAACTTACATAGTTAAGATGCCCGCAAAATGCTAGATTTTGTAGTTGGGCGATGCAGTGCATATTGTGAATTCAAGCCTGTTTATTAACAATCCACTGGGAGTACACCTGCATGAAATATTTAATTTTGTAGTTTTTTTAATTTTTAATTTTTTGCAAGCTAGAATAAAGTAAATCTATGTTTCGCAGACAGCTGAATATGGATCGAAAATGCACCATACCTGTATTGTTTTACTGTTAATAAGATGCATGTGTAGGTGTAACGTATAAAAATACTTATTTCTGATACGGCGTTTTTCATTTAAAAATAGATGCGATCTGGCAAACAAGGGGAGGGAAAGACCGTGTAGTGTGGTGACAGCAGACAGTCTGCTTTTGCTCCAGTGCCTTGTATATTGATTTAGTTCTTTGCTATGTAAATGTTAAAATCATAATTTCCGTTTTGCGTATTTTTATAATAAATATTTCGATTTGTCATCGCCATAAACGAGATTATGCGTGAAGGTATTTGCCGTTGTCCATTTTGCATTTTCATTTGTTAATGTCTATTTACGTTTCTATAGGAGTAATTTTCATTTTGGGGGAAAATATGAAGGCGTCTCAATAAATTCTGAACATATTTTGATGTAACACCATAATGCTTGTATTAGGTTTTACTGTCTTAACAAAAACAACAAACGTCTTTCTTCCCCCACTTGACGCCAACTGCCTGCACACATAATTTTATTTTTAATTCAGTCCAACAAAAGCTTTCTTCCCACATGTTTTAAACCGCAGTTATTTGTATTAGTATTTAAGCAAGTAATTGAACATTATTTCTTATTTTTGTAGTTTCTGTGTCGAAAACTGCGAATAATTATCGCTGTCGACGAATGTAGCCTACTGTCCGTAATTTTTTCTTCTACAACATGGGCGCATTACACGTAAAACGGTCTTATACCCATTGTGCACATATTGAACGATGCATGACAGTATCTGGCCTGACACATTAGGATTCCGAATGTCTTTAGTTTCAAATAAGGCAGCGCCTATGTAAGTACTTATAAATCTGTTAAGGGTGAGCGAGTGTTAGGCTATAGACGGTAATCGCAGATATAAAGGTAGATTATTCTTAATTTTGTAAATTATGAGAATTATTTTATTTATATTGGTGGTTTTTCATTCTTCTGGGGATTAATAAGCAGTTTTGGGTTCCGGGTAATGCAGAGATTGCATTTTAAGCACGAGGCCTGCGGTGTTTACGTAACAGCGGCAGGTTAAAGAGATTCTGCCTCAAGGATAGACTTTGATATGATGTTAGGGTTGATCAGCACTATCCATATCACAATAAAGCGAAACACTTATTATGTTATTATCCAGTCGGGTATTGCTGTTGGTTATTATAAATCCTCCTTAATATTAAGTATTGTTTTTTTTTTCTTTCATTAATACTTCGTCAACGCCTAGAAAGTCTATTGCGTACAGCACCTGCAAAACGGTCTTAGATCTTAAGCCTGGATATGAATTCAAAGATATGCTTGGTTCTTTACCAAGGGAAACTAATACCAGTAAGTATTAAAGATTAACTATGAGATGTCTGATATCGTTGCCTAATTTTTAGGAGATTACGGTAATTCTGTATGGCACTTTATACGTTGTAGTGACACGTCAAACGAAACACAAGGGGCCCCAGTGACAAAACTGTGCTCCTGGTATCCCAATTTCATTTATATATGAATACACACACACAAATATGTATATTTATACATATATATTATATATATATATTTTTTTTCCATAACTGATTATACATTAATGTCAAACACACTAAACAGTGATATTCCAATTGACCACCATCTCTGATAAAAAGCCACACTGCTGTAGGCGTCCTGGGTTGTTTGCAAATGCAAACCTCGTTGGATTACTTTCCCAGTGAGGTCAAGAACAAAATGTATCGGACACGATTCTGCGGATGTTCTTGTGCGGTATTGTCAGGGCTTTGTTGTGTGTTGACCCGCTTTAAAGCTCGCTTGCTTAGCCGTCCACTTCCCAAATGGCTTTGCTGTTTTACCATGATGGGGCTTCACCAAAACAAAACGCTCCCCTTAAACCAAAACCCTTTCAGGTCTCATGTGTGTTGCTAGATTATTATCAGGGCATCCGTAGCTATATAAACTTTAGTAAATTCATACTTCATACCCCGTCTTTGTACTACTCAAAACACGAGTCTCCTTTAATCATCCAGAGTGGAATATTTAATTTCTTTGATTGCTTTATAGCAAATACCATGTATTTCAATGTGCTTCATAAAGGAGTATCAGTTTGAGTGTGTTTGTATGCTTATGTATAACGATAATTCACAATCATGCTTTAAAACAATGTCTTTTTGTGTCCGGTTGGGGTGCACAGACGCTTGCGGCCTATCGGATGCGGCTCACATTGAAAGCCTGCAAGAGAAGTCACAATGTGCCCTTGAGGAGTACGTGAGGAGCCAGTATCCCAACCAGCCCAGCCGCTTTGGAAAGCTCTTACTGCGCCTGCCTTCACTTCGCACTGTTTCTTCATCAGTGATCGAGCAACTTTTCTTCGTCCGCTTGGTAGGTAAAACGCCCATTGAAACCTTGATCCGGGATATGTTACTATCCGGGAGTAGCTTCAACTGGCCGTATATGTCAATTCAATGATCCCAGTAAGGGGGAAAAAAACACGACGGAAAAGGACCAAAACAGCCACCCGAACCTGAAGACTGTATGGACCTCAAACGAAACGAACAAAATTGAAGGACCTGCTTTTTGGTCGATATTATTATATCATAAATATTGATTGTTTATTTGTTTGCTTGTTGTTTTTTTTTTCTTTTTTGTGACTTTAGATGGAATTCATTATGTACAGAAACAAGGGATGTACTCGTGTATCTCCCTGATGAACAAGAACACTGGTCTTCATTTGGTAAAATATTAGTCTCTATTTTCATTTTTGTACAATCACAAAATGAAAATCAGGAAAAATCCTCGTATGCTCAATAAACGAATCAAGATTTAGTGGGAAAATAACGTTTCCATACAACTATAAGAAGTGTCACGTGTCTATGTATCTCTGTTTTGTATTTTCATTTTTTTCTGGTTCAAAACCAGATTTTCTGTGATTACATACTAATAATTTTATATAACCTTTTGCTTCTTATAACAAGTGCGATATATGTTGTCGAAGCTATGTTCTTCAAGAATTAAAATTGAATTGAGAATCTAAACAGAAAAATAAATAAATATAGACTGAAAAGGACATTGCCTACTCGCTTTGAACAATATTGTGATTTTTATTATAATTATTATTATTGATGTCACGCACCTGCGATTCAACTGCAAACTTGACCTCATGGACATTTTATACCCAGGACACGCAGTTTGATTGGTCATAATATGTTAAGTATCGTTTTGCAGCTAAAATGAGAAATATGATTGACAAATCAAAAGCACTTTTAATATATAGTTTAAAATACAGAATGTGTGTTTGGTCTTGAACTTTTAAAAAATTTTGCTGGTTGTCTAATTTGCTGCTGTCATGCGAGGATGTTGCAGAAAAGGTCAACGATGGGGTTAATTGAGATTAAAGAACTGTTCTCCCTAAAACATTTTTACGTTAAAATCGCGCGAAGATAAGTTTGGGGCGTCTTAAAATTGTTGCAGCAAACTGAACTGCGTGAAAACGAGTGAACAGGAAAGCGCTGCGACCTTTACGTCATAATCTTTTTATGGATTATTTTAATAGCTAAGCGGGAAGCAAATACAGTACTTTTATTTCATTAAACATTTTGGAAATCAACCATATTACATTTGCTTCGCTTTTTTATAATCGGATAAAACAGTGTCACATATACGTGTCGTAAACAGGCCTGTGTTACGCAAGGGAACCGTCACATTAACTTCGAAGAACAGCGCGTGCTGACAGGTGTACAGGTAACCTGCTTTCCTCATTAGAGCGCCTAACTAGCCCCAGTTTGAATCCCCGTTGCGCTATTGCGTTGAGCAAATGGATACGTCATGGCCATTCAGTTGAAGTAGTTCTCCGGCTTTATCACGTCGTCGTGGAAGTTTCACTTGTGACACACAATGTAACGAGAACTTCAACAACTTTGTTTCTGTAAAAACCGTACAGTTTTTATGTAGTTTGGCGAGTTCGTAAGTTTGATTGATCCCATTAATTTCTGTCAAGATAGTTTCTCTTTTTATTCACTAATTGACTTCTATTACCGCTCAGTTGCTCAAGACTTATTTAAAGTCAAATGTTAACTTCTTCAATATATTTTTAATTACCCATAAGAAAAAAAAACATATTGTATGTGTTGCTCTGCATACTGTGGCTTATCGGTGTTATCAACGTGGCTTAAAATTAATAAATATTATAATATTATTTTCCTTGACATTGAAAAGTTACGGCCAGTAAATGGTCTATCACAACATATCCAATAGGTTTTAATATTTTACGCACAAAATACTTTTACTACAGTTTGCGGTTCCTTTTAAGTATGTTGCTGCATGGATTACCAGGCAACAAGGTGTCGGATTCTCAAAATCGATTAAAAAAAAATTCAGATTTTAATAATAAATATGATGTAGATGATACGGTGGGTTGTTTGTGTGCTGTCTTTCTAAATTGAATTAGCTACGGTGATATTCCATGAAAGACGAACGCCTAATTAAATTTCCTTTTTTGGTGACACATGCTGTCTGAGAGATTAAAAAAATACATATTTAAATTTGTCAAGATTATTCTTACCAGGCGAGTTATTTCTAATAATACAGCGGGGTCTTAATAATATACACTATCTCAACAAAGTCAGCTATAATTAAAACTAAATCGTTCTGCTTTTTGTCGCATATCACAAAATAAGTTCTACCCTATATTTTAAAGTTTCTACGCGGACAAATATTTTAAAAGCCCACTAATTTAAATAGATGCTACTAGCAATTGCTGGCCCTACTTTAGCACGCATGACGGTGCACGAGGCTGTGTTGTTTAAATCAACTCACGCATGTGTATGGTCCCTCGGAAAGTGGCCTTTTTAGTGAAATTTAAAAACAGAAAAGTTAGTAGTCGTGGAAAGTTAGGGGCTCTAACAGGCGCGTCTATGCTGCTCCACATTTGAAAAAAAGTCGAATCTTTTCAACTCAAAGAATTAAAATACACAGCGGCTTTGCAATTCGCCTTGTAAGCCGGACAGCATATTAGGTATAGTATTTGGTCAGTGTTTCCTGTGGGTATTGCTTTGATGGAAGAAACACTTAAAGAGAAAATAAGTCAATCGAATTCGTATTTAAGTGATGGAAAGCGAAAGGAATCTCAGCAGGCCGGGAAGTATTCTAAAACGAGTTAAATATCCATTTACTGTTGTCGTATTCTATTAATCAATCGACAAGTGAAGCACGCTTTACCACTGGCCTATTTGTTTGCTTACACAAGCAGATGGGTGCGATTTCACGTTTTATATGTCTCCCTGAAAGCGCGTCACATTTATTATATCGAGTTGTCAGAAGGCGTTTTTTAAAACCACGTGTAATCAAGGCGCTCTTCGTACTGTGCCTTCAGAATCACTGTACTGATGGTAGAGCAACTGGCGTTCAGCCCGGAATTGAAACATCGAGATGAGACCTCCAAACAAAACAGTGGAATATTTATTAAATATCTTTTGGATATCATCTGTGGATAAGACAGACCTTAATTCGGATAAGCACGGATGAAAGTGAAACGGTTCACGTATTGTGTGGCTTTATAGCACTTTATCTCAGACAGAAAGTACTTCTTCATGTATTCATGCTCACTTCACATCAGTGTCGGGTGTCGGAAATTGCATTTCACTTTAAGTGTCAGTATGCAACATCCAAAGTGAATATGCTCCTGAATTTGATCATTTAAAATAAAACATTGAGTGTCTTTCAAAAGGGTGTATGATCACACGACCAAATATGCAGTCAATAGAGTGAACAGAGGAAAACAGAGGATTGCTCTCAATGGGCAGCAGACTGTAACATAGAGAGCATATTCAAAACGAGGCATGAAATACCACCAGTTATATAGGTGGCCAGTAAACCAGAAAGATGGGGTGAGAGTGAGTGAATGAGAGAGAGAGAGAGAGAGAGAGCAGATCGCTGTGTAAGCAATCTCTTTGTGTTGATTTAGGAAGACGTTTACTGTGTATAACGTTTAGGGTTGATAATATCATTGGTCCGGCACATAAATAAAGCTTTGGCTAATCTATTGGGTCAGTTAGACTATCGATTCCCTCTGCACTCTCCAGAATAAACAGAGGCACCGAGACACGGTGCAACCTGACAAGGAGAAGAAGCGATTTCACCCAGTTCGGCTCTCATTAGCATTCTTTGTCCATGAACCTACACAGTGGCGTCTAACAGAGATATCTAGCTCAACACCATGCCCGCTGTCTTCTTTTGTGTTAATATCTACGATTTCAACGAATTTTTCTGCCACCGTTTGTCAGAATAAATTTCAGTACAAGCCTGAGACCTGCATTTACTTATGCCTACGTTTGCATTTGACAGGCATGCTTTGTGACACTTGTAAAGACAGGAATCTTACATGCAACGTTTGGTCACCATATCAACCATCCCTCCTTCACGCTGCCAGCTGCTTAAATAGTGCATCGCAATTGTTCTGTGTTATATCCCTTTTACAGAGATAAATCTAATCGAGAGGGACTATTACAGATGTGTAACAAGAATGTAACAATCATTCTGATCAAAATCTAAACATTTCTTGATTGGGTCTGATCGTGCAAATTAAAAATCATGTTTTTGAAAACTGTTTTAACCTTGTGCGCACATATATCGTTATTATATTTTAGCAAAACCGAAGGGTTATTTTAATCCTACATGAATTCTGATACTCGTCCACTGGGACGCAACAGCCATAACGAATGTCAGATTGCATGATATTAAAGAAATTAATGGAAAACAAACAGAAGTTCATTCATTTATGCAATCATTCATTTTTTTATCTGAGAATTTATTTATTTAATTCATTCATCTTATTTATTTATTTATTTCTTAGTTTAGTTGTTTATTTGTGTTCTATAGTTATAATTGTTTTCTGGATAACATGATTTAATTTCACTTTAAAATCTGTTTTCTCAAAACTGGACGCTTATTCTCTGAACACTATAAATAAATAAATAAATAAATAAATACATAAATAAATAAATTTGTACATGTGATGTGTGTGTTCGTGTGTGTGTGTGTGTGTGTGTGTGTGTGGGTTGGAGGGGCCAACATATCAAACAGTGACAGCTATCAGTTAGTAACTTCTTCCTTAGACCCACCCCCCCCCCCCCAACCCAACCCCCCTCCCTTTGAGAACCCCGTTTTTATCTTGCTTTGTTGTTATAAAATATGCAAGTCTCTCCGGAATGCCAGTCACGAGTACAAACTTTGTGTCCAACCGCCCACACGAAACGGTCCTTTTAAAGGAAACTCGATATGTCTCAATCTTCATTGCACTACACTCAAAGCTTTTGGGAATGCGATGTGGACCAAAACATTTAAAACAAAAGTCGTTTTTCTTTTTCTTTATTATTATTATATTTATATAAAAATGGTGTTCCAAAGATGTCCAAACTTAGACAAGAAAATCTCGAGTGAAGTCGAACGCTTCAACGGCTGCAAGGAGGTCCGCCAAAAAGTAAGACTAGTTGTGATTTTGCCTCTTCTGTTTCACTGGGCATGTATGCGTCTGAGTGAATGGGTAAGCAAGAAAACACGGGAATGGGGGGTGGTACGTGAGCGAGCGAGCGACGAGTGGGTACGTCTGTGTGCATGTGTAAGGTTGGAGTCGAGCTGTCACGAACAACAAATTAATCAACACATTTGGCATTTAAAGTCGATTGTGACCCCCTTTCTAGCTGACGTGTGCGTAGGGGTGAAATAAATCAACCACGACGTGGAGATGTACGCCAGATACCACGGAGCGAAGTTTGTACTGAACCGGAATCCTGACTCAAGAGGACTAAACGCAAACTGCAGCTGTAATGGGTGAAGTTAAAAGCCGACGTTCAATCCGATCGCTCTTTCGGCGTTTGAACAGTCGGATGCGTTTTTCAAATGTAACTTAAAAGCCTACAACATAATTTGATGGCAAAAAATGGAAAACCCTCGAAATACCTGTGGTGGAAAATCATGGGGATATTACCTGTTGCGTCTTCACTATGGACAGTCGGTTAACTTTAACAACTGGCACCACTGCGATAATTTTAACGATATTTTAATTTATAACATTTACGTTTATTTATTATTTTTTATTTTAACCCTAAATGCCAATTACTTGAATAGCCAATTCTATAATGGTTCGATGTGAGCAGTGGCTTTTAAAACTCACATTTGTAAAATAGTTGTCCGTATTGTATATTGGGCCCACGTAAATTCATTGCCTTTTGTTATTCCAGCTTTTAGGGCAATACACACCCTATCTTATAAACCTGACTTTCACAGTCGTCTTTTAGCATTCACCAAAAGGATTTTGACTGACGAGATGCTCTGCTGTCCTCGGTGTAATTTCGTTCAGTTTAATCTCAGTGCGATGAGTTTTACTATGAGGATTCAATCACATTCGCAGCGTAGTCAATGGCTGTAATAAGTAAACATTGTCACGCAACATGTAGGCCTACATCTGTAAATTGGCTACATATGTGCGAAAGTAACTCTTATAACTTGTAGTATAGATTCTTTATCATTACATTTACGTTTTGAGGATATGTGCGCATTTTCACGTCTTTTCTCTCACATCTGCCTACCAGCGTAATTTCTCCACTAATTACTTTCTTTCTACTCTCTCCCTCAAAATCGCCCCTTAATCTAAGATCCAGAAACCAAAACAACACATTTGTACATATTTTTTCCTGTATTGCTCATACTTTAATTGTGAACTTGTTATTGATTTAGATATTTAGCTAATATTTGCTTTTTAAATTTAAATTATGTTTTTAGTCTTGATGGTTTATACCCACTGCATTATCTGAAATTCATTTCCTCAAAAATGTCTTCTTCATATATTAATGAGGTAAACAGAGTGTATGTGAGCAGTACACAACCATCTATCTATCTATCTATCTATCTATCTATCTATCTATCTATCTATCTATCTATCTATCTATCGTATATCGACCATCAGTTTAACAGTTCCCCTCTGTCTCCTTGTTGCTACAAAACTTCTTGGTGAAATGCTCATAATTTTAAACCCCCACCGAAATATATTAATTGATGTCACCTCGCTATGGTCTCCATATGCACATTATTATATAATTGCATTATTATATTATATCCATATTATTGTTTTGCACATTGTCCTTATGGAGCGGTTATAGAGCGGCTTTGCAGTAAGTGAGGATGCGACCGCAGGTGCCACGAGCAACTGGATAATATGTAGCGAAAATCATTGTTCCCTTTTTTCAGTTTTGTCCGCATCCCTCCACTTTCTTCCCTTCTTTCGCGCGCGCGCGCGTGTGTGATATATATATATATATATATATATATATATATATATATATATATATATATATATATATATATATATATATATCCATACTGGTGTAGGCCACTCCGAAACGTTTTGGATATTTGGTTAATGTATTCAGTTACCATGCAAATAATTTCCGTGGCGTTATTCGCGTGTATAGCTTCTTCCACATCTGACTCAATTTGCATTTGTTGATGATATCAGTACTGCAACCTAGTTGGATGGGGCTGGATGGGGGAGGGGTAGCTTAGGGTGGCCAGAAAAGACAAAAAGTGGACAAAGCCCCAAAGGTCAGCTGCTCTTTCATGGCGCGCTGGTGGGAGGGCTGCAGAGATTGGATTGGGTTGGCGCTTATTTGAAAGCGTGTCCGTTTATGCGTAAGAACGAAGAATACTTCACAAAGCGGCGGTCATATTTAAAACCAGCCCATTATACATTTACTCCATCGCTCAACGCACTGGCAAATCACAGCATGCAGACTATTCGAAATATATTAATATGGGAAATGGACGGGGAGGTTATGCGAGGAAAGCACTTGGGTTGCCATGGAACGAAAAAAAACAAGATATTACGACGCTCCCGTTCCTTAGGTTCTTTGGTTCCACACATGTGTGCTTCTGCAGAAGGATGTAAGAAGATTTAAATACACAGAACATTTGCCAGGGTGTTCAGAAGTGTCAAGGCTTTTGGGCACCAAACCTAAATTTCTCCGAGAGATTTTGTGGCAAAGTATGAATTAAATGCATAACCAGAAGCAATTGGTAAATAATGACCGATAGGTCAGTTAGTTTGTTTAAATAAGCACAGCGCAGTTGTTCAAAGCAAGACTCAGTGTCGGCTGTCATTCAAGCTGGGAGACCAGAGACGGCGGTAGATTCGTCGTCACACTCTGTCCTTCATTACATTTAGGTTGATGTAAAAGTGTCATTTCCTTTGAACTAGATATGGTTAAAGTATCCCAATATCGTTAAAAATGCAAAATTTTGATTTTTGTTTTAGATATTTAATGTGTAATTTCATACAAGATTAACAGATGCACAATCATATATTAATTTTTTGGCAATGTGTTGTAAGTAGATTCTATATTTTTAATTGTGCACTTAGATTTTAGACAGTTTCCCACGATGAACATGAATATCGAGCTTCTTAACAACGATTGCGATTAATGTTGTTAATATAAGATATAAGATCACTAATAAGTTTTTATCTCTTTTCATATCATCAAACCAATCGCTTTCCTGTGTCAGTAGAATACAGTTCATCGGGGAGATTTTGTAAATATCCCAGTCTTAAATTCAAATTCAAGTGATTATTACCAATTTTCCGTGCGCTTGTTTGTTAGTGTCGATTATTTTAATGTGAAATTAAAACCAAATGGTACAGATGAATACCAGACGCGGTAGGTCGGGTTGTGGTGTGGGCTTCTTGAAACCTGGCCCGCCAAACGTCATAGTCTTTGTTTATTTCTTTCACATGAGCTAACTGACTCATGGTGTCTGAATATATCGACGCTGCAAACGAATCGTTTCACACAGAGTCATTCTATCTGCCTCCGCTTCGGACTCCTTTGTACCTGTACACTAATTCCCCCGTCACCGTCTGTTGCTTCTGGGATTTGCTAGAGGGCGCTCTGCGTAGCAGGGACATAGCAGGAAAAGATTTAACATGCTAATTTATTTATTTATTTATTTCCTTTTAACGTATATGCCCAATAATGTTTCCGAACAGCGGCGTAGAAGCCGGGGAGGGTGGGTTCATTTGGCTCCATTGTATGCCGCACCCCCCCCAAATAAATAAATAATAAGACCTTTACATTTAAATTAAGTTGCTGCCCCCCTCCTCAAATCAAACTCTCTCCTACGCCATTGTCTCTGAATGCATGTTGCAAAATGTTAGTCTTTCGCTTTCTTTGATTTTTCTCTCATCGGCAACGTTGTTTGATTCTCGGAAAAACGTGTCCAGTACTTATTTGCTGCCTTACAGGTGATATATATGATATGTGGTACGTCGTATTAAAATATTTCGTGGAACCTCACTACCTTTATTAATCCTGCATTGTCATGTACGTTTGCCGACCGACGTTTCGTTTCATAGTATTTAGCAGGACGCGTTAACCGAAGTCGTTGCATAATTTGACTGGATGGATGAATTTTCTGTCAAGTAGCGCGGACTACGTCTTGCCATTAAAAAAAAGTGACAACACACTCAGACTGGGGTTTTTTAATTCTTGTGAATATTTTTCAGGAATCTTCTGACGTGAGCGGGTACGATGGAAACGCAGCAGCTGTCTGTGATTCACCTGCGTGTATTTAAAATGACAATAACCGCATTTTTGAAAGTTATTAGTTTCTTAATCGGCATTGAACAAAAGGACCACTTGTTTTGAAAGTGAATGATTTTAATGACAGGCGCTGTCACTGTCAGAAAGTGAAACCACTAGTGAAAGGCTGCAGCCTTTCACTGTCTTCCTGTCCACGTGGGTGGTACCTCCATAGCTCAGGTGAAGTACAGCAGCCGGGGCTAGTATTGGATTTGGTTATAAATAACTAATTAACGTTCTGCTGCGTGGTAAACCAACAGTATTAGGCTAAACTATTGAGGGCATCGGTGACATTTATAAATAAGTTGCAGGACATGGTCAAGGAAAACCCGAATTGTCCAAACTTTGATGTATAATCCCAGAATATAGCAGTTAAGTGATAGTCCTATGTCAAATTCTAAGTAGAGTTTATGTGTTTTAGAATCGTCATGGATTTATTGTTAAACGAATGACACACACTTCTGGCCACGGAATATGACCTCCTTCTTTCCTTTATTCTTGAAGGCCCTTTTTCTTTACCAGTTTATCCTAATACACATTTCGCCAGTGTCCCTTTTCATCTTATTTACACAGGGTGGCGGATGCTGTTATGAAAACCTGTGTTAACAGGATTAAGTACAAACGTAATGTTTTAATTTCTGATCGCATTAGTGTAAGTGTTTGATATTTATAAGATTCATATATGAAGGTCATATACGTATGATATGGAACCTGCCGTAAATATCTAGGCTACATATTGTTTCCTCATCAGCGCTTTCTTCTTCTATTATTATTATTATTATTATTATTATTATTATTATTATTATTATAGTACAGATTGTACTAAATTATCTGCATTATACGTGTAAGCAGACTGGTGTTGTGGGTTTAGACAGCACCACGGTTAAATTCGGACATCGTCACACTTTCAGCTTCGCTGCTGTCAGCACACGAAGATGTATTAACACATCTAGGTAAAGAAGGAGAAAATCCTCTTCCAGTTTTAAAACCAGGATTTCAGCGAGGACTTTTCCCGCCGACTTCCGGCGTCATGGGGCGATAATGCGACAGTTAGGAGCCGACGGGCTACAGATCAACAGAAATCGCTGTCCATGGTGCTATGCAAGCGTCGCGGGATTATTTTGTAAAACTTTTTTTTTATGCCAAAGAAAAGGCCTACAGTGGTAGCGGAACTTCAGACAAGAAAGAAAATTTTTACCGTTTTACCACCGAACTCACTATGAGAACGCTGCTGGGTCTGTGGTGGATATATTTCTGACCATAAAACACAGGCCTATAGGCTAAACCCGGCTGTTACTCTATGTTGTTGTATGCAGAGCAAATATGTCAGAGTAATATAATGGGCTGTAATTATTATTAACCATAATTATTTTTTTAAAAAAGTAATTTTCATAGGCTATTTAAATATTCCTTTTATACATTCCCATGAAACCATAAGGAAAGAGAAATAAAAACACAATAAGTGGAAAAAAAATAGGAAGTTGTGTTACTATCATCTATCTATCTATCTATCTATCTATCTATCTATCTATCTATCTATCTATCTATCTATCTATCTATCAACTTCACCTTTTACTGTCTTCCATCAGGCGACCTTACACGAAACATCTGAGCATATGAAATTCCTGAAATTCTTTCAGAGTTGGAAATTTCAGCCACTGCATGCGTGGTATTTTTATTGAAAACTTTCTGTGTGAAGAGATTGTCCGACGCTGATTTGAACCAAAATTTAGGTTACTAATTCAAGGAATGAAGTCAGTACTAATGAAACTCCTCAAGTACTTGGTGACCATTTACTCTTATGCACCCTGAAAAGTTCAGTTCCAGATTTGTGTCTCTAAACCTGACGCGCATTTCCTCACAATTGAAAGTGATAAGGAAGTTCCGAAGCACTTTTATTTCTCATTTTGCTTTCCTCAATTTTTACATGTGTGTTAAACTTGCTTAAAATAATCTATACCGCAGTTCATCTGCATGGTTGCAGGAAGAAAGTTCGTATTGTCCCTCGAGTGTTACTTTAGATTGCAAAGAACTATAATTCCACTGAAGCCAAGATTCATATATCATAAAGTGTATAAATTTAGTCCACTTCTTTAAAACACCATCGCAGCTGCATAGAACTTGCACATAGACTCGTTCTCGGAGAAATGTATAATTTTATTGTAGTAGTTACAATAAAGCACTTTTTTTCTGTTCAGCGTAAACAACGAGCAATTTTCAGAGAACTTAAACAGGAACAGCGAGCAAAGCATCTGATAAATGTTAATTCTAACATCGTTTGATATAAATGGATACAATCATTTTTTATCGATGAAAACTCTATACGAATAAGACCGTGATTATTAAGGAGTTATGTGTGCGTCATCAGGCTTTTCGTAACTTCATCTTAGTTTCATAATTTTGTCTTATTATTTTCATATTCTTCATATTCAGATATTGAAACACATTCATAATGAATGGACATTGCACGGTTTGGAGAAATATAGTGAAGAAAGTATGCATGGAAAAATACAACAACAACGAAATATTTTCTGTTCACGTACGCCTTATGCATTGTGCTTTATACATGCAGTTGAAGAAATGGTATCAAAATATTAAAAATAACATTTTGTTATAGTAACTGATTTGAATTCCGGTAAAAGCGAGTCCTCCTCTAGCTACAGTACATGAATATCACCTTTTGAACTTTATTAATACATAACTTTCCTTCGTTTTGAACGTGACTATAACAAGTTTGACTTTGATCATGATACCTAGTAAAATCGCAGAAGCATATTATTTGATTTGTCATTCCTTAAACACATACTTAATTAATAAACACGTATCAATTGTGTGGGTATTGATGACTAAAATAAAACAAAAAATTGCAAGTACAACGGGTAAGAAACTATTAAATATTTCATAATATTTATTGTTTAATTCCGGATGAGTTGATATGAAATGTAATTTGCAGTTCATTTAATTGATGTAATGGTTACTTAATTACTATGCCATTTATGATTCTGAACTTAGATTAACGAGCGACTGTTTATTTTAAGGCAAGATTCGTCCCATTAAAATAATGCTACCAATAAAGTCATGGAAATTGATATATAGTGTCAGTGCTGCGAATATTATGCCGAATTCCTCCGTATTAAAGGAATGTTAGAGGAACAGAGAAGACTACAGTTAACTGCCTGTAAGTGGGACTTTATGATGTGCCGCTACTGACCGTGCTACTAGCAATCTGAGAAACTAATTTCAATGCAACTGAAAGTAAAGAAAATAAAACAGCTGATTAAGTCAGTCAATTTGCGGCTACCAGTCATGACTTCTCTAAAAGACCCTACAGACAGCTGAAGGCTTCTTCTTCGCTGATTTAAACATGGGCGTTTTATTTTCACAGAGATTCTTCTTTGCATTATTTACAAGTTATATGATTTCATTGTGTTTTCATTTGCGCCTTCAGCCTAAGCTGAACAATCGATCTCGTCATCTTATTGATCGATTGACGGGAGCTTCCAATGTTACCCTTTAGCAATCAGGCAGGCGCCTCGAGTGTTAAGAACTGAGTCATTAACGAGACGGTTACCTTTAATATCACTTCAGAAATAAGCCCCACTAGTGACTGAAAATGAATTCTACAATATCAGCAAGTGTCGAATATGGAAATATTTTTGAATGCTGTCCATATTGGATACAAACTCCCTACTGGATACAGAGAGAGATCAGACCATGCATATCATAACATGAATATCTTCCCTTCAAATTATTATTATTATTATTATTATTATTATTACTCGGTCACACCGATAGATTGAAGGCTAGTATGCAAATTGGTGTTTTAAATGACACAGAGAATTTAGGATTTGCTAGCAATCGCCAACATGATATACGATAGGTCGCCATATGAACTGAAACATGAAGTAAACATGTAAATAAATTTCACATATCAGTCATTTCTTTCCTTGCTTTATATCTCCATTATAAGTCAAGATGGCGGACATTGAATTGGCTTCATAATCGCTTCACGACTCTACAGCGTCTAAATACCGAAGGATATAATGAGATAATAAATTCCTTTAGACTTTTTACGCAACCTTTCTTCCTAGTCCGAATAGGCCTATATTAGATTAGTAAACATGCCTGTTAAAAGTGTCCCTTTAAGTTTAATGCCCTAAACCTGTGACGGGTGGGCGAAGATTCTTCTTCTAAGTGCTTTATAATTCTGTACAGGTGATGGATGACAGAAAAAAGCCGCAAAAAGTTCAGCTTGAACTTACCTAACTTTTAGTTGATTATCTTGCAACTTAGCACAATAGTAATAGGCCTATACTTAATATTTAGCGATGTCAGGGGTTTGACCTGAAAAAATGTAAGGCTTAAATAATGACATATCTGGAGTAAATATAAAATTTGTTTTTGTTTGTGTGTATTACTAATTGTCATTTTGATAGGGTTAAGTTACAGAATACTGCCTCGAGTGCTCACTACAGCTTGTTATACATTTCAAACGTAACATATTTTCAGATCAAAATACAATCTAAAGTGAAAGAAACACATCTTACTGCATCCTATAAGTATGTTATATAAGTTCATATCGAGTATTACGACACATTTTAACAACGTCATTTTGTAAGACACTGTATGCTTATTTTAAGATATATTAACATAGTATGAAAAATGTATTTTTTTCGGTATTTACGCTTAAAATTATTTTTTCTTAAAAATACAAATTATAAATATCAATAATAAATCGTATTAGCCCCGTTCTCCTTCTGTAGCTCAGCGGGTACAGCGTCTTACACTCCATTTTGTCTTAGTTATTTTTCCCCGCATCACTTCCACCGCATGATTTTAAATCAAATTTATAAACAGGCCCGATTGCATATAAAGAGTGTGATTATATTAAAAATGTTCGTATTTTATTATTGCACATTTTAAAATATCAAATGCATAACTATACACAACTAAAATACGCGATTATAGCCTTGATTATTCGGATGGAATGAACTGTCCAAAGCCGCAATTTTGACAGTTGCGCCCTGGGACTTACACAAACGAGCACGATTCGTCTCGGTGCTGAGACTTTGGTCTCGACTGGCTTAGAATTTGGCTTGATATCCTTAGACAGATAAGCTGTCCTGGACGATTTGATTTCCTTACTGATACGTATGAAGCTCGGATCAAGATTAAGCCGCAGCATAAAACAAGTGGGTGGCTGTTTCTATGCATCCGAGCCGCCCTTAGTTAGCGATCCTCTCTCCTTTCAGCCGCCAGATCGCATGTCTTTTATATTTCCTGTAACTTTTTTTATGGTCACTGCCTCTTGGCTCTGGGGTCACCACACGTTCTACTTTCATCAGGCGCGCACCGTGCAAATTGAAAGTTTAGTTCAATTACAAGTCAGACTCTCCCATCGATCATTAAAATTATATATAATAGTGGCTTTGCAACCATTCCGTGTGCTGTACAATTTAAGAGATCATATTAACTTATTAAAGTACATTTATAGTAAATAAATGGTAATTTACAGCAATCATATATAAAATTTGTAGTAAACCAATGTTTAATTGCCTATTTGTTCGTTTTTTAAAAGAACTGAGCATAGCAAGCGTGACGGAGAAAACGCAGGTTAAGTAAGGTAATTTTAATAATCTCAACGGACTTTTACAATAAAATCACATTTATGCAATAAAATAGTTTTAGTTAAACCGTGGGTATTACGCGTTAATTGCCGGTATCAGACTTTTTAACTTTAAACTAACAAAGAACATATAGGCCTATATGCATACTAGTGATTACTTTTAATAGAAGCCAAACACAATACGTAATAGTTTCATATATTTATGAAAGCTCAAATGATAAAACGGCAACAGTTTTGTCTTGTTTGTTTTTATGCCTTGCTATAGCTGGCCACACAGTCCCTGTGTTCCGCTGCTTTGTGTTTAATGCTCTTTGGGAAGTGCATGGTCCAGGTGCATGGACTCGAGATTAAGTGGCTGGAAGATGGACGGATTGATGAATGGATGGATGGATGGATGGATGGACGGACGCACTGCCGGCCGGGTGGGTAGGTGGATGGCTGTTATTTTTAAAGGTATTTACAACGTCATTAATTTTTTGTTTGAATGTGGAAACATTTGAAAACTCCTTACTACAAATTATGTTATAAGAAAGGTTGTTGCAATTTTTATCATGAACCCATGAAGTCAACGAATACTTAAATCAGTTAAACGTGAATGTCAGCCTAAACTAAATTTTAAAATTCGTTCATCATTTAGGTATAGACACAATAGGATTTTTAACTGGTAATTTGGAAATACATGCAAATATATTTTACAAATGCTTCTTGAAGGTAAAATGAAACGTGAAGTTCAACGAAATCCTGACAACATACTGTCAGTTTTGGTCTTAGTCGGCTTGGTTTAAATTGTGTTAGACTGGAAGCAAGATAAGGCAAATTAGACCTGCACTCGCAGTCTAGTGAAGGCATAGACTCCTGCGGTAGTTTCAGCTAAAACAAACTCGAGGGTAGAGACCAAACGTTTGAGTCAGACTAAGACCTGCTCTTTAGCTCAGTTCCGGGTGATGTCAGGGCAATTAGAGGCGCGACACGGCGCCCAGCGCAGAGCTCGCTGTCATCTCTAATCTCCCAGCTAACGGGCGGCTCCGCATCGCCACGGGAAGCTTAAGCAACTCAATTCATATTTCGGTAACCGAAGTCCTTCACGACAACGACGACGATGATGATGATAATAACAACAACAATAATAATAATAATAATAATAATAATAATGAAACTTTGTAACAATACACTTGACTGGATGGGGCGGGTAGGTCTTCACTGCGATCTGCTTGGTGTTAAATCTGGCGTTTAATCCATCCGGCAAAGCTCGCCGTTGTCGGTTTTACCCCGCCGTGTACCTGAGGGAGAAAGGTGACGCCGAACAAAAAATCAGCCCTTATCTGCAATGTCCAGTAACAGGATGTGTTGAATGCAGCAGACTGGAAATGTCACGGAGGCACGAAGAAGGGACTCTGCCCCGGGCCTGAAGCGACACGGTGACACTCCCGGCCGCTGCATGCGTTTAACAACCGGCGGAGGCCCGTTCTGTTATTCGAAACTTCATATTAAAAGTGAGCGAAGAACTCACTAATCAGAATCAGGTTATACGCCTAGATCAAGTTCTTAAAAACAGATTAGAAAATGTTTTAAAGTGTTCAAAGCAATATTGAAGTTCATGTCGAAAGATTAACCTTATCCTCCAGGTATTTCTCTCTTATTGGGACATAAACATGCCATAAGTAACGGGGGTTTCACAAGGCTTTTACAAGATATATATTTATTGTTTTCACTCGTTGTTGGTAATGCGTTCCCTATCGCAGGCTTAAGTATCACATTCAGAATATTCCGGAAACAAAACTACCCGAGTATGACCTGACAGCTGTATCTATACGTGTATATCATGACTCATTACCTTTACCGGTTGGTCTCTGATGAATAAAAACATTCATTTTAAGCATAACTGCTAAAACATCGCATCTTAAATGAAAACATGAAATATACTGAATTTGTATTACGTAATATTTTTCCTTCTTTTTACTGTGGCAGGAAGAAATACCAAATGTCGTTTTTTCTTATGTTAAATGAAAAAAATTCTTATGTTAAATGAACATTACTATGTTTTACTGAAATCAGAGACAGTTATAGACACTGCCATCTATATATAGGCTATATAGTGAGAAAATGGATGTATGGATGGATGGATGGATGGATGGATGGGTAAATGGGTGAATAGATATTCAGAATATATTGTCAACAACAAAAATATTTATCACTTTTCCTTTGTCGTGGGTCAGTTAATGTAGTTATTGGAAATTTGACAACTGAAACAAATGTGATTATTTATTAATCTATTTGTAAAGCGTGTGTGGGCTGTGGCTGTGGTTTCAAGGAACACATAATATTCTTTGAGAATTAATATGTTTTATGTGATTTCTATGTATGATTTTCTGTATCTATTACAAATAAATAAAAGTCTCCAAAAAAAAAAAAAAAAACTGTTGAAAATTAATTTTGATTGCAGGGCATATTTCTTAATATCTGTATCTTAACCAGTTTCTTAATTCATAATATAAACATACATTAAACACCTTAGTGATACATTTATGGGAAAATGTGATGAGTTATCATTTAGAATTATACAGAATTATTGCTGCCTATGTCTTTACATTTAAACATCATTATATTCTTTTCTTGAATCTTGAATAGATTTATAGAGCTTATAGAATCTATGTGAAAAAACAACAACAATCAATGATGAATACAGTCTCATAATCGTTAGAATCAGGACAGGGGAAAGCAGAAGGTTCTGTCGACACGGCAACCAAACAATTCATTCTAAGAGAGTGGCTCAGTTACTTGCAGCATATGTTGCTGCTTAGCAACGTATGTGTGGCAATCCCAGAATGCTATGCAGCTAATTATGGACTGTAGCCATGACTGGTAAGACAGTAAAGGGAAATTATTGTCTGCATGTGGTGACTGACGTCCATTGTTAAGGAATCACATGACATCCAAAAAACACACATGCATACACTGGCCAAAATGCAACATTTAAAAATGGTTTTCCTAGTTTCCAAGCATAACAGTCTTGTTAGCAAACTAATAACCTTCTATATGCTGCACTGGTGGAATCTAACCTGTTTGGAATAAGGTAGCTGTTATTTTATTTTTGTTTCTAATATTTTTTGCTAACTTTTAAAAAGTCTTCATAACATTTATGACATTTACAATTAATTTTCCACATGGTGTGATTGAACATTCCTGTCTGCAGAAGGAAGTCAAGTGACCACAGAAGATTTCTTGCTCGAAACTTAGATGGCCTTTCCCAGAAACCTCTCACGCCACAGCACAGAGGTCACGGCACAGTATGCAAGAGACCCAGTGCGGACAGACGGTCGAGGAAAAGAGGAAGACCACATTCCCAGAATCACAGAAATGTGCATCGTCTCTGCACGTAGCAAAGGGTTTTACTATATTTAATAAACACTGACGCAAAGAAAAGAAAAGCTTCTGTCGTATAATGACTCGGTTCTGTCACTAATAAACTCAGAAGAATGTTGGAATCACACATTCAAAGAGACCTGTAAAATGACACAAATTTATTTGCATTCCAAAAACAGACAGGAACTATTTATCATTGTTTAGTTTCTAATTTGTTTTCTTTTTTCATGACAGATGATATATCCTGATAAGCTGGCTGATTTCAGTCTGAGTCACACAAATATGCAATTATTTTAAACATGGCGGAGGAATAGCTTCTGTTTCCATTAATTCTGGTGCATTTTTCACATTTAAATTCATTTAAAACATGGTGTAACTTAATAAATATATTACAATGAATGAGCGTAATAAAAGTTTCATTTTTTCATTTGTCGGGTTGCTTTTTTGGTGAAATGGTTGTTTTTGCTGGCTTTTGATGTGCCAAAGTGTCTTAGCGCTGCGTCGCATGAAATGACGTGGCTGCGTGGGCAGGTCAGACACCTGGGGGAGGCCTGCAGGCGCGGCAGGCCGGCACGCCGCAACCCTCACCAAAGCCTTCACGTGTGTGGATTACTGCGGCCGGCTCCACGCTCCCTGTGCCGGGCAGTGAGGTAAGTATCCCAAGGAGAGTCCCCGCCCACCGCGATGCCCCTCACCTCCACCCCAATGCCTTGTTCTCCTCCTCACACTGATATCAGAGCTTTGTTTCATTTACCCAGTCAGTCAGAGTTACCTTTTCCCTCCCCCGATCTGATTATTCTTTGTGACAGACGACACAAGGCCCCTCCCATCTGAGGTTGCTCAGCCTCCCTGTCAAATCCACTGGATCCCATTCACTGTAATTGTAAGACCGTCTGATCTTCCGGTGTCATACTGTCTGGTAAGTTTGCTTTGCTGCCCTCCCCATCCATCCCCTCCCTGGGCTGTTATCACCTGTGCATGCAAGGGGCTGAGAGAGAGAATTGGGGGGAGGGTTCCCCTCTTTAGCACACCTTTTCAGAGCTTTCGGCCAGCTGCTCGAACAAGCGGCAACAGGCTTGTAAATGCAATAGGTAATAGTAATAATAATAATAATAATAATAATAATAATAATAATAATAATAATAATCAAAACAACAACAATAATAATAAAAATAACAATATGATAATAATAATAATAATAATAATAATAATAATGTCTGCAGTCATTGTTGCATGCTAAAAGGAATGAAAACAAAAAGTCAACTTAATTTTCATCATTATTATGTTATTATTCCCTTACATACTTTTCAAATCATGTTTCATTACATTCATAGACGTTTCAGTGATATAAAGCGTACTCAGTACACATCACAATTAAAATGCGTGTGCTGTTTTTTTAATGTCAAAGATGTTCAACTATCTTTACAAATATATGGATTATTCGCATGTTAACTTTCCGGATAAAGGGTGCATAGCAGCACATGCAGATGCCATAGAGCAAAACACATAGGTGCTGGGGTATAATGAAAGAAACACGGACCGTGCTTATTAATGTAGCATATTTTTTGTTGGTAATAAGATTAAATTCCTTTATTGTTAGTGTACAGCATATAACAAAAATTTTTGCAGCAGCTCAAATGGTGCATTCACACATAACAAGAAATTAAAAATGTAAACTGAGGTATAACTACAGTGCAGCGTAGAAGAAAAATTGACGCATGAACAATCTTGGACATAAGGCACGCAGGATGTAACTTAATAACACTGTGTACAGGCATGAAATACCATAAATAGTACAAGATGCAGCAAATGCAATCACCAGTGCAGTTAATGCAGATAAAGTTGAGTTGGTTGTGAACACTTACAGTGTTGTTCAATAGTGACTGTAGTTACAAAATTGCATGAAGGTTGAGTTGCGGTGCCTATAATCAAACGCTAAAAGATCACTGCATGACTGCTGCGTCGCACCCGTACAGTATTCATGGCCTTTGGGCCATGAGCACATTCTCCCCCGTCCCCTGCGCGAGTGGCAGGGCGCTAATACCTCTGCAGCCCCTCTGTCCGTGCCAGCGGGCCTTACCACGTCTGAGTTTACGGCAGGAGGTACCTCTGCGAGATACCGCGCTCTGAGCCGCGACCAGGTCAGAGCTGAAAGCCGTCACTCTGAGCTCTCCCAGGACGTGCTTTTGTTTAAAGGTAATTATGTGTTTTTTTGGATCAAACGCTATATTAAAAGACAAACCCACACACATTTATTTACTAATAGATCACATGGTCTTTTTCGCCGTACTTGATCCTGTTTGTTTATCTGTTATTTATTTGGTACATTACTGGAGCAAAATTCTGGCCGTATTAAGTCATGAGTCACACAGTAGGGTTACTAGACTGGTCCTGGTCATTTTGGAAGCCTTATTAAGAGGTCAGTAGATAATATTATTTTGAGCACATGTCTGGCCATTTGGTGGCATCAAACTCAGCCAAGAACGTGTCTCTCTTCTGAAGTACTTTTTTTTTTTGTCATTTGCCTGTCATGCCTGTCTGTCACATGTGTTTTACAGTCTGGCCTCTCGGCAAGGCTGTATGCTGATAGAAAGGATACCAGCCTGTGCAGGGTGCACTTTTTAGAGAGTGCAAAACTAACATAATGAATAGTTATCCATCATCAATACTGTTTTCTGCTATATGGTTGCAGTAAGCTTGTTCTGCATCTCAGGACACACAGAACATGAGAGAAAATAAATAGATTAATAAATAGCTTGTGAATAAAATAACTCATAAATCGATAAATATCTGACACAGGAACAGCAATCCTCCGTACAAATTGTTTGATGTGTGTGAGTTCTCAGTAAATCTAAAACGCTGTAGCAACAATCTCGTGTGTTTATTTTCTTCCTGGTGCACAAGTGTGCCATTACTGAAGAGGCTAATCAGGAGCTTAATCAATGTTAGGGTTGCCAACACATTATGGTAGAATTTTATTCATGAGGCTTTTAAGGTTTATTCTCAGTATCGGCGTAGGGAAAAATAATTTAAAAAAAGTCTTCTGAGGCACTGACTTGATATTGATTCTGATTTTAACTATCCTCAAGTGTTACCTAATTGATTGTGATTACTGTCATTGTGATCTAGGGAATCCAGTCAGCTTCAAATATGCATCAATTTTGCGGCAAAAGAAAGGAAAATACGTTTTGAAGAGGTACAAAGAGCCACATCACTGTCAACAACAAAAGTCATATCTGAAAATTTGATCGTTTTAAATTTAAGGAATCCTATTTTCAATACACGTGTCAGACAGAAAAACAACTGTTTTATGCCTTCAGGAATTCAGGAATCTAAAAATAAGCATTTACAGATCCAGTAACTGAGCAAGAAAATGTACAAAAGTGCTAAGAGCCAGAGCTACATTTGTAAATGAGTTTTAGGAATCTATACTTTTTAGAGATAAAAGTTTTGGTGTGTCAGTTTTGTATTTTATATAAACCACCCCCCACCGCCATAACTCTGGGTCGCTTTAATACAGCAGCAAACCATTGATCTGGGGGCTTTTACTGCACACCTATAACAATATCAGACTCTTTCCCAAGATGTCAGATGATAGCGGCTCAGATTCTCCCAGAAAGCACTGCTGCACGGCATGCGAAACAAAACCGCCCCATCGGCCCAACCTACTATCTGAAGGTCACACGAGAGCCCGATTCAGATGCCCAGTGCTTGTGACAAGCCGTGAGCCCGTGACATGAACACACCCGCCCCCCTTCTTTTTCTCTCACACGAATGTGTCCAAAAAAAGTCCGGGGGGGGGAGGCGTTGTGAACCCATAGCGAAAAAAAAACCTCCCCGGACGGCAAATGGAAGAGCCCGGCTGACCGGCCGCTGTAAATCAGACGCACGGAGACGTCAGCAGTAGCTCTTACCTGATGTCCGAGAATCAGAGCTCCGGTTGCCCCCCCCCACTCCCTCCACCCATCGCCGATAAAGAGCTACATTTGAATTCTGACAAAGATTGGGGTTCAATCCGATCCGATATGGCCGCCTGGGCTCCTCCATACGTTTGACCGTTGCTTTTAATGAATAGGACCATTCCTGTCACTCCATTGTGGCCGTTCAGGTCCCTCTAGCTCCGGGGCTTTTGTTTCATCGGCAGTTGTCATTGGTCGGAATTTCAATGGTAAACACTCTAAGCCCGCTAGCTCGACTGACATGTTTTTGTTTTCCCCCCCCCCGTCCACATGAATGGGGTAGCTTCTGTTTTTTGTTTTTTTTTTTTTTTATCCGTCCAACCACAGTCTGAAAGGAGGCCCTCACAAAGGCTCATCGTTGGGCCCAGATTGGGTTTTAAGTAATAGCACATCCAGAGACAAACCGGCCCTGCTGTCGTTATACACCTTTCTGAATGCGCCAGCTTCAGCCCCCCCCCCCCCCCCCCCACCTCGTGCATTAGCTGGGTGTGCGATTAAGCAAATCGTAAGGTGAGCCGAGGTTCAGACGGCCCGCATGAAAGCCCGTAAGTGCTGTGGCCGGCATGGAGACTTTCCAGATGCCGTGTTCCTGTGCGCGCAAAATATCACCAGATTCCGTATCGTCACTGCTGTAAAAAGATAAATAAAACGTAAAAAGATCTATTCTTCTAGGAGGCAGGTGTACGTGAATTCGGCTTGAGGGAACGGTGGATATGTACTTCACGACGCAGATGGGACGAGGCTGTTATCGATGTGGTACATGGCTATCGATCTGCGAATATTTCAGCGTTACACCCTCAGACAGTCGGCCAGCTCGCATATTAACCGAGCGAAACTTTCATAACGAGAAAACCCTGCAATCCACATCACAGTTTCCTCACATTAATTAAAAAAAAGGTACCATTTGCTTTCAACGGGCATATTTTTACACCTCCGCCCCACAAACCAGGATGTTAGAAATGCTGTTGGCTCACACCAGCAATGTCACTAACAGACTGGAACGTCAGTAAAATTTAATGTCATACCCACTCCCCCCCCCCACCCCCCCACCCGGAAACACAGGGGTGGAGATTAACAGCACGCAGAACGTAGGCAAAATGATGTAACATAGTCTTTCATGCCAGAGCAATGCGAGAGGTTTTTCCTGTCCATTTCCATGTGTGTTTGTGTGTGTGTGTGTGTGTGTGTGTGTGTCTGTGTGTGTGCGCGCGCGCGAGTGTTCGTCACCTGTCCTGTCGGATAATCTCTGACAAGGCTGTCATCACAATGGCAGGGGAGGCCGGTCCGCATGAGGCCCTGGCCGAAAGTGCCTCTTATCTGTGTGTGTACTCTCTGCGGGGCCGGACAATGAGGCCCCATTTGCACATGAATGCGGGGGTGGGGGGGGGCTACCCCTACGGCGAGCACCCCACACTGTTCCCTCTTTCTTGCCCCGGAGAAAGTGCTGAGACAGTCCCAGGCGGCGTCTATCTGGACACTACACAGCACAGCCCCCTGGATAAAACCGTGATACGTGGGGGGGTCGTCACTGAGAAAAGGTACGGACTGAATGCTGTGACATAGGCCACCCCGTTATTGTGAGCCACAATGAGCCTTTTTTCCACCGGGGGCATGAGAGAGACAGTGGCTGTGTGGGTCTGTGCGTATGTGAGCTGCTGGGGGGGGGGGGCAGAGGGGGTGTCTTCGAATCTCACAGCCAAGCCCACCAGATACCTTGCCGCCATCTTGAAAGGAATTCTATTGCTTACCGGTGAAAAGATCCCCTCAATATGCCCCCCCCCCCCACACACAACTTTTTTTTCTGGCTCTGAGGGCAATGCTGTCAAGTGTCACCAGAGCCAGTAGGAAGGACCACCTATGTGGCTGGTGGGGGGGGGGGGGGGGGGTGTGACCCCCACTGGTCAGCGATGGTGCTCATGATCAGTGGGTGGGTTTGCAGCTGAGATGTGAACATGCAGTGTGAGATATAGGATGAGAGGGGAAAAACTAGAGAAGCAAGAGTCATGCTAACAATGGACAGAGACGCTAACCTTGCTAATCTAAACTTGATTAGAACATCAGACAATCCAGAATATGTTCAATGCTTGTGGAACAATTGACATTGTCACATAACATCTGGTCAAACTCTTTCTGAGAATATATATTTTAAATCTGGCATCAAATTTGAACCAAATGATGATGTCATTTCATGACTGGTGTACATACACAATCAGAGCATGTGGTATTAATTACTGTTACGTGAGCATGTGGTTATGATCACTGCCTACACTTGACCTCACATGGACGAGGGCCTCAAAAATCTCACTATGATTATCACATGTTGAAGTAACAAAAGCGTTTTTCTTTTTGTTTGTTTAATACCCACAGCGCAGGGCAGCTTTCAGCTAACTTTAAAAATCGCAGTCATTCTTAACTTTGTTAAAGGCTCTGCTGACTGAACTCTAGGAGAAGTATTTGCATAAGAGGACTACTATTGTTTTCTTACAGTGACCCTGCTAAAGAACTCAAACAAAACATCAAACAAGTTAGCAGAGCTCAAATAACCAGCTGTTATGCTAATCAGAAATGAAGAGATATATATACATGGGCTTTGCAGCTGACAACTCCAGCACTGGTGGGCGTATAAATTCTGCCCCCAGGTTAGTCTCTGTGTTTGCAGTGCGCTCTCCCTCTCTGTGTGCAGTGCGCTCTCCCTCTCTGTGTGCAGTGCGTCCTCCTTCTCTGTGTGCAGTGCGTCCTCCCTCTCTGTGTGCAGTGTGTCCTCTCTCTGTGTGTGCAGTGCGTCCTCCCTCTCTCTGTGCAGTGCGTCCTCCCTCTCTCTGTGCAGTGCGTCCTCCCTCTCTGTGTGCAGTGCGTCCTCCCTCTCTCTGTGCAGCGTGTCCTCCCTCTCTGTGTGCAGTGCATCCTCCCTCTCTGTGTGCAGTGCGTTCTCCCTCTCTCTGTGCAGTGCGTTCTCCCTCTCTGTGTGCAGTGCGTCCTCCCTCTCTGTGTGCAGTGTGTTCTCCCTCTGTCGAGTGGGTTTCTTCCAGGTACTCCGGTTTCCTTCCAAGAGCATGCATTTCTATGGATTATCCCCTAACTTTCCATGAGCTTATTTTCAGTACCAGAAACACGCATTATTTCAAGCGGATGACCACTCAGCCAAAGAGAAATGGCTGTTTGCTCAAGTCAGCCTTATCTTTAAGAAACCCTCTTAAGCTTTAAAATGTCAAGGATGTAAACGGGACATTCTAAATAAATATGGCTAACTAAATAGGCTCCTATAAAAATGTCAAATTGTCTTTGAAATATTCATGCTACTTAATACTTCAGCATTACGTTTTACACTCTGTCACTTAGCTCACCTTTTTATCACAAGTAATGTACGAAGGCTGGACAATTCAGCGCAAGTATTCTCTGTCGGTCAAGAGCCACTCCTTGAACTGAGTTAGGGGCTTTCATTAACCACTACGATACCTGCTGTGCTTATGAAATGTTTTTTAATAGTAGTATTTCAACAACAACAAGACAAAACGTCAAAACAAAACAACAACAGAACAACAACAACAACAACAACAACAACAACAACAACAATAATAATAATAATAAGGAATTATTTTTATGACAACTATTTAGTTGCCGAGATGTAAGCCATGATTCATCCAGCCTGGCATGATGGCTCCCGGGCAGTGAGTGTGGTGCCCCTCCCGGGCAGTGAGTGCGGTGCCCCTCCCGGGCAGTGAGTGCGGTGCCCCTCCCGGGCAGTGAGTGTTGCCCCTCCCGGGCAGTGAGTGCGGTGCCCCTCCCGGGCAGTGAGTGTTGCCCCTCCCGGGCAGTGAGTGTGGTGCCCCCTCCCGGGCAGTGAGTGTGGTGCCCCCTCCCGGGCAGTGAGTGTTGCCCCTCCCGGGCAGTGAGTGTGGTGCCCCCTCCCGGGCAGTGAGTGTGGTGCCCCCTCCCGGGCAGTGAGTGTTGCCCCTCCCGGGCAGTGAGTGTGGTGCCCCCTCCCGGGCAGTGAGTGTTGCCCCTCCCGGGCAGTGAGTGTGGTGCCCCTCCCACCCCGTGTCTGGGGTCTCTTCCCTGGTCCTGTGTGCCTCTGCTACCTGCTTGCTCACCTTCTGCATGCATGTGTTTCCTCTAACCCTCCAAAGACATTTGTTTAGATGAATGGGCGTCTGTGAGCTGCCCGCAGCGTGTGAGCCGACACCCTACGACGGACTGGGGTCCCATGCAGTGTCTCTTTACCCTGTGCAGCTTCTGATGGGCCCCGGGCCCCAGGCCCTCGGTGACGCCGTACTGGATAAGCGGCTATGGAAGATGGATGGTTAAAAATATAATTTTATCTAGCACGTTTTTAGCTGAATCCACAGTCTGCGCCTCCAGTGCCCGACTGGGATGTTTACTGCGGACCCCCAGCGCCACCTCTATCCGTTCTGCTTTCCCCCTATAACTTCTGCAACAGCGCTAACATTAGCATTGTCATCATGGCTGGTCTCATCTCGCTCCCTGCGGACCTCATACTCTCAGAGCTCATACCAATACACCAGTATACATGTCTGCATGAAACGGGAGACAAAGAAAAAGAAAAAGACTTAAAAGAGCTTAAATGGAGCACATAAAAAGATATGGTGGACAAACATGGGAAATATTTCTAATCTTTTATCTTAAATATTTTAATATTCTTTTTGTAAATATTCATGATGAAAATTACAGCTTCTTTGACTTCACGTTCAAATAACAACAACGTTTGGTCATTTTACCAAGAACAAAAATGCACTATTTTGTTCTCCATTCCAGGGCTAAAATGCATTTTTTCAAATCCTCAACTTAGAGACAAGAATAAACAAATTAAAAGGTTAAACAATAATTAAAAAAAAAAAGTACAAGCAATCCTTCATAATATGTTGAGATAGCTGATCGCAAACATTATTTTAGCAAGTCAAGTGAAGTTTTAAGCTTTTAAAGTTAAATTTGAAGTCCACAGCCCTTGTCACCCTGATCTTTCAAGTACAGATCACAGGTGTAGGTGCAGATCACAGAAGGGCATAGCTTTGGTCCCCTTGAGAAAATATTCAACATGAATGTTTCCAAATATAGAAGTCAGTATGCATAAAGGCATATGCTAACCATCGCTGCTAACATTAGCCTTGCAGAGGAATGTCCTTCTGAGTGTTACATCCACAGGAATGGTGGAAAAAGTATCGTCAATGAGAGAAATTTTGGACTTTTTGGCATATCTGACAGAGAAAATTTCCTTGTCCTTGTCTATAAAGTCCTTTTCATTGGCGATTCCCCGGTAAGTTCAAGATTTCACAATATAATTAACTGTTATTCATTAAGATTTGTACACTTTACTTGCATTACATTGCACACAAAACTATATACAAATGATTTACATCTAATGGAATAGTTAGCTGAAATTGCACTTGTAAA